>NC_090647.1:101917185-102244685 GCF_040937935.1 Hyperolius riggenbachi | reverse complement strand
TGACGTCAGAGGAGTCCCACGGCGCCCACGATTGGCTGATCCTGGAGGGGTGTGCCAGTGGGGTCTCCTCTGCTTCATAAGCCTCCGGGCTTCATTATAGGATTGTCTGTTGTCGTGAATACTTGCGTGTTAGCGCTCAGACCTTAGGCTAGTTCCCTGGTGTTGATGCTAAGGATTACACACCTAGTCTAGGATATTGCTGTCTTGCTATTTATTGTAGACTAGTTCCCTGGTGTTGATGCCAAGGAGTTCACACCCAGACTAGGATATTGTTACTGTATTGATCTCCTGTGTATGACTCTTAGCTATTACTTCTGACTCTGATCCTGCCTTCTGATCCTGTACTTTCGCCTATCTGCCTACCTGTTGCTGAACCTCTGCCTGATTACCATTTACTCTCTTGTCTCACGATTCTGTACCGATACATACCTCTCTGTTGCCGATCCTTACCTGCCTGACCATTCTACTCGCCAGTGGGCCCTCGCCACTGGTGAGGTGTTTACTGCGCCAGCTCCGCTGGTTAAGAAACTCTGCTAGGCTATAGTTCAGCCTTAATTACCTGCTCACTAGGTATCTGTTATTTTAGTATTACTGTATCTCGTAGGCTGCAGTACAGTGTGACTCACCCGCCCCTCGGGTGTTCATTTGCCTGCAGTATATTCTGAATCACCCACTCCTCGGGAGATTAAGCCTCTTCAGTATTGTTTCTCCAGCTTGCTGGAGCCTGTACGCTAGTGCCGCTTCGTGTACTGATAGTACCTCACCAGCCCCTCTGGTAAGGTCTCTTCAAACTATTAAAGTTACGGTTGCACCCAAACACTTACACTTTATTAGGTGTCCAGAGGTTAGCCATACTTGTATTATTGGTGATTCTGCAGATCACTAATAATCAGGTATACATCTGTATTGTTGGTTATACTGCAGATCATCAAAAATCAGATACTCTCTTTGTGCTGACATCATTCGTTACAGGATGCAAGGCGATCGCCGTATCGCCTTGTCGTCCCTAAAACCGGAGGCGGCGTCATGCAGCTTCCCTTTGGTGGTGATGGTGACTCGGATGCGTGCTGCGGAAAACAGTAGCATGCTATCCATAATTTCCCCCGTGTCACATCGCGCCGGATCGCGTTGGTAAGTTTGCGTCACTGGAAACTACTCCATTGACGTGAATTGGTTGCAGTTTCCTTGCATTGTGTATCGCAGTGGGTTCTGCATAGCAACACATCTAGTGGAAACAGGCCCTTAAGCCTATCACAATGATAGGGGGTGTGGTTATAAATCATGGCAATTGGTGCAGTCTAGTTTGTTTCATGTCTGCCAGTAGTAAAGATGATTATGTGCAGGCTCATTGTGGATCACTCAATATAAACAAATTACATGGCGAGTATCAATCATTTCTTGATCTCTTCTATTTTTTAACTTCTCACTTTGCAATGTATGGATTTATTTTTTTCCCCTTTTCTCTTAAGTTCCCTTTAAACATCTCAAACCAGAGGCCTGTAATCTGTACATTTATCGAAAAGCTAAGCCTATGAACTAAGACTGCTGGCCTTGAAGAGCTCTGGTACTTGTAGTTCTAATATATTTTTCCATTGAATAAAGCACATTTTTCAGGACACTCTGGACTAGCACAAACTTGGCTCATTTACTTTACTTCTGACCTTAAGCTATTTGGCAGATCATTCAAACATCTATTAAAAGACTTCATGTTCCCATTTATGAAGTCGGAATTGTGCTATGTCTTATTGAGCTGGACTTTTAGACACATTTCTTGACAGGTAACCACTTTCAAAAGGTTCATAGGAAAAAAAATGCCTGCCAGTTTGTAACACATTGTACAGTCAGGGCCATCTTTGTTTGATTTTTATCTCATTTATTTTTTAGCACTTTTGTGAACTTTTGACATTTTAAGGTACGTTGTGAAGCCTAGATTAAAAGTCAAGTCACCCATGGACAGTAGATACCCAGTTTGGCCATTTTATCAACTTGTTGTCCATGTGTCCAGCAAATGTCTCCTGGATGAGTATGTATTATTGTGTTGCCTGGTCAGTTGGGCGCAAGGTAAGCCAAATAAATGATGGTTCACTCTGCTATCTCTGAAATTCTGGGCAGTATTAAATTCAATTCCCCCTCCAAGCCATAGCAATTCAGAGGGACAAGTAATCCGGGGTATGGTTATTGCCGGCAGCAAAATTACACTGAAAAACCATTATAGATGTAATCACATTATGTCTATGGCAGCACCCATGACAGGCACTACTCCGAGACAACCTGTCGACGTACCATTGCAAGTCACAGTAAAGTAAGAAGCAATACGACCCCATTTATTACATTGAATGTGACCACCCAGACAGCAAGGTACATAATAGATGCAGGGGGACTGGAAGTAAATCTCGACTTTTTTCTCACTTATCCTCAGGAACCCTGAGTCAGGCTTGGGGCAGAAAATCGCAGTTCAGAGTGGTAGCTCTGAGCCTGACTCATGGTAGCCGCTGGGAGCTCTATGCAGAGTGCAGCGGACAGTGGGCATTTCAACTCACCTCCCTGGGATCCAGAAGTTACTACTAGTCATTCTCCTTCCTGTCCTTGGAGGCTCTGCATCCCTCTAGTGAGATCGGCGTTTGTCGTCATGATGACAGATGGCAATCTCACTACAGGTTTACAGTGCCACCCGTAGGACAGAGGGAGAATTGCAGCGCTTGATCCCAGGAAGGTGAGCAAATGCTGGACTGCTGCAGATCTCTGTACAGTATGATTATTTCCACATTTAAAGAGACTCTGTAACAATTTTTTCAGCCTTAGTTCTTCTATCCTATAAGTTCCTATGCCTGTTCTAATCTGCTCTGGCTTACTGCAGTCTTTCCTAACTGCACTGTCTCTGTAATAAATCAATGTATCTTTCCTCTGTCCTGTTTGTCGGGCTAAAGCTTGATTGTGTGGAATGTGCAGGGCTGCTTGTGATTGGTAGAAGCGATACACACCCTCTGCAGGCCCCCTGCATACTCTGAATGACTCATACACTATGCTTAGCTGAGCCTATTAGAAGCTGGTTAGTTTGTTTGTAAACACTGCCTAAAACTGTTAATTACAAGCCAGGATTGCAGCAGAGAGTGGCAGAAACAGCACAGAGGGGCACAGGAGAAAATAATGAATAGAATGGTATGCTTTTTATTGTAAGAATATTAGAGTACAGATTCTCTTTAAGGGTCTAAAAGTCTGCTAAAAAATTGCACCACTTTTTAACCTTAAAATTCTGAAATAATCATACCGCCAGGAAGATACCCTTTAAACCTTTTATTGTTATTGTATTTATATAAAGTGCATATAAAGACTAAATATAGGGGCGTAACAATAGACCCTGCAAGGGATGCAGCTGCAGGGGGGGGGCAGAAGCAACAGGAGGCCCCATCCTGAGCGACTGACAACTAAGGGCAAGGGAAGAAAAAACTTTATGCTCTCTGCGCGAATTGTTCTAATGACTGCATCTGCTCAGCCACTGATAATGAATCATACATACAAATCATACAAAGTTTTGTAGAAGAGGCAGTATAGAGCCACCCAACGTGGAAGAGAGCAGTCTACGGCCCATGCGTTGTAGACTGCTAATGGGGGGGGGGGGGTCTGCAGGGGACCATGAGGAGTCCTATAGAGCCACGGGAAGGCTCTACAGGACCCTCTCTTTAGGTGAGTATCTTTTTTTATTTATTTATTTTCACTTCAGACTCCCTTTAAATGTATAGACATTGCAAGAACTACTTACTGTAGTAAGATATTCCACATCTCAACCATTTTTACTGTGAAGAAGCCCTTTCTCAACAGATATTAAACTCTCTTTACCATGCATATGTCATGTCCTCTTATCTGTCGCACAGACTTTAAAGACATGCATTAATAGAGCCACGGGGAAATTGCGGCACCCAGGAATAGTGGATAGTAGAATATCGATATTTGAGCTACTGTATTTTTTGGACTATAAGGCTCACATTTTCTCACCAAAAAGTGGGGAAAAAAGTCACTGCGTCTTATAGTCCAAATGCAGGGAGTTCCTAACTTGTGAACACCTGCCAATACGAACACAAGGGGGACACAAAGGGGCATAGAGGAGGACACAAGGAGGACAGAGGCAGAAACATGGGGCACAGGAAGACACAAGGGGGACACAGGAGGATACAAGGGGGACAGAGGAGGGCACAGGGAGACACAAGAAGTACTAGCGGGCATAAGGTAAAAATGGGGCATAATCCACAAGATGCCCCTTCATCATGGATGCACCAGGTTTAGTATATATTTTCCCCCTGGTTTTTGTCCTCTAAACCTAGGTGCGTCTTATGGTCTTATAGTCTGAAAAATATGTTATATTTTACTATTTTACAGTGGTATTATTTGTTAGTAAGATATCAGTATTTGTTACCAATATTTTACTACAGCTAAACATAACCCTATTCTCACACAGAACCCTCCCTCTACAAAGCCTAACCTTAAAGAGGAGCTGTTAGGTATAGGGTCTCAGAGAAAATAAACACATATATCAGTAGCTAAAGATTGGCTGTACTTACATTACATATGCATTTCACTGTCCACGTTTGGATTTCACAGAATTTGTATATAGTATATGCAGAGATAGATGCTCCTGACAGCTCATGGCAGGCTCCATGTTTGTGAAGCCAAATGTGTCGTCATGTCCTGCCTGCTTCTGGTCACAGATAAGCTCGTTCTTGAACAACACGGTGTGCAGTGAATATTAATGAGCCATGTGGCTAGGAACAATAGCTGACTCCTGCAGTGTAGTCTGCCCGAGATTTATCAGTGCTTCGCAGCTGGACTGATTAGAAGCTCCTGTACCGTCTCATTAGCAGCCGAGGGGAGGGCCCCAGAATGCTTTGCAGTTTAGCTGCGGCTTGCGTCTTTATGGGTCTATAACAGACTAAGATAAGCACACATCAAAGGTAACTGAAATGTTTATCTTCACTAATGGCTTTTGAGCTTCCTTCTAAACTGTTTAACACAGGAGAATAGAGGTTTAAATTAGCTTCTGCAGCCTGACAGTTACTCTTTAAAGTGGATCCGAGGTGAACTTTTACACATTGGATAATTGTGTTCCTTTCCTATGGATTATAGGGCATTCCTCAAGCCAAATACTTTTTTGTTTTTGTTTTAATACTCTAATTCCCTATAAACTAAAAAAGCCACGCCCGCAGGTTTTCAGAGAGCCAAGGCAGTAGCAAGGGCTCATGGGAGCTCAGTCTGGGCAGGAGGAGGGGGCGGTGTTACTAGCCATTGATTGTAGAGGCAGAGGGGAGGAGGGAGGAGGAGAGGGGATTAGGCTAATAGTTCAAGATACAGATAAGCCTGCCTGTAATGTTTACAAACAACATGGCCGCTGTCATTGTATCACAGGAATAAATAATCATATTCTATTAACCTCCCTGCCGTTATAAAAAATTGCTGCGCACGGCAGGGAGGGTGTTTTTTGGCTTTTTTTTTTTGTAGCATGTAGCTAGCCTAGCGCTAGCTACATGCTTCCCCCTCCCTGCGGCGTCCCCCCGAATGCGCCGATCGCCGCCGGCGCATTTACCCATCCGGAAATCCCGTTCTGAATGGGATTTCCAGGAGGGCTTCCCCCGTCGCCATGGCGACGGGCGCGATGACGTCACCGACGTCATCGACGTCGTGACGTCAGAGGGAGTCCCGAACCACCCCTCGACGCTGCCTGGCACTGATTGGCCAGGCAGCGCACGGGTCTCGGGGGGGGGGGGGGCACCCTCTGATGCGGCGGGTTGCGGCGAATCGGCGCGGAGCGGCGGCGATCGTAAGTTACACGCAGCTAGCAAAGTGCTAGCTGCGTGTAACAAAAAAAAATTATGCAAATCGGCCCAGCAGGGCCTGAGGAATCCTCCGCGGCAGGTTACCCCGAGCTGAGCTCGGGATAACCGGCAGGGAGGTTAAAACTGTTTGCAGCTAGATTTGCTGTGTGTAAACCATCTAAACTTTAGGTAACATATATAGACAAGTTACTTGTTATAGTTAGTTTTTCATCTCGGATCCGCTTTAACTACTCCCCTGATGTAGTTGCTCTGTCCAACTGCCAAAATACTGTGAAAGTGGGTAGGGAGTCCGACTAACATCTTTGTATAGATCCTTTTCAGGGAGTGCTTTTGTAAAAAATTAAGGGAATACTGAGACTTCCCCAAGAGGAAATGGACTAATCCATAAACCTGTCACCTGTCAGTTTTGTCAGACTTTTACTACCTACTATAAGTGATAGCAACGTAGCAGAAAAATAATTTATAGCTGATTTTATTCTGGGAGAAATGCACTTCTTATTTGTATGTGTACACATGTATTTTACATTTTACATTTTTCGTGACAGTGGTCCTTTAAAGAGTTCAAAAGCTCATTTATCAAGTCTTTATCCTTGGATGTATTTATATCTGTAAAGGCCCTAACTCACTAAGGGCCCATTTCCACATAGCCGCATCGCACTGCGTGTATGCTGAAACACATGCACGCCAATGGAAGAGTTTCCACTGCGTGCATCTTGTACGGAGCGGTGCGGAGCGATCCGAGAATCTGGAGCATGCTGCAGATTCTTGCACGCCCACATCCTCCCACAGTCCCATCTCTTCAAATCACTTCCGCATCGGGAGATGCGGAAGTGATGCGGCCGGCGGCGAAAGTGATGCGATGCGGCTAGGTAGCTGCATTCGCATCACTTTGTATTGGAAACCCGCCCTAAGCGATTTTCCCGAATGATTTTGTATGCCCAACTTTTTTTGGTGCTATCGCGCATCATCTTTTAACTAAAGTTCGCTAAACAGTATTCAACAACCGCCGATTATACGCGTTAATCATTCACTTTGAACATCCATCATGATAGATCCAATTGTGAATGGTCATTCCGATCGCCTGTAGCACCTGTGGCACCTATACCTGGCCACCTATATTAGGGGGCATATATACTTGTCTACCTATACTGGAGGGACCTACACCTGGATACCTACTGTATATTGGTGGCACTTATACTTGGCTACCTATATTGGGGCACCTATACTTGGCTACCTATACTAGGGGGACCTATACCTGTCTACCTATACTGGGGGCACCTCAAGCTGACTAACCTGTACTGGGGCACCTATAGCTGGCTTACCTATACTGGAGCACCTATAGCTTGATAAACTATACTTGGGGCACCTATAGCTTGATAAACTATACTTGGGGCACCTATACTTGGCTACTTATACTGGGGACAGTTATACTCACCATTGGCGTGCTAATCCCTCGGCGTGTACCTCCGATAGTGACATGTTCCCCAGCAATCAGTAATGATGCCAGGGTCACGCAGTGTCATCAACATCTGGTGGCAAACTAATTATTTAAAAAAAAATATGTATTGAATACAATAAACTGCGGGAGATTCAGAAGACAGATGGGCACCACGCAGTGGGTGACACAGGACAGGTAATGTATAAATGCACACATGGAGGTACATTTATACACTAGGGCGGCAGTGGCAAGGTGGCCGACGTGGCCCAATCCCAAGAGGTTTTCATACTGAAATCGATCAAGAATCAGCCTGCGGTGTATGGGCAGCTGACGGATGTTTCGCTAATCAGATCTGACCAAAGAAAGATTTGTCTCTTGGTTGAATCTGCCCATCATCGCTAGATGTACATTCGTATTAGTGCAGGTTGAGCAACTGCAACTTGGAAGTGTAAATGATCAGAGATTTGGGGGAGTAATTTTGAAATTTAGTTTTGATTTGATTTTGTCTTTTCAAGCTTTTAACCACTTTGTCCGCCTTAACCTAGAACTACGTCAAGGAGGCCATGTGCGCTCCTGCACGCTCCCACGGCCGATCGCATGCGTGCACACGCACCCGGCCGCGGATCGTTAGCCCAGGAATCAATGAACCGGGCCATGGCGCCCAATCACTGATTCCTCTCCCCCGCAGAAAAAGCGACAGCTTCTCTCGGAAGCTTCGCTTTTTCTGCCTCCTATGTCCCTCTAAGTGTACATTGTACGCTTAGAGTGACGTCATGTAAACAAACTCAAGGTTCTACTCTATTTACTCTGAATGTAAAAAAAAATAAAAATACACATATATTTACCCAAAACAAACACTATGTTCATCCCACCCTCCCAAAAATACCCACATAAAATGTTTAATAATAAAAAAAAACATTACAATAAAAAAAAACACATAAATATTTACCTAAGGGTCTAAACTTTTTAAATATGTATGTAAAGATGAAATATTTCTATTTTTTTTTTATAAGCTTGTAAATAGTGATGGCTGCAAAATGGACAAAAATGCTCTTTTATTTCCAAATAAGATATTGTCGCCATACATTGTGATAGGGACATAATTTAAATGGTGTAATAACCGGGACAAATGGGCAAATACAATATGTGGGTTTTAATTATGGAGGCATGTATTATTTTAAAACTAAAATGGCCGAAAACTGAGAAATAATGAATTTTTTAAGTTTTTTCTTATTCTTACTGTTAAAATGCATCCACAGTAAGGTAGCTCTTAGCAAAATGTACCACCCAAAGAAAGCCTAATTGGTGGCGGAAAAAACAAAATATAGATCAGTTCATTGTGATAAGTATGAATGGGAGGTGAACATTGCTCGGATGCATAAAGTGAAAACGACCGAGGGCTTAAGTGGTTAATATACTCACAATGTATAGTAGACCCTTGCTTGACACCTTTTGGTAAGTAACAGGAAAAAAGTTTTTTTGCACAGAAATCCAGCAGAAACTGATCGCAAGGGAGGTTAAGTGACACCTTCCACTCATTTTGGTTAATTTAATTTTCCTTTTTTTATCTGTTTTTAAATTGTAGATACCCCCCCCCCCCCTTTCCCCAAAGAAAAGTGTTGATGTCCTTCCTACAGTGGGGTGCTTACAACTGTGTCCAGTACTTTAGATGTGGCATGCCAAGTCTTGTTCAATGCATCCCAGAATTGTATTTGCTTCTCTGAGTTTGGTGTTCCCAGCTGTATGCCATTTTGTATGCCATTTTGTGTACAGTTTATGGTAAAGTTTATCAGTTAGTACAAATAGTATAAAGTATAAAGTGTCAGAAAGGGATAAACCTTTGGGTTAGGGACCTACTACCTGCGCTTTGTAGGAAATCGCAAAGCGTCTGTAACGATCGGTGTCAGCACGCAGAGAGAATCTGATTATTGGTGATCTGCAGTATCACCAAGAATGCAGATATATACCCGATTATTGATGATCTGCAGAATCACCGATAATCAGATATATTGCTAACCTCTGGACACCTATAGGTAAGTAAGTTTTTGGTGTAACAGTAGTACTTTGAGTGAGGACCACCCGAGGAGCAGGTGGTCCTGGGAAGTATGAGAAATACCTCCCTTGGGAAGTGCAGAGATCTTGCGGCAGCCTGAGACGTCCAAGGGGCGTAGTCCCAGGCTAGATAGCAAGAAGACCCGGTAGCTAGTGACCCCTGGAAGATGGGCGTCACAAGCAGGTCTGGAGTATAATACAAATGATAATACAGTTCCCTAGTCTTGGGTGCGAGGTCCGTGGTCTCAGCACCCTGGAACTAGTCTGGAATATAACACAAATGAGAATACAGTTCCCTAGTCTTGGTTGCGAGGTCCGTGGTCTCAGCACCCTGGAACTAGTCTGGAATATAACACAGCATTGACACAGTTTCCTAGGCTTGGGTGTGAGGTCCGTAGTCACAACACCCTGGAACTAGTCTATAGCATAACATAGCATTGACACAGTTTCCTAGGCTTGGGTGTGAGGTCCGTAGTCACAACACCCTGGAACTAGTCTATAGCATAACATAGCAATGCGAGAATAATCTAGCTCAGTGTGAATTCCCAGGTCCTCCCGGTTCTAACACACTGTGGGATCTGACTGTGGTCTGTGTGCCAACACATAAAGCATTCGCAATGGCAGACAACCAGCAACTGACAAGCAACCTGAATATATAGTTGCTGGGGTCTGCCGCCCCGCCCAAGCCACTCAGCCAATCATAAATCCAGCAGGAATCAGCTGATTCTCCTGATCAGCTGACACTTCCCCTGCTGGTATAAAGGTCCTGACATCTGGGCCGCGCACGCGTAGCTCTCCATCCGCCTATGTGAACTAACAGACCCAGCCACACCAGACGCACGCCGCCGCATACAGACCGCCGCGTTGGACGCGGAAACAGCCGCCTTGATGTCAGTACCTGTGGCGGTCTCTCCGCGTTCTCTCGAGGTGCCAGGTGCATGTCTCCGCATGCCAGCCGCTGTGCTGGACGCAGACTCAGCCATCCTGCCGTTAGTACACGCGGCGGCTTTTCCGCGTTTCCTCACAGTACCCCCCCCCCCCACCCCCCGAGGAGTGGACTCCGGACACTCAAGCCGAGAATCTATAAGTTTCTGTATCCTCCAATGACTAACCATCGCGGGGAGGGAGGGAGCGGAACCCACGTGCACCGCCGGTTTAGGCAAGGACACAGGGAATTAACTCTTGTCAGCCTGTTCTTTCAGTGGTAAAATGATTTTGGGCCCAAAACCCCTATCTGAAGCGTCTGCTTTGGAGCTTTTGCTATCTGATTTATACCTGCGAGGTAACTGTGAGGAACCAGATCCGTTAGAAGACTCTGTACACTGTCCTGCCTTTCCTCCGACCTGTACCTTGGTATTACCCACATCAACTCTCTTCAAACAGCGCTCATGACAATGGGCTGACCAGTTCAGAAGCTGTCCTGAAGCCTAGTCGATCAGCGGAGAGTGAAGTTGTAACCAGGGCATACCGAGGACGACAGGAGAGCTTTTCATTGGCAGGACCAGGAAGCGTAAACTCTCTTCATGCAATGCCCCTAAACAACATGACAGTAGGGGGGTTTGGGAAAGAGACTGAGCACTCTGCAATGGAGAGTCATCCACTGCAGTGACCGAAATCTGCTGGTCGGGTGCAGACAAAAGTATTCCCAGACTTTTAGCAAAATCGTAATCCATGAGGTTCGCTGCTGAACCCGAGTCCACCATGGCCTCTGCGGATCCCGTCCGACCCTCCTATGTAACTGAACAGGGAAGGAACAACCGACCATCGTTCAGAGACGAAACCTGCTAACCTATGGTATTGACTAACCCCAGGCGATAGCATTTGTCTGGCCTAGTAGAACCATATAAAGTGTTTCTCTTTGGCCTCCTGTGACTCTTCTTCCGTAGACTCAGCCCTGTGTACCCAATTTGCATTGGTTCGTCTGGGGGTGAGGCAGACAGAGAAGAGTCGTGTAAGATAGTCCTTCCAGTATCTCTACCTCGAATCTGTCTCTGGTATCGCAAACGGCGATCTATCAGTATGGCCAAAGAAATTGCCTGGTCCACAGATTCAGGCTCAGGATATCCAATCATCACATCGTGAATTTCTTTTGACAATCCTGCTATATGACTATGATTTATGTAACGTGTATGAATATTATTATACATTTTTCCTATACCTACCTTCCCTGCGTGGATGTGGTGCTGTAGTGTATGTGTTATGTTGTCTTTTTATAAAACAATAAAATCGATGTGTTAAAAAAAAAAAAAAAAAAATCTAACAAGGCATAACCTCCCCATCTCGCTGAAGCAGACCACTTCCTAAGCTCAGCGGTGTAAACCTCTACCGATTTACGACCCTGTCTGAGCAATTTGAGCTTTCGCTCAGCGGTGGAAGCGATGTCCGGGTCGTCATAAATTATAGCCATCGCTTTAAAAAATTCCCCAACTGAAGTCAGGGCCCCATCCCCGCGTACATTTAAAATAGCCGTAAGCTAAAATGGGCGCGGATATCGGTTAACTTAAATTTCAATTGAAGTTAGCGCTATATAATACTAAAACAACATTGTGCGGCTGTAAGGAGGATAAGATTCTAATAGTAGAGATCTTCAGCTTTATTTTAGTACTTAATTCACGGATATGGCTCACTTCGTATGCAACTATTATTCAACGTTTCAGAACTTGCCTGTGCCGAGCTTTGCGGCTGTAGCTAGAAGATAGAAATAGTAGAGATCTTTAGCCTTATGTAGCGGCTATAGTAAATGCTTGAAATGCAACATTCCCCTAATTTTTTCCTCATGTTTATTAACGGCTATATGTGTACATTTAGCTTTCATACCTTAGAGAAAAAGTCAGCTGTAGGGAGGATATCCTGTAAATTACAGTGATATAGGGCTGTGAATCACTGCTATTGATAGCATATGCTCCCTATAGCCGCTTTTTCTCTAACATATAAAAGCAAAATGCACACACACAGTCCTTAATTTATGTTAAACTTTAAGTGAAAATTTGTAAAAAGTCCCTATTCAAGTCGTTTCAAAGCCGCTATAACAAGGCTACACATAACAAGCAGCTATAGGAAGCAAACATTGAAAATAGTACAGGTTAGTGGAAAATAAGGGCGCACAGTAAAGTTGTTGTAAAATATAATTATGAAATACTGATATTTTACTATATAAATGTAAAATATCTATATTGAATAACAATATTTTACTATATGCCCATATTGCCAGCCAGGCTGAAGCACGTGTCCCAATCCCTGCTGTGCTCTGCCACAGCCACTTGTTACCTGTAAAGAGCACTGAACTCAGAGGAGATGGTGATCTGTTGTATGAAACTTCTTCACCATTGTCTGTATTCAGCATTTTGACTCTCATTCACTCTATAGATCGTATCTGAGCACCTGCTGACCTGATCTTTTCCGTTAGCTTCCAGCACTACTATTACAGGATCTGTATACTGAGATGAGTTATTACACTGTATAAGACGTGTTACATTGTATTCCAGAAACCCCAGCTGTTACATTGTATCCAGCCTGTTGATGTGGGAAATCCCATGAGACTTTGTTACATTGTATTTCAGCACTTTCCATCCAGGAACTCTAAGCTGATCTGAGTTGCTACTACTTGGGACCCCCTAAACACTCACATTTGATTCAGCATTCTGTGGCTGTATTACAGCCTGATCTGAGTTATCACATGGTTTCTCAGCAATCGCAAATGCTTCTGACTGGTGACACTTGGTGCCCTGTATCAGAGGAGCTTCACCGGTGCATAGAAGTGCAGTGTAGCCCATAGATGCGCCGAAGGTAACAATTTTACTGCTAAGAGGAGTCTCCAAAGTGCCGGCAATGAAGAGAGTGAGTAGCTGAGGAACGGCTAGCCCCCGCGGATCATGTTCCAGGATTATCCAGGGAGTTTTGACAGCTTGTCCCATGGTAGCAGAAACTCTCCAGGCCAGCCAGAGGGATATCCCATAGCTACCTCTGTGCACCAGGTGAGGAGGGTGCCCATATCGGTTGTTGCTTCAACTTGCAGACAAATAGTGGATATTAGTCTATAGTGTAGTGAATTGACATTTTGTAGAAATAGCCGATAATGTACAAATTAGATGAAGACATATTATAGCGGCATTAACTAGGGGCTATTTAGTAGTAGGAAAAAAATTATAAATCTAATTCTTGAATAATAATGGCTCTGGAGTAAAATTGTCAGAGAAAACACATACTATAGTTAGTGTTAGTTATTTTAAACACTGGACAGAGGATCAGCAACTTCCTGCAGCTGGAATGCCATGTTATAAAGTGGCTGTAAATGTCATTGCTCAGAAGATCAGTAATGTCCGCAGCTTGCAGAGGATGGAGATAGTCAGGCACTCTGGGGTCAGCAGCTTGCAGGACACATAAATCTTGCTGACCACAGCGGGAGAGATTTCACTTTGGCTTGTAGTCCTCAGGGTATATGTACAGACTGGCTCTGTGCACACTCCGTGGATGGGCAGGTTGGGATGAGAGCTGCAAGGTTCAGTCCGTGCAGCAATAACAAGCCTTCTTTGACCGGTATTTATTTGACCGATATTATATTACCGATATTATTTGACCTATATATATTCTTATACCGCTATTCTTCTTTGAAAAATATTCTGTTACATTGCAAGCCAGCAGAAAGCAAAACTGGCTATGAAGTCTGGCAGTAAACTTAGATGCAAGTAAACCTGCAGTGCCAGTGAGCAGAGTTTACCGATATTTGAACAGCCGCATATAGGAGAGAACAGTTTTTCTTAGAAACCTATAATGTTCGGGTATATATATTAATAGTTTTAATTTGCCAGCTGCTTTCCTGCTTCGGTAATGCACAGTTATGCAGTGATAACTAGTGTGGAGTTTCAGCAGGGATAATGAATAGCCGCGTTAATATCTGAAGGAAGTTATAGCCGTAAAATGCGCCCATTTTATACAGTATGCGCCTTGAAAGAGTGCTGTAGCCGATAATTACATTGACGAAATAGCCGCGCCTGAATTAACTTGCGCTGTCATCAACGTGTTCGCCATCCCCAGGTTGGAGGCCATATGCCCAGGTCTGAGAATCCCCCGTCAACAGTGTCTTAATGAAGGTAATTCTCTGTGCGACAGTACCTGAAGAATTAGGTCTTAACTCAAAGTAAGACAACTCTCGATTTTTAAAGTTTCAAAAGTCAGATCTGTGACCAGAAAACTTCTCGGGCACAGGCATACGTAAGTCTGTAACAAGAGGGTATCGCACTACGTTTATAGCAGATTGAAGTTCCTGAATAGCCCCAAATAGCTGACCGATCTGGTTCTGCTGGTTCAAAGCTATCCCGGAAAGCTGGTTTACCGCGTTGGTCAGGACTTCAACATGTCTATATAGTGCGTCCATTTGGGTTGGGTACTGCCATTCTGTAACGATCGGTGTCAGCACGCAGAGAGAATCTGATTATTGGTGATCTGCAGTATCACCAAGAATGCAGATATATACCCGATTATTGATGATCTGCAGAATCACCGATAATCAGATATATTGCTAACCTCTGGACACCTATAGGTAAGTGAGTGTTTGGTGTAACAGTAGTACTTTGAGTGAGGACCACTGGAGGAGCAGGTGGTCCTGGGAAGTATGAGAAATACCTCCCTTGGGAAGTGCAGAGATCTTGCGGCAGCCTGAAACGTCCAAGGGGCGGAGTCCCAGGCTAGATAGCAAGAAGACCCGGTAGCTAGTGACCCCTGGAAGATGGGCGTCACAAGCAGGTCTGGAGTATAATACAAATGATAATACAGTTCCCTAGTCTTGGGTGTGAGGTCCGTGGTCTCAGCACCCTGGAACTAGTCTGGAATATGACACAAATGAGAATGCAGTCAGTTCCCTAGTCTTGGGTGCGAGGTCCGTGGTCTCAGCACCTTGGAACTAGTCTGGAATATAACACAGCATTGACACAGTTTCCTAGGCTTGGGTGTGAGGTCCGTAGTCACAACACCCTGGAACTAGTCTATAGCATAACATAGCATTGGCACAGTTTCCTAGGCTTGGGTGTGAGGTCCGTAGTCACAACACCCTGGAACTAGTCTATAGCATAACATAGCAATGCGAGAATAATCTAGCTCAGTGTGAATTTCCAGGTCCTCCTGGTTCTAACACACTGTGGGATCTGATTGTGGTCTGTGTGCCAACACATAAAGCATTCGCAATGGCAGACAACCAGCAACTGACAAGCAACCTGAATATATAGTTGCTGGGGTCTGCCGCCCCACCCAAGCCACTCAGCCAATCATGAGTCCAGCAGGAATCAGCTGATTCTCCTGATCAGCTGACACTTCCCCTGCTGGTATAAAGGTCCTGACATCTGGGCCGCGCGCGCGTAGCTCTCCATCCACCTATGTGAACTAACAGACCCAGCCACACCAGACGCACGCCGCCGCATACAGACCGCCGTGTTGGACGCGGAAACAGCCGCCTTGATGTCAGTACCTGCGGCGGTCTTTCCGCGTTCTCTCGAGGTGCCAGGCGCACGTCTCCGCATGCCAGCCGCTGTGCTGGACGCGGACTCAGCCGTCCTGCCGTTAGTACACGCGGCGGCTTTTCCGCGTTTCCTCACAGCGTCAATGATCTCCCCAATCGCAGAAGCGCTGCAATTTCAAGAGCGATTGTAATTTGGCTTTGCAGCCACATATGCAATTGCTCCCAAAATGCTGCATGCATCAGTTTGTGACTGCTCTGTGATCGCAATGCTGCAAGTAGAATCAAGCCATAGGGTACCAGTGGTGTAGCGCTTTTCAGATTGCCAACAAGCACAACAGGCAAATGCTGCAAAATTGTTCCCAGTGGGTACCAAGCCTTAGGGTGGGTAGGCTTAGGCAATGAAAACTGTTTCCCACGAAGACAGCCTCGTTTCTAGGGTTCGGGCTAGGCAGGTGCCCACCCGGGGCACAGCAAGGGAAGAGGGCACACCCAGTACAGGGATGAAGGGGGAAGCAGCGGCACACTGGGACTCCACCACCGGGAGGGGGGCCCAACGCCTCCCTCCCTAACATTGGGGCCCCCCTCTGTGCTCCCTCCTCCATTACAGCAATGCATGGCAGCGGGAGCGGTGTAGTAAAGACTCAGCCTTCCGGTCTCCATGCGAAGATCACTGCCTCTGGAATGTTCTGTCTCCAGCCGCTTACTCTCACTACTTCCTAATTAGCAGGCACCAATACCTGGCCAACCTATACTAGGGCTAACCCTGTTTCTGGGGGCGTGCAGGTCGTGCGGCCGCCCTGAGCGCCGTGATGGAGGGGGGAGCCGCGGCTACAGGAGGGCGGCCCGATTTCTCCCTCCCTTCCTCTCCCCGGAGCAGCCCTCCATGCTCCCCCCTCCGCTCCAGAGCAGGAATCGTTGTATAGAGTAACTCACCTCCCTGCCGACAAGCGCCAATCACTTGCCGCTTGTTGCCGGCAAGGGATTGGCGATTGGAACAGCAGGGAGACGAGTAGCTCAATACGAGAGGTTTCCCTGCACTTACTCTGCAGCTTGTGGGGGGGGGGGGACACAGAGATCGGCCCCAGGGAGAGGAAGGGAGGTAGAAGTCAGGCCGCCCTCCCCGCGGCTGACTCCCCCCTCCATTATGGGGGGACACCTAGCTTTCTAGCCTATACTGGGGACACTTACCTATCTAACCTATACTTGGGGCACCTACCTATCTAACCTATACTTGGGGCACCTACCTATCTAACCTATATTGGGGGTTACTACCTATCTAACCTATACTGGTGGCACCTACCTATCTAACTTATACTATGGGCACCTATCTATCTAACCTGTACTGGGGGTTCCTACCTATCTAATCTATACTGCGGGCACCTACCTACCTAACCTATCCTGGGGCCGCCTACCTATCTAACCTATACTGGTGGCAACTATACTGGCTACCTATATTGGAGGCACCTACCTAGCTAACCTATACTGGGGCAACTATACTGGCTACCTATATTGGAGGCATCCACCTAGCCAACCTATACTGGGGGCAACTACCTATCTAGCCTATACGAGGGCACCTGCCTATGTAACCTATACTGGGGCAACTATTCTGGCTACCTATACTGGAGGCACCTACCTGGCTAACTTATACTGGGGGCAATTACACTGGCTACCTATACTGCGGCACCTACAGTATGTCTGGCTACCTATACTGGGGGGGACCTATAGCTGGCTACCTATGTTGGGTACAACTAGACCTGGCTAACCTATACTGCGGGCACCTATACCTGGCTCTAAGGGGGAGGGAACAATTTTTACACCTTTGTTTTGGGTGCAATTTAGCCTAGAAACTGCCCTGCTGGGGACACCTATGTGTGGCTACCTATACAAGGGGCTAAATACTACATAGCAAATACATTTTTTAAGCCCAATTTTTACACCCTTGGCCTAGGAGTAATTTAGCCTAGAAACTGCCCTGCACAAAGCTAATATGGTAGAGTACCAGTAATCACCGATACAGCTTTCCTCCTGGCCTCAAATCTATATAATGCTGATGTTACATGTACCTGGTTTGGAAGAGCAATTGTTATGCAAAGTAATAGTTTATATACTCCCATAATGTGCTTATCTCTTTTCCTACATGCTGAATGGCAGCACACACCCGGCATTATCAGGCAAGTCCAAGCTCCTACTGCCTCATGGGAGCTACTTTTTTCCTGGCTCAGACCTGTTCCATAATATCTAAACAAAAGAACTAGCCACACACAGAACAATTCACATCTCTGCACATATGCCTGGCAGCTAGAAGCATCATAACCAGCAACATATCATCATAAAAAGGTTTTCTTTTATGAAATTGCATTGGAGATAAATGATGCGGCCAGTTTGGATGCAAAGATTATTGAAATTTTAATGTACCGGTACTTAAAAACATCTTGAAATCAGAGTACATCTGCTGAAAAAACAACAACTGCTGTAAAGAAGGCTTTCAACAACAATAGGCAATGCCAATAATTGTATTTTTTCTTATTTCAAAAGGGTAAGGTATTTTGGAGAGATAATTTTAATCTTAACCAACACCAGTTAAGCTCGCCTACACACGTTAAGCTGCACCCAGTTTGTATTTGGGTGACTAGTCATGTGACTTAGTCATGTGATTAATATTTTAAGGTTATGAATTACAGCTAAGCCTCCCACAGTCTTATAAAGGCTAAGGACTCATTCACAATACATACATTGCTGTGTATCTTCATACTGCTTGGCAACTCAGTGGAAAGCAAGTTCATATTAAAGAGGAACTGAACTCAGAATTTCCGCTATGCTCTAAAAGATAAGCAATAGCATAATAACCTTTAAAGAAACACATTTATTTGTTACAGGTGATATAAACCCTTCAATAAATCTGCAGTGTGTCTACTTCCTGCTTTCAATTAAGCAGGCATAGGGTTAATATCCTGTGTTTATAAATTAGCTGTTCTGTCATGGCAGGCAGCTGATGCAGCTGAGATCAAATTACAGTTGTGATTAGTCACACATGAGGGGGAATTAGACAGGCTAAACTCTCTAAATACATACAGGATAGATTTATCTATATTTTCCTTCTGTCACTTTAAATACCATTCATTATATTGGCTCTCATTAATGCAATGTGCAGAAATAGTGCTCTGGCTATTGTTTGATCTTTACTGTTATGTCTCAGCTTAAGGGGGTACACACCCCCTAGGTGTGCAGAGTCTTACACTATCTTGGCTCTCCTACTACAGTACCTCTCTGATAGGACATTTATGGTTTTCAACTCCAACATCCTCTACTCCTTTTGCCTAGCTCCAGTTGGAGCATCTCAAGGCTAAGACTTTAAACCCCTTCTCTTATCTTTCTATTACTATGGTCTGGGTGTGGACTATCAAACTTACCAATGAAGAGGACCGTCCTTGTAAAGCGAGCGCTGTTAAAACAGCACAGGAGATTTGACATGCCTCCATAATTAAAACCCACGTATTGTAATTGCCCATTTGTCACGGTTATTTCACCTTTTAAATTATGTCCCTTTCACAATGTATGGTGACAATATTTTATTAGGATATAAAAGAGCATTTTTCCCGTTTTGCATCCATCACTATTTACAAGCTTATAAAAAAAAAAAAATAGAGAAATATTTTATCTTTACATAGATATTTAAATAGTTTAGACCCTTAGGTAAATATTTATGTGTTTTTTTTTTTTTTATTGTAATGTTTTTTTGGTTTTTTTTTTATTAAACATTTTATGTGGGTATTTTTGGGAGGGGGGGAAGGAAATAGTGTTTTATTTAGGGAAAAATTTGTGTAGTGTAATTTTTTTTACTTTTAGATGTAGTTTTACTCTTTGGCTACAAGATGGCAACCTCAAGTTTGTTTACATGACGTCACTCTAAGCGTACAATGTACGCTTAGAGGGAAAAAGCTTCAGAAAAAGCGTAGCTTCCGAGAGAAGCTGTCGCTTTTTCAGCGGGGGAGAGGAATCAGTGATCGGGCACCATAGCCCGATACATTGATTCCTGGACTACCGAATCCGCGTCCGGGAGTGCGCGTGCACGCGCGCATTCGGCCGCGGGAGCGCGCGGGGGCGTGCCTGTCTTCCTTGACGTTTTTATACGTCAAGGAGGACAAAGTGGTTAAACACTGTAATTTGTCCGACAGTAATAGCTGGCAGCCGCATTACATCTTTCCCCCACTATCCATGGCAGCCTGGAGGGGGAATAGTAATTAACGCCGCCTGCGTCCAATTCTCCCAGTGGCTACTTCATAGGTATGTCCATAAAGAACCTTCCATTTATAATAAATATATGTTTACTTAATTATATGTATATATTGACTGCCATGAGAATATATTCCTTAAAGAAGATCTGAAACTTTTAAAACGGCCCCTGGGGGGTACTTACCTCGGTAAGGGAAAGCCTCTGGATCTAGCGAGGCTTCCGCCATCCTCCTCAGCGCTGCGACCCCCGAACAGTGGCGAGGTAAATATTTACCTATCGCAAACCAGCACAGGAGCAGTAGCGGCTCTTGGTTTGGGCTACGGTGGAAATTGCTGAGCCCGATTGTATATGCTCTACTGCACAGCCGCGAGTCCTTTGCGCCTGTGCGGTAGAGTGGATTGATCGGACTCGGCTATTTCCGACTTAGCCCGAATTAACAGCCGCTACTGCTCCTGCGCTGGATTGCGGTAAGTAAATATTGCCGCGCTTGACAGTCCTTCGCAGCCTTTGTCGAGGAGGTTTTGGGGGAGCGAGCGCTGGATTCTCCCAAGCTACAGAGGACAGGGAAGCCTCATTGGAACCCTGAGGCTTCCCCCTCCTAAGGTAAGTATCCTCCAGAGGGTTTTTTTTGTTACAGGTTCTCTTTTAAGCACACCTGAACTGAGAGGGAGTCCCACCAAGGTTTTAACTGTTTGGTCCTATCACGCTTGGTTCAGGTTGTATTCACAGAGGATCAGATAAATCGTAGTCAAAAAGCTAGGGTCATACGCGAGATATCAGTTGGCTGCAGTACAAAGGGCTGAGACTAAGGCTAGGTCGATAATAGGCTAGGGTGATACACGGGTGGTCAGATGGCTGAAGTACACAGGACAAGGCAAGAGAATAGTCGGTAAAGCTAAGGTCAAAACTAAATTCAGTCAGGCAGTCGCACTAATATACAATAATCGAGTAGTAAGTTGCATAGAAATACAATAACAACTAATTTCACAGAGTGACAGAGTGCCCAGCAGACCAGCGTACTGATTGCTATCACAGGCAATGAGTATATGAAGGACAAGGGTTTAAATACTCTAGGACCCCGCCAAGGCTAGCCCACAACCAATCAGAATGCCTACCTAAGTGTCAGCTGCTAGATATGTCAGCTGACACTAAAAACGCTGGCGTCTGAGGCAGTAGGACAGGCGCGTGGTCATGTGCGCCCATCTCCTAGCAACGTTGGACGGACGCTTCCCCAGACGCGTCCGTCCCTCTTTACAACCCGGAAGCTATGGAGACAGGGGGAGCTGCGCGCATGCGAGAGTTGTGAAGAGTCGTAAGAGCCAGGACGCGGAAGTCTGCTGGAGGAGATGGCCACATCACTGGATACTGGAGGTAAGCTCATTACATCACCTTTCCCCCCCCCCCCCCCTGAGTAGTGGCCTCAGGACACTCAAAATTAGGTTTCTCTGGAAAGTTAAAATGAAATTGTCGAAGTAAATTCTCAGCATAAACACCTTTCTTCTGGACCACAGCCCTTCCAATCAATAAGGTATTGTAAAGGATTACGTACTTTACGTGAGTCAAGAATTATTTCGATTTCATATTCTGGCTCCCCATAAATGATGACTGGGGGTGGTGAGGAACCAGAGTGACATGTGTTAGCAGCAGGCTTCAACAAAGATACATGGAAAGAATTAACACCACGTATAGAATGAGGTAGGGTTACTCTATAAGTTACATCATTAATCTTTTCTGCTACTGGATAAGGCCCAATTTATCTGGGGCCCAACTTGGAAGAAGGCTGTCACAAGGAAATGTTGCGGGTAGATACCCAAACTAAGTCACCAGGAGAAAATTCAAACTCCGTAGACTGATGTCTATCAGCAAATACTTTCTGTTGTCTGACTGCATTTTTTAAATTTCTTTGTACCTGATCCCACAAAGACACCATGTGCGACATCCAGTCTTCCAAAAGTGGAAACCTAGATGCTGGACTGGAGAAAGACGAGAACTTGGGGTTCTGACATGTGACAATTTGAACAGGGGACATTTTGGTTGATGAACTGACAAGATTATTGAATGCAAACTGCAAAAGGTAAAAACTCAGACCATTGTTCCTGACAATTGGACACAACACATCGGAGATATTGCTCCAGGGATTGATTTGTTCTCTCAGTCTGGCCATTAGTTTCTGGATGAAACCCAGAGGAGAATGACAAAGATATTCTGAGACGTGAACAAAAAGCTTGCCAAAATTGTGAAATAAACTGGACTCCTCTGTCAGAGACAATGTTCTCAGGAATACCATGCAATCGAAAAATGTGTTTAATAAATAAATCGAGTAAACATTTGGAAGAAGGTAATTTACTCAAAGAAACAAAATGAGCCATCTTGCTAAATCTATCAACCACTACCCAAATGACGGTATATCCCTCAGAGCATGGCAAATCAACAATAAAATTCATGGAGATATGGGTCCATGGTTTATAAGGAATAGGCAGTGGCTGAAGAATACCTCTAGGAGGAACATGAAAAGTTTTGTTTCGGGCACAGACTGGACACGATTTGACAAAGGCCTTACAATCCGTCCTCAGAGATGGCCACCAGACATGACGGGACAACAAATTCAAAGTTTTACTTTCACCAGGGTGACCCGACACTTTTGAGTCGCAAAACCTGCAGGTTAAGAGGAACAAATAGTAAACCTGGTGGTTTCCCTGGGGGGAAATCATCCTGACAGGGTGCCAGTTGTGATGAAAGGTCAGGTAATAATTGGGTATCAGTCAGGGCGGTAACAACACAGTGTTTAGGTACAATGGATTCTGGAGATGCTGGTTGAGTGGATTCAGGTTCAAAGCCCCGGGACAAGGCATCTGCCTTAATGTTTTTGGAACCTGGTTTATCGGTGATTGTGAAATTAAACCAGGTAAAGTAAGTCTTTTAGCACTCTCAATGTACTCTAAGTTTTTGTGATCAGTAAAAACCGTAACAGGATGCAAAGACCCTTCCAAACCAGTGTCTCCATTCTTCGAATGCCATTTTAACTGCCAAAAGTTCTCTATTGCCAATGTCATAGTTTCGATCGGCAGAAGAAAACTTACGGGGGAAAAAACCACAAGGATGAAGACGTTCAGGCAGCCTGAGTATTGCAAGAGAACTGCTGCTACGCAGGGCCGGATTACCGACCAGGCAACAAAAGCAGTCACTTGGGGCCCCATTCAGAGTCAAAGGGGCCCCATCAGCACATAAACCAGCCCTCGCCATCCTGTCAGCGGTGGCTGGATGGTATAATGGTTAAAGGGACTCTGAGCAGTGCAGTAACTATGGAAAGATGCATATAATTTTAAAGCACTCTTTCTCCTCTTTCCAATGATATATAAACCGCCACCCTATGCCTTTTAGTTTTCGAAATTTTCGCGCTCGAAATCGCGGCCACGGCAATTTCGATTGCAAAAATAGCGGAAAATAAAAGACGTAGGGTGCCAGTTTATCTATCATTGGAAAGAGGAGAAAGAGAGCTTCAAAATGATATGCATCTTTCCATAGTTACATTGTACTACACAGGACGACTTTTCTCCAAAGTCAGCAGCTCGATTCAGCACAATGCAATGAAATATAAGGAGCCCAGGGGGATATAATTACAAACATCATGCTGGTAGGAGTGAGGATGTCATTAATTAGTTGTGCGTATGCTTAAAGGCATACCCACAGGCACTGCTCGGAGTTCCTTTAAGGGCTCTGCCTCTGACACAGGAGACCAGGGTTCGAATCTCGGCTCTGCCTGTTCAGTAAGCCAGCACCTATTCAGTAGGAGACCTTAGGCAAGTCTCTCTAACACTGTTACTGCCTATAGGGCACGTCCTAGTGTCTGCAGCTCTGTCGCTTTGAGACCGCCAGGAGAAAAGAGCGATATAAATGTTGTTTGTCTTGTCAAATGATGCTGTGCGCTGCTGATTGTCTTCAGAGCCAGGCTCTCCTCCTAGGTCCCCCTCCTGCTACTGTGTGCTCTGGCGCTGCCCACTCCTCCCTCCCTTCCCACAGAAAACCACAGCTGCAGCAAGAATGATGCAGATGGCAAACGCTCACTCACCTATCCATGATCCAAGCGATAGAGATCCCGTCATCTGAAACCCATCTGTCTCTTCTACAGTGCAGCCGCTCGCTCTGAACTTCCTGGTTCTCAGATCAGACAGGAAGTAGGAAGTAGTAATAGTAGTAGTAACAGAGTGGCAGCACTCTAGAGGAGACAGATGGGCTCCAGATGACGGGACCTCTATTGCTTGGATTGCAATAGGTGAATGTGAGTCAACTGGTGCTTTCATTCTTCCCCGCTGCGGCTGCCTTCTCTGCTGGACTCACTGGGATGGAGGCTGCATGGTGGCTGTCTAGTTTGGGAGGAAATCGGTTGTTCGGTGGTGGGGGTGGTTATGTAATTCTGTCTGGGGAACGGCTTCCAGTTTGGCGGTGTCCAGAGCTTTCTGCTATTTCCAGGCTGGAGATGCAGGGGGAAAGTGCTGCTGCTGTGATATCTGGCGCCCTCTTCACAGGGGTGCCCCAGCCCCTGAGTGCAAATGTCCCAGCCATTCATCTCTCACTCTGCATTTTGCCGCTGCTATTCCCTGCATTGTGCACCCACAGAGGAAAGCGGGCTGTTGCCCATAGCAACCAGTAGCTCGGCTGCCCCGGTGTGTGCGGCATGTTGCTGTGCAGCTGCATCTTCTAATTCTATTACGATGATGGGGGGCCCAAATCAGTTACTTTGCTTAGGGCCCCATTTAGCCTTAATCCGGCTCTGCTGCTACGCCAATTTCAGAAGCATCTACTTCAACAGCAAAAGGTCGAAGAACATCAGGATGAGCTAGGCCGGGAGCAGAACAAGAAGCATTCTTTAAAGCTTCAAAAGCATGGCAAGCCTGGGAAGACCAGTGAACTGGGTCTGCATCTTTCCTAGTCAAATTAGTCAAAAGGGCAACCAGTGTGGAGAAATTCTTGATAAATTTCCGATAAAAATTAGTGAAACAGAGGAATCGCTGGAGGGCTTTAAGCCCCGTGGGTTGGTGCCAGTTTAACACAGCAGATAACTTAACAGAGTCCATGGCAAGACCAGAATCAGAGATGATGTAACCCAGGAATGAAACTGGATTAGTTTCAAAGAAACATTTTTCCAACTTGGCGTAAAGAGAGTTCTCCCTCAGCTTTTGCAGTACAGCTTTGACATGTCCCCGATGTTCAGTAAGTGAAGCAGAAAAAAATAGGATGTCATCTAAGTAAATGACCACAAATCTTCCTAAGAAATCTCTAAAAACATAATTCACAAAGTCCTGGAAGACAGCCGGAGCGTTACAAAGTTTAAAGGGCTAAATATTCGTAATGCCCATACTGTGTGTTAAAAGCTGTCTTCCATTTATCACCCTGACGTATTCAAATCAAATTGTAAGCCCCCCTTAAGTCTAATTTAGAGAACACTTGAGGCCCTGTTACTTGAGCAAACAAGTAATCTATGAGTGGCTATAGATATTTATTTTTCACTGTAATGTTGTTTAGACCCCTATAATCTATACAGGGACGTAATCCTCCATCCTTCTCCTGTACAAAAATGAACCCAGCTCCAGCAGGAGAAAAAGAAGGACGGATAAAGCCCTTGTTCAGATTTTCCTTAATGTACTCTTTAATAGCCAGAGTTTCTGGCCCAGAAAGGTTATACAAATGCCCTCCTGGAGGTATTGTACCATGCAGCAGGTCTATAGGGCAATCATAAGACCTGCGAGGAGGGAGTTTATCAACAGCCTGTGGGGAGAAAACATCTGAAAATTATGCATAATAAGAAGGGATTTTTTCAATCTTTATTTCAGTGGTTGGCAAAGGCAGGAATTTAAGACAATGTTTTTCACAAAACAGCAACCAGTTAGTCAATTGACCAGTACACCAATCGATGTGCGGAATGTGTAACTGTAGCCAGGGAAGACCAAGAACCAAAGGCCTGGACGGCATTCTGAGCAGGTAGAGCTGCATTTTTTGAAGATGCAATGCTCCTACCTGCAAAGAAATCTCAGGCATGATGGAGATAGGTCAGTTGGCCTGAAGAGGTGAGTCATCAATGGCTGTCACATAAATTTGTACTGCAAAAACAAGGAGGGAATACCGAGCTCAGCGGCCAAAGAGGAGTCAAGGAAATTACCCGCTGCCCCCGAATCAATGAATCATTTTGTTATTCCAATATAACGTTACCGGTAACAATATTTTTTTTACTTTTAGGGGAAGGATCAGTTCGCCCAAGTGAGGTTCCCCAGCCTCACTTAGGCGCTGGAGTTTTCCAGCCTTTTCTTTGCAGGACAGTCTTTTGCAAAATGCCCTTTAACCCCACAATACAGACATAAATCTTCATTGTGCCGTCTGAGTTTCTATGAAGGCGAAAGTTTAGAAAAACCTAATTGCATAGGTTCTTCTCCTGAATGCAAACTATTACTGCCAGAGGGAGTAGACGCCACTGGGAGTAAGTGAGCTTTACCCTGGCGTCCTTGTCTGACCCGCCTGTCCACTTGAATAGCTAGAGTTTTGGCATCCTCTAAAGTCTTAGGATCAGGATGACTGACCAAGATATCATTGATCGTGTCAGACAGACCAAATAGGAATTGGTCCGATAAAGCTTCCTGACCCCAATTAGTAGAAACTGACCACCGTCGAAATTCAGCAGCGTATTCTTCCGCTGAACGACAACCCTGTCGTAATTCTCTTAATTTACGAACTGCCGTAGCAGTAATTTCAGGATCTGAATATATAATAGACATGGCTTCAAAAAAGCTTTTTCACTGAAGATAGGGCTTCATGTTCAGGAGGCAGACCATAAGCCCAAGTCTGTGGATCTCCCTGTAACAAGGACTTGATCAAAGATACTCTCTGTGATACAAAACTGTTGCTGATTATTGTACTAGCTCATTGTGTCTTTAACTTGATTTGATTAGATTTTGAAGACATGCACGCCTGTTCTGACGCTCTGTACTGACCTGCAGTACAAGTCTGGAGTGTGATGTACTGTTGGTCTTCCTGTCAGCACTGGTGTTAAAGGACAAATATAAAATATCCCATTTCCTTTTCCTTTGAGAGTATTAATGAGCATCAATTTCACTCTTCACTTCTCCGCGGCAGGAAACAGGTGGAAGTGCAGATCCATGTGGAATTTTTAATTCATGTTCGAGTCATAATTATGGGGTGGGGTGAGAACTCTGTGACATCACCCTTCCTAAGTCCGTAATGTAATCTAGACAGCTGGCTGTTTGGGAGAGATGATGTAGTTACTACACAGTTTAAGTCAAATTTCAGGCACAAGTGTTTTCCTAGTCCTATAGAGACACTCAGTGGTGGAGCTCAATCTTTTTATTTATCTACTGTATGTATTTTATCCTTGATTCACCGATATCAGGTAGATCAAATAATGTACCTGATCAGGAGCCCCTCGATCAGTCATTTTATACAGCACAGATTTTCAGATCTACAAGCTGAGATCATAATTAAATTAAATTAATTGAGCTTCATATAATTAAAGTAATCCTGACATGTAACATAAAAAAACAATATACCTCCAGCCCTGTTCAAGGCCCTTTCACACCAAGGTGTTTCGGTGCGGTATTTTTCCCACACCCACCGTCGTGCAAAGAAAGTCTATGGAGACTTTCATACTGCTACATTACGGCGCTACATTACATACTGCTACATAACTTTTTTTCCCTGTACACATCAATGTGTGCTGATCTGAGACAAACTCATGCACTTTGCGGCCTACAGGAGAAAATCGTTTTACAAATGTTTTGTTGTTGCTGCTTACAAACCTAGCAGGTAAGATACAGTACCTTTGCACAGATTTGGGCTTCAAATAAAACCTGTGACCACTAAAATTAACCAAAAACATTGATAAATTACAGCAGAGACCATAAAGTACCTTTATTGTGAAAAAAAATAAAAAAAAATAGGATGCAGTCATGGTGATAATTATGCGCCATAACCATATACGCCCCGACACTGGGGAGATCAGCCCATCCTGAATAGTTATTTAGGTTGGCACCATCTGTAATGAAATATAACTTTTATTGATAATAGTCTATAAAATCCTCAATTACACAGCAGCTTCCAAAATGTATTATAAAGTCTAGTGCCAACCTAAATAACAGTTTTATAGCACACCTTTACAGTTATACACTCCCTCTATGTTTTTTTTTAAAATATTCTCGTCATCGGGTATATGAAATGAAAGCAGGCAAAATGAAAAATTCTCTTTTCATAGCATCAGGACCTCAGCATCTGTTCTGCACCCCTGCAGATCTTTGAAGTTGTAATAAAATTGTACAAAAGAGAGACCTACTGAAAAGCTTCTATGCGTATAGGCACTAGGCAAAGCTCTGCCTTCCTCGTGAAAGTGATTAGGCCTTTGATTTGTCTCATTGTGGTGCTGCTTTAAAGAGGAACTCCAGTGAAAATAATGTAATAAAAAAAAGTGCTTCATTTTTACAATAATTATGTATAAATGATTTAGTCAGTGTTTGCCCATTGTAAAATATTTTAAATCATTGACTTATATTCAGAAATGTATTACATGGAGACATTTTTACTGCTGGCAAGTGATGTAGCTGCTGCATGCTGTTTTAGCAGTTGGAAACAGCTGTAAACAGCTATTTCCCACAATGCAACAATGTTCACAGACAGGAAACTGCCAGAAGTACCTCGGTACTCAGAGCTTCTTGTGGGAGGGGTTTCACCACAATATCAGTCATACAGCGCCCCCTGATGGTCTGTTTGTGAAAAGGAATAGATTTCTCATGTAAAAGGGGGTATCAGCTACTTATTGGAATAAAGTTCAGTTCTTGGTCAGAGTTTCTCTTTAAAGAGGGCCTGCTAGCAAAATGTACTAAAAGTATACTGTACCTTTATGCAAATACTTTTGTATGATTCAGTGGAAATACCGTTTTACCTTTGTGTCGTATTCAGTGAAGTATACAGTCAATAGAAAGTATTCTTCACTGTACTGTTAATGCAAGTGTTTTACAGTAACACACTGTATGTCATGTGTTATGTTGCCACACAGCGTTGTGCCGCTACTCCCCCGCCACACTGTGAACATGGCATAGGTACTGCATTGTAGAGAGGCCATTATGCTGCACCACAATGCACACACCACTATGAACTTAACCTTATAGATGTAGTTCACCATTCACAACATATCAGCAAGTTAGCTAGTCCAAATCTAAGCTTCAGCTCATTTCTACATCATATCCTTCTAAATGCATTTTTGTATAAAAAAGTGGGAGACCCATAACACCAGGGGCGTAGCATTAGCCATAGCAGCCATAGCAACTGTTATGGGGCCCTGGAGCAGAGAGGGCTTAGGTGGTAATTGATGTGTTAACTATTCATTTTCTTGTGTTTCTGCACCCTCTGACTTTTTCTCAGGGCCCATAGATTGTTTGCACTTGCAGTGTACATTGCATAAGAATGCATAAGAACGTACATTGCCCAGTCAACTCATATCCCATAGGGTAGGGGCAGGTGGCATTGCTCAAGAGTGCCCAGGTCTGATGGTCCTTTCAAAATTCTGCTATTGGGCCCCATAATCTCTATCTACACTTCTCCATAAGATCAGGTGTTTCTGACATTTTTGTCAGATCTGACAAGATTAGCTGCATGCTTGTTTCTGGTGTGATTCTGTAGGCAGATAGCTCAGCAGGACTGCCAGGTAACAGGTATTGCTTAAAAGGAAATCAATATGGCAACCTCCATATACCTCTCACTACAGTTCTCCTTTAAAAAAAAAACGAGCAATTTTCACCTGTCAGTGCCTTTTCCATTAATTCGCCTATAACTTTATTACTACTAATCACAAAGAAACAATCTATATTTGTTTTTTCACTACCAATTAGGCTTTTTTTGGGGGATACTTTTTGCTAAGAATTTTTTTATTCTAAAAGTGTTTTAACAGGAAAAAGAAGAAAAAAATGGGAGAAAATCATAATTTCTCAGTTTTCGGCCATTATAGGTGTAAAATAATACATGCTAACGTAATTAAAACCCACACATTTTATTTGCCCTTTTGTCCCGGTTACTGCAACATTTAAAATGTTTCCCTAGTACGATGTTTGGCACCAATATTTTGTTTGGAAATAAAGGTGCATTTTTTCAGTTTTGCGTCCAACCGTAACTACAAGCCCATAATTTATAAAGTAATAGTAATATACCCTCTTGACATACATATTAAAAAAGTTCCGTCCCTAAGGTAACTATTTATGAATGTATTTATATATTTATTTTTCAAAAAATAAATAAATAAAACATTGGTAACTATTGGGGAGTGTGGGAGGTCAGGGGTTAATTGTCAAGATGTAATTTTACTATTTGGCCACAAGATGTCCTTGCAGGTGACTTCCATATGAGTAGTATTACTACGCAAACAGAAAGCACTGCATGGACGGTCTTTTGAATGATGGCGCCGTCTCATAGACGGCTGCAGTCATTCACACGGAGATTGAGATCAATGAATGGGAACACGCAGGAACGCACGGCAGGCAGAGAGAGACGTCCCTGCACATAGTTATGGCATTTTGCAGGGACGTAGTTACTCATGATTTTTTTATTTACTCTGTCTCAGGTATACTTTAAGTGAACTAGCATCAGGTGGCAAAAACTTAAGAATTGGCCTTGTGCATGTGAATAAGTGTAAGTCGCAAAATACACATCAGGCTCTTCTAATCGACAGTGGTCTGGTTGTACACAGAGCGTTTATATTACATTTATTTATGATTGCATGTACATTTTTTTTCTGTAAGATAAAGTTAAACTGAACAGTTTCCTTTAAGGCAATTGTGATCCTTAAAAGTATTTATTGTCCACAGGAAACCCTAATCTCTCTCAGTACATGGCCTTCAGGGTGGTTCCTATAGTGCATTACTGTTCTTTTTCTTTTTTTTTTTTATTAAACTAGTCCCAGTGGCGTAGCTAAGGAGCTGTGGGCCCCGATGCAAGTTTTACAATGGGGCCCCCCAAGTAGTGTTGGGCGAACACCTGGATGTTCGGGTTCGGGCCGAACAGGCCGAACATGGGCCAGATGTTCGGCATGTTCGGCCCGAACCCCGAACTCAATGGAAGTCAATGGGACCCCCGAACATGCCCATTTTGGGGGCCCTATGGGGTCGCAGGCATAAGGGGGGAGCATGCCCCGATCGCGGGGGGGGGGTCGGAAATTCCCCCCACCCCCTCCGCTAGCGCTCCCCCCTCTACCCGCTTCCCCATAAAAAAAGTTTATTTGCAAGTTAAATAGTACCGGTGGCTGGCAGTGGAGTGAGGAGGAGGAGTCCGAGTAGGAGAGTGACGCGTTGAGGCCGGGCAGCGGGCGGTTCAGCGGTAGTACCCTTGTGGTACTTCCGCCCTTTCTCTGACCTCACGTCCTCTGCATACGAGGGTACGCGTCACGCGTACCCTTGTATGCGTCATCACGTAGAGGACGTGAGGTCAGAGAAAGGGCGGAAGTACCACAAGGGTACTACCGCTGAACCGCCCGCTGCCCGGCCTCAACGCGTCACTCTCCTACTCGGACTCCTCCTCCTCACTCCACTGTCAGCCACCGGTACTGCTTAACTTGCATTAAACTTTTTTTATGGGGAAGCGGGCAGAGGGGGGAGTGCTAGCGGAGGGGGTGGGGGGAATTTCTGCCCCCCCGCGATCGGGGCATGCTCCCCCCTTATGCCTGCGACCCCATAGTGGGGCCGTATTCGGCCGAACAGGGCCCTGTTCGGCCGAACAGGGGCCCTGTTCGGCCGGCCATTGAGCAGTTCGGGCGAACCCGAACAGTTTGGCCGAACACCATTAGGTGTTCGGCCGAACTCGAACATCACCCGAACAGGGTGATGTTCTGCAGAACCCGAACAGTGGCGAACACTGTTCGCCCAACACTACCCCCAAGCACTCTATACATACCAATTGATACGGCGCACCAAAACCTGCCAATGGCAACTACAGTGTCAGAGGTGCAAGAAGGGGATGGGGAACAGTTTGTTAATGATTACTACTGTTCAAAGTATGTGTAGAAGTGATTATTATGAGCACAGGACCAATAGAGAGCAAATACTGCAGTTGAGGGAGGGCCACTCGGGGCCCCTCTGGCCCAAGGGCCCCGATGCGGTCGCTACCTCTGCACCCCCTATTGCTACGCCACTGACTAGCCTCCAGCTTGTTAAGATGTGTGTGAAGAGTAAGGCAACCCTTACATTTATCAATTATTGTCACCTGACCCAACTATGGTAGTCTGGCAGTGGTTAGCCTTTGTGACTGACAGAGAAAGTGTGTTGCATAGTTTTAGTGTGCCTGATTTTTAATTCTTTTAGTAAGATATGGTTTGTTTTATCACTTACTTTAATGATATGAGGGCTGTGAGTTCACTGCAGCTCTGCAATATTAATTCCAGAGTTTTCTCCACAATGGCTGGAAACATAAATAAGAGACCAGGTGAGTGCAGGGATCACATGCATGCTCTGGCAACCATTTTGTTCTGTGGCTGTGAGCCTGAGCGAGAGAGCATGAAGGCCATTGCTGGCAGGATTTTCATATCATAGCTCTGGGGGGAATGGAGAGCGCGAACATGCTCTGGCAGAGGTACTCATCCGTGGAGCAAGGCCCAGAAAGTTATAGGGAAAGCAAAATTCGTTTGCCAGCATATCTCATTAGATTCTTATCCTTGCGGGAAAGAAGTTTACTATACACAGTAACGTACCTGCTTTTCCCTTGACAAACTGTTTTACAGTACAGATCAAATTAAAAGGGAATGTGTTGTCTTGCATGCATGCTTACGTGTTCTCAAGCCACCTTCCTATCTGAAGTGTGAGGAGAATTTTTTACTATTTCCTTCAGTGGTGTGGCTCTCATATGTGCGCTTTGGTCTGTCTGCAGTTCAGTTCACCCCTGGCAAGCTTATCTTCCACAGGAACTGAAGGTGGCCGCACACCATACAATTTTTTAAATATCTTTTCATTTTAAGAATTGCAATCAATTTTTCTGACTGATTGTAACATTTAAAAAATCCGACCAATGTGCCACACACACTATTTTCAACTTCTCCTCAGTTCTGATAAAAATGATTGAAAACTCAGAAAAAATTTGCTTGGGTCTGAACATCAAGAAATTGTCAATCTACCCTACACCATTCAATTTTAAATATAAATTGATCAGAAAAATCCAACACTCCTGATCTTCTTTTATCAAATAAAAATGGAAGGGGCATCATCTTTAGTTAATGCTCCCGTCTCTAGGAATCCCCTTCATACTCTACTTGGCTGCCCATATCCCAATCTAACTTCTACCCAAAACGAACTTTTTAGATATATATTCACTGCTACCAAACTAAAAATAGCTGCGGCCTGGAATTCCCAGTTTGTATCTTTCGATTCTATTACAAATGGCCTGGGATACATCCTCTTTTTTTGAAAAAATGAGAGCTCGGTTAAATGATACCATGGAGAAATTTCACAAAGTATGGGATCCCCTAATTTCATACCTCTTGGACCCAGAACAATGTAGGATGGTACGCAATTGTCGAGACCAGTAGTATGATTCTGAGCCTTTTAGGCTCTTCATGTCAGGGCTTTGTTCTTTCTTTTCCTCTCATCCTGATTTTTCTCTCTTCTTTACTTTTATCATTTTATACTACTTTCTACTCCTTTCATCTCTCCTTATAATTCTCCTCTCAAATAGCTAATCCTTACTGATGTGTGGATACAGGAGTTTCCTATATAAGCACTTTGCACTAAGTCAACAAAGTCATCCCTAAACCCCCCATTTCCCTTAAAGGGATACTGTAGGGGGGTCGGGGGAAAATGAGCTGAACTTACCCGGGGCTTCTAATGGTCCCCCGCAGACATCCTGTGTTGGCGCAGCCACTCACCGATGTTCCGGCCCCGCCTCCAGTTCACTTCTGGAATTTCTGACTTTAAAGTCAGAAAACCATTGCGCCTGCACGCCCGTGTCCTCGCTCCCGCTGATGTCACCAGGAGTGTACTGCGCAGACACAGACCATACTGGGCCTGCGCTGTGCGCTCTTGATGACATCAGCGGGATCGAGGACACGGCAACGCAGACGCAGTGGTTTTCAGACTTTAAAGTCTGAAATTCCAGAAGTGAACCGGAGGCGGGGCCCGGAGCATCGGTGAGTGGCTGCGCCAACACAGGATGTCTGCGGGGGACCGTTAGAAGCCCCGGGTAAGTTCAACTCATTTTCCCCTGACCCCCTACAGTATCCCTTTAAACCTTCAGACCTATCATAATAAATAGTACCATTTTGTATTAGATTCCAAAATGTTTAAGACTAGTAACATGTCCGACCTCGCTGGAGGCTGGGTAACACTCGCAGTTGACAAGGTAATGGACACCAGTTGTCTCTATCCAACCATATTTGGTTTAGTGTGCGACTGTGCGGATGGATGACTTACTCTACGGAGTTATTTTTCTGTTGACGTTTCCCCTTACCTTGTCCTTTTCCCTATTATACTTATATGCATTCCTACATCTTATCTCTTCGACTTGGTGTGATCACATTTAGCGAATAATTACCTCTATTTCGCTAACAGGTGTTATTTTTTTGGTATGTTCCTTCCTGAGTGTTAAAACATTGTGCTACACTGTCAGTTTTATGGCTTTGTTAAACTGTTAAAACTTTGCTGCTGTACCCGTAACCTCAAGTAATTTGTACTTTGTCACAAGCTGTATACTTATTTTACTGAAAATTCAATAAAAACGATTGAAAACTAGGGATGGTCGGAAATGCCAATTTCCGATTCCGCGGTAAATCCGCATTCCGCCATTGCCAAATACCGATTCCGCTTTCCGCTACCAATTTCCGCATTCCAATGCGGAATTTCCGCCGGAAATCGCGGAAATTCCGCCCAACTTTAACATAGATTTTCTCAAAAACTATAAGGTCGTTTTGAAAACTTTTTTTTGCATCTTGTTCAGGAGATTCTGCTTAATAAACTCTGAAAATTTGGTGTTTCTAGACAAGATTTTTACTGTAATGTAAATGCAGAAAATAGGCAGATGCATTTTACATTACAGTAAAAATTCGCCGACTTTAGTGGTTAATAGCGAAGCCCCCGTAAGTCCTAGAAACACCAAACGCACTTGCATTACCGAGTTCCGCATTTCGATGCAGAAATGCAATTTCCGATCGGAATTTCGGAAATTGCATTTCCGTGGTATCCGAATGAGCATCCCTATTGAAAACAAATAAAAATGGAAGTTCGATCAGCTTTTTTAAATGAATGAATGAAAAAAATTGATTTTTCTTTACAACCTATCATGTTTTTTTAATTTGTCTAAATTGAATCTTTTAATTGTATGGTGTGCGGCCACCATATATATATATATGTATATATATATATATGTATATATATATATATATATATATATATATATATATATATATATATATATATATATGTATATATATATATATGTATATATATGTATATATATATATATATTGTCATTGATGCGCTAACATATTCCATGGTGCTGTACAGAGTAAGCAACAAACATGGGGTACATAATAATACAGTGGTATAAATCAAATACTGTATAGACTCTGGTATAACTATCTATCTATCTATCTATCTATCTATCTATCTATCTATCTATCTATCTATCTACTTACATTACTTGATGTTCGGTATCGATATTCAACTGATTCGATCATAATGATCTGATCTGGCATATATTGATGCCTCAATATGGCCAATTGGCCCAATTGATCATTTTTGATTGATACCCATCTGAAATCAGCCAAAAGGATCATTTGGGCAAGCTGTAAAATCTAGGTTGCAAGCACTCGATCGGGTGCACAGCGGTAACAGCGGTAACATGTATTTATCAATTTATCAATTAACAACCTGTTAAGTACATAGACAGAGAAAACAACTAAATTAGAACAATATTTGGGGTGACTAAACTCTGCCTTTAAAAGAACATTAGTTCGACCAGCTACACTTGCAAACATTTATAAAGAGACTGAAGCCTTTCAAAATACCTCTTTTTATGCTGCAGACTTCTTCATCAATATAACCCAAGCTGATTTGCCGCGGGGAGGTAACAGAACGAGGGATTTATACCCCCCAAATCCCAGGGCAAAATTCCACGACTTTCCAGGTCTTGGATTTTGCTGCCCGGGGGAGGCAGAGCTTAGCGCTGTAGCTCTGCCTACAGAACAGTCAATCTGCGCCAATCGACACCTCTCCCCGCTCCTCTCAGTGAAAGAAGACTGAGAGGGGCGGGGAGAGGCGGCGATCAGCGCAGATTGACGTGAGTAGAGGTAGAGCTACTGTCCAAATTTCAGGGGGATTGAGACCTTGTTCTGCAGCGTCCCCGCAGCAAATCAGCTTGGGTTATAATAATGAAGAAGTCTGCAGCATAAAAAGAGGTATTTTGAAAGGTTTCAGACTGTCTTTAAGGGTAAGGAAAATATATGTCCTATTAACAAGCTTAGGGTTATGTAGACAGTTTACAGCGGAAAAATTACACAAGGGCAAGACTTATCTCAGCAACAAGACATAGTTGGTCTTACCACATCAACAAGGTTGATCACGGGCAGAAGTTTCCAGGAAGTATTTCCAGATGTGCTGCTGACCAAGCTCTTCTACAGAAACACAAAGAAGCAGGCAACACTGAGGAGGACGAAACACATTGGCCTCAATTCACTAAGCTTATCTCCTGTCTTTAATAACTCTTCTAGAGTTGTTACCATGGTGATAAGGCATGTAGTATTCAGGAAACATTTTACCTCAGGCAAGCCTAATGTTAACTCTTCTGTCTTTAAGTTAACTCTTCAATCCTTAAAATAACTCCAGAGTTAAAGACAGGCTGTTCATTAACTGCATGTGAAAATAACTACAGAGGAGGTAAATTAACTACAGAGGAGGTAAATTAACTACAGAAGAGGTAACGTAAGGAATGAAGAGATAAGATAACTCTCTCACTGTGTGAAGGTAAGTTTTATCTTGCCTTATTATCTCCAGCATGATCTTAGTGAATTGAGGCCATAGTCTGCTGCAGGCCCACTCTTCCATGTACAGCAGTTTCCATAAAGACTGTGAGGCACAAACAGGAAACTCACCGAAATAAGCAACTGATTTATTTGTGAATTGTTACAATGGCATGCAGAGAAGATCAGAGTTCAGGCTAATGACGTATTCATTTTGTTTGGTCGCTGAGAGTTTAGTAATTTACTGATCGTGGATAATTAATCAGTATTTACCGTGTTTATCTTGCCACACCTCACCATGAGATCCTTATGTCAAGTGTGTCAGACTCATCACTTCAGTCAGGGAAATGAGTGGCGAAGTAGCCATAGCTAGATGGATCGGGGATCTCCGCCAACAAACGATCATTTCCCAATCCATCTGTCTGAATCTGCAAGTGTCGTTGGTGCCACTGTAAATGAATGATCGTGGAAAGACCGTTACACTGTTGCAACAAAACTCACAAAAGTCAATGAGGATTGTAACAATCCTCTGCGATTCAATCCAGCATGGTGGTCATTTAAAAGTGAATGGTCACCGTGGGTGGCATGCATTGTGAACCGTCGTTTAACAAATTTTCGTTAAATGATGCTGGGCGTTATTGCAAACAAAAAATTGTTGTTCGTTAAAAATGTTCGAAAAATTTGTGTCAAACCAATCCTCCATACTTTATGAATTTTTTTTTGTAAAAATCAACCAGAATTTTCAACCATGAATAGATATTTATACAAAAAAAACTGTAAATTCGATTAATTTCTCTTAAGCGGAAAAAAAATTACAGGCAATTTAAAAAATAGAAAAGACAGGAAAATTGTATTTTTTGGTTGAATGATGCCACGTTTAGAGCAGTAGAGGGGAAGGCACATTTATTTAATGGAATGCCATCCAGTGTGACAGATGGTGTTTTTTCATGGCAGTTTCTTTGCAGTGGATGCCAGTCTGTGAGAAACTTGCCCTTCAAGCACCGTGGCATTGTCTTGTGTCAATATTTCTGCTTTTTTTTTCTCTAATGACCGACAACTGGTATTATGTGCAACTAATACAGTATCCCTGTGAGAAAAGGCAATGTTGAGTATTTTTTCATTCTCTGTAAGAATTACCCAATATGACTGGATGAGCTAATGATTAACGTCACTATACTTGGAGATTATTTGTTGAAAAAACACATAAATTCATGAGCCTTTGAACATGATTCTTTTGCATTCTATGAATAGATCTATGTGGCATTTATTAATTTTGGATTATTTCCATTAGTACTTTCTAATAACTCATTTTGGTTAAATATGTTGTGTAATAATGCAGCACTGATGTGGACACAGCAGCAGCACACCCACATACCTTATATACTCTCGTATAAGCCTAATTTTTGAGCACAAAAAAATGTGATGAAAAGTTTCCCCCTGGGCCTTTATGTGAGTCTGTGAAGCAGAACAGATGCTGGAGCAGGAGTTTTTACTGGCAGAGGAGCGTAATGATCGTGCACTAGTGAACCTGCTTTTGCCAGCTGGCTCTCTGCTGTGTCCGTGCCCCCCATGCCCTGCAACATGGTGTGCAAAGTGCGCTTCTCAAATTACCTATGTCCCCTGGCTTATTGCACAGAGCGGGCAAGAAACATGTCAGTGGTGCAATGATCAGGGATTTGCTCATATCTATGACGCCATCTAATGGCGTCTTGAGACACAGCTGTATGATTCTTGGGGCACATTTAGCTATGGGGATGCGGGGCTGACTTGTACTGGGGGCAACTCTGGTTACTGTAGAGAGGGCTATACTGGGGAGGGGGCTTATATGTGAGTCAGTCGCCTTTTATTGGTTTCTGAGGGGAAAGTGGATACCTCGGGTTATACGGTAGTATTTTTTAGAACTTTTTTCTAATGCAGAAACTATATTTTCAGTCTCTAGTGTAACTGATTCAGTATCAAGTTATTGATGTTTCACATATTATATACAATACATCTATGGTAACATTTCCAGATCACATATATTTTGCTTTGTTCATATAATTTCTTGCTGTTTGTTGGTACTATAATGTTTAGTACTATCATTTGTTAGTACTATAATGTTTTATGATTTTATATTGTACTATGGCTGCTTTGGGATGAACAGAGAGCTATTGGCTTTTGCAACATCTTGTTGAGTGATATTCAGCACATATTTAGAAATCATTACAGGATAAAAATAAAAAATGATCAGTTTGAAATTCATCATTTTCAAATTTTGAAATTTATTATTTTTTTTATTTATTATTTTTGAAATGTATTGTTTTTTAAATGTATCTTTTTTTGTATTTTGTAATTGTGGTGGAGGAAGGAAGGTTTTCAGGTTAGGCGTCAAGAAGGGGGGGTTTAGGGTTAGGCGTCAGGAAGGGGGTTTTAGGTTTAGCAGTCAGTAAAGGGGTTTTAAGGTTAGGCATTGGAGGGGGGGAGCTTCTATGTGAGAGTAGAGTTAGGTTTAGCTGTAGTAAAATATTAGTAACATCTACCAATGTTTTACTATCGTCATTACTACTGTAAATATTATTTCGTTTTCATTTGGAGCCCAATTCACGCCTATATTTACCATTTAGACTTATGTAGGCTTCACCTCGCGCCCATTTTTCCTGGTGCCTATATTTTCCTTCACACATTATAGCAGGCACTAGTGGCATATTTAAAGGGTTTATTATCCTGTTGGAACCTAGAATGTAACTTGCTCCCAATGTTCCGTTATTGGATTCACAATTATCTTGGTCCACTGCAGAGATATTATTTAGCATGCTGTTTATTTGTCCAACTTTTCCATATTCCACAGCCCCACTTTTCCATGTGTTTCATTTCCACTCTTCCATGTCCTCCAGTCCCTCTCTTCCAGGTCTGCAGCCATATTTTTCCATGTTCCACAACCCCAACTTTCTGTGTCCATCAGTTCCATGTCTTCTAGTAGCATTGCCCTCTAGTCCCACTATTACATGTACTCCAGTTTCACTCTTCCATGTGTTTCAGTTCCACTCTTTTACATCCTCCCATGCCACTCTTCCATTTGCCACAGCTCCAATTTTAGGTCCACCAATTCTACTCTTTCATGTTCACCATTCCCACTCGTGCCGCAATCTACTATGTCCACCACTCTCTTCCATATGCTCTAGTCCTACTATTCCATTTCCTCCACTCCCACTCTTCTTCCATGTCCTCCAGCCTTTCACTTCCATGTGCTGCAGCCCCTCTTTTCCATGTCCACAATACTCATTCTTCCATGTGCTGCAGTCCCACTCTTCCATGTGTTGCAGTCCTAATCTTCCATGTCCACCAATCCCACTCTTCAATGTATATATATATATATATATATATATATATATATATATATATATATATATATATATATATATATACAGTATATATATATATATATATATATATATTTTTTATTTTTTTTTTCTTGATGCAGCAAAGGAAAAAATGTACAGAGCATTCAACATCATTCAACAAATACAAAGCTGTATCATTTTTAACAAAACATATTCTTAACCGTAATACAGAAGGGGTAAATTCTTCATCAGGATGTCCCAACAATTTAGTTTCCTTGGGTCATAAACAAACGCTTTCCATGAGAATATTTAAGCGTGCTCAAACACCAAGTTTAACCCTAACAAGTCTGGCTTTGCAAATCTTGCTTAATTGGCTATTCATGAGGCAATGCTCATGCAAATATGCATTTGCTTTCGCATTTGCATTTGCTTTGCGGTATTGTTTTTTTGACCCTGCATAGTTTGGCATGCGAAAGCAAATGCATATTTGCATGAGCATTGCCTCATGAATAGCCAATTAGGCCAGATTTGCAAAGCCAGACTTGCTAGGGTTAAACTTGGTGTTTGAGCACGCATACATTTTCTCATGGAAAGCATAAACAAATAAACAGTCTCATATGTACAGAGAAGCAGCAGCATGAAAATAAATCTGTCTCCCCAAATAAAAGGAAAACAGAGAAAGCTTCCTCCTCACTAAATTCTCAGGTGCTTTCCCTGATCTTAATATTTCATAACTGCACACCCCTATCATCATATACAGAAGCGTCTGTGACCCTGTAATACTCATTACCAACTGGGGCTACATCAAAGACAGACGTTATAGGACCATCCAAAACAAAATAATCAATAACAAAAGATCAACATAAACCAAAACTACAAGTTCTGTCATAGCGCCTAATAACATAACTATTCATAAAAACTCATTTTTTTTATTCAAATTTTAATTTAGAAAGAGCAATCCTAGTTTTTAGAGCTTCACAAGAAACAAATAAAAGCAGATTACGATCAATTTCACATTTTTATGTATAAGTAAGATTGGCAGGGTCTGTAAGGGATACAATAATCGGCCAAAACTGAACATTTTAATGAGTTTAATACGTCCCACTAGAGAAATGGGAAAGCTTTCCCATGTGTGTAGTTCCTTCAATATCCTCCATATTGGGGGGGGGGGGGGGAGTTTAGATTATAAAGTTGATTTATTAATCTAGGGATTTTTATATCTAAATAGGCTATGTGAGAGCAATGATATTTAATATCCAGGGTGTCAAGCCGAGGCTGGCTCCTGTGTGACATCTCCGGGGAGAGAAACAATAACTCACTTTTGGAATCATTTATAAGAAATCCCAAGGAAGCCCTAAACAAGTTAATGTGTGTTAATAGAGACTGAATATCTCTCTCAGGATTTGTCATAAATTAACGGACATCATCCGCGAATAGGGCAGAATAGAGACCCCAGTTTAATTCCTTCAAAGAAGTCATTATAGTTATAGATAAAAGATCTGGCAAGAGGCTCAACAGCCAGATTAAATAAGAGCGGGGACAGGGGGCAACCCTGCCTCACCCCTCGTTCTAAACCTCTTTTATGTGTTTAAGCTCCGCATCTCAATCTTCCATGCACTGCAGTTCCACTCTTCCATGCACTGCAGTCCAACCCTTCCATGTATTTCTGTCCAAATCTCCTATGTCCATCAATCTCACTCTTCTACGTGTTTAAGCTCCGCTCTTCCAGGTGCTGCAGCTCCACTCTTCCATGTGCTGCAGCTCCACTCTTCCATTTACTGCACCTCCACTCTTCCATGTACTGCACCTCCACTCTTCCATGGGCTGCAGCTCCACTCTTCCATGGGCTGCAGCTCCACTCTTCCATGTGCTGCAGCTCCACTCTTCCATGTACTGCACCTCCACTCTTCCATGTACTGCACCTCCACTCTTCCATGGGCTGCAGCTCCACTCTTCCATGTGCTGCAGCTCCACTCTTCCATGTGCTGCAGCTCCACTCTTCCATGTGCTGCAGCTCCACTCTTCTATGTGCTGCAGCTCCACTCTTCCATGTACTGCACCTCCACTCTTGCAGCTCCACTCTTCCATGTGCTGCATCTCAATCTTCCATGTTCTGCAGTCCCACTCTTCCATGCGCTGCAGTCCAACCCTCACATGTATTTCTGTCCAAATCTCCTATGATTAAAAACACATGATTGGTTCACACGTTGGCCAGGGGCCCCGAACCTCTCTCACTGGCCGGGGCCCCAAGGCCAACATGCGATACCTGGAGGGGAGTGCAGGTGGGCCTGGACCTCTCACACCCAGGCTCTGGACCTCTCACATCCTGAAAACCCACCAACACTGCCTCCATACTGAATGCTAAATTCGACACACACAAGCAATAGAACACAGCAATACATGCATCCAGCTACATTTAAGTGGTCAGTAGGTGCTCGTCAGCCAATCAGGATGCACTGGCATACACCCTTTACCTGCCATACCACATCTAGCAGCCATTAGCATTCAGGTGGGAGGCTTCAGTTGGACGCAAATAGCAAGATTGCATCGCTAGCAGGACCGCCCCTTGCAGGCATCCCTCTCAGGGGGGCCCTCATGGCGGACAGGTGAGCCCCCATGGCGGACAGGTGAGCGGTTAGGGAGGGACCCCCTGTGGGAGGGATGCCTGCATAGGGCGGTCCTGCTAGCGACGCAATCTTGCCAAGCCTCCCACCTGAATGCTAATGGCTGCTAGATGTGGTATGGCAGGTAAAGGGTGTATGACAGTGCATCCTGATTGGCTGACGACCACCTGCTGACCACTTAATTGTAGCTGGATGCATGTATTGCTGTGTTCTATTGCTTGTGTGTGTCGAATCTCCTATCTCCATCAATCCCACTCTTCTACGTGTTTAAGCTCCACTCTTCCAGGTGCTGCAGCTCCACTCTTCTATGTGCTGCATTTCAATCTTCTATGTGTTGAAGCTCTGCTCTCCCATGTGCTGCAGTCTCACTCTTCCATGTGCTGCAGTCTCACTCTCCCATGTGCTGCAGTCTCACTCTTCCATGTGCTGCAGTCTCACTCTTTCATGTGCTGCAGTCTCACTCTTTCATGTGCTGCAGTCTTACTCTTCCATCTCACTATTCCAATAAGCAGTTTACACTAGTCTACTGATGGTTTTCAGTGCTGCAGTCTCACTCTTCTATGTGCTGCAGTCTCACTCTTCCATGTGCTGCAGTCTCACTCTTCCATGTGCTGCAGTCTCACTCTTCCATGTGCTGCAGTCTCACTTTCAACCCTAATCTTTCATGTGTACCAATCCCACTCTTCCATGTGCTGCAGTCTCACTCTTCCATGTGCTGCAGTCTCACTCTTCCATGTGCTGCAGTCTCACTCTTTCATGTGCTGCAGTCTCACTCTTTCATGTGCTGCAGTCTCACTCTTCCATGTGCTGCAGTCTCACTCTTTCATATGCTGCAGTCTCACTCTTGCATGTGCTGTAGTCTCACTTTCAGCCCTAATCTTTCATGTGTACCAATCCCACTCTTCCATGTGCTGCAGTCTCACTCTTCCATGTGCTGCAGTCTCACTCTTGCATATGCTGCAGTCTCACTTTCAGCCCTAATCTTTCATGTGTACCAATCCCACTCTTCTATGTGTTGAAGCTACGCTCTTCCATGTACTGCAGCACCACTCTTCTGGACACATACTTTGGGCACTAAAATTTGGCGATTGTAAAATAGGTACACATTTATCATATTTTATTTTTTGGTGTGTGTACAAAAGAAACGAGATTTGGAGGAAGGAAGGGAAAAAATACTTTTCTTGTAAGCTTCTTTCTGTCAATTATTATAGGTAGTTCATATAATTAAGTCAACGCACTGTACATTCATGTACTTGAATGGTATGAAAATTGGTGCTGTAAGTGTTGTTTCAGCAAGAAAAGTATACGTGTGTATATGTTACTTTTAATTAACTAGAAAGGACATCTCATGGGCAAAGGAACCTGGCATTCAGTATGAAAAAAATGTGCCCCGAGTACTATGCTATACGGTATTTCCTAATGTCTAACAATACATTTTTGTGCTAGGTAACTTAATGGGACTATTATATTTCCCTGGCTGATAATATAGTTACTGGCTTAACCCCAGTTGGAATTAAATCTGAATCTAATCACAGAAAACACACAGCAACAGCTTTCAAACTGTTTTATTAACTTACGAGACAGAAAAATATATTATGAAGAATATAAATAATATTGTACAGATTGCGTTTGGATATCTTTGTTACAATGTCTTATAGATGCAATATCCCAGCATAGTGAAAGCTATAAGGGCCAGGAGATGTAAAGTTATACTTCATTATAATGGTTGGAACGTTTATGCTCTTGGGGCTGCGCAATTTATGTTGGTTGCCATCTCCAATACAAATGGAGAAATAAATGCTTATTTAAGTACACCAAGGTAAATTATTACCATAACAGATTTTCTCATGTGTTTGCTTAGTTATAATTCATCGCAAGTCTCATGCTGTATTATGGAAAAAAGTGTTGGCTGCCAGTTCCGCTGAGTGACTTGTGCAGCTCGCACGAAACTGGATTTCCTTCTTCCCAAAGATGAAAAATGAATATGCATATGTTTACATCCAAAATTCTATGCTTCACTAAAATGCAAGCTTGTTTACCACAATAAAGCTACGTAGGCCTTAATTCACTAAGCAGTTTAGACTAGTCTACACATGGTTTTTAGTTTACTGATGGTTTGGTGTAATGTTTTAGACCTGTTTTTAGACCTGGTCTTAAACATTCGGTAATTAGGTCGGTAAAGCAGGGGAAATGATCAAAAGATGCAATTCACAAAGGCAAACAAGGAGTAACCACGCCCACTTTTTCTGACAGAGCTTGGACCAGCTGATTTCTGTTGGTAAAATAATTCTGTGAGGTATTTTAGATGTGAGGATGGAACCTTTTGAATTATGCAGGAGTTTATTGCATCCAGAGGAGAGCTCATCAGAGGAGAAGGATGTCATTCATAGCTACTCGTTTGTGAATTGCATCCTTTGACCATTTCCTCTGGTTTACCGACCTAATTACCGAAAGTTTTAGACCAGGTCTAAAAACAGGTCTAAAACATTCAGTAATTATTAGTGGATTCCCTTTTGATGCAACTGATTTACACCAAACCATCAGTAGACTAAAACCCATCAGTAGACTAGTCTAAACTGCTTAGTGAATTGAGGCCATAGTGGGAACCGGTGGTCCTGATTTCATAAGTAAGGTACCTCCAGGGATCTCCAAGCATTACCAGTGGGATTATCAGTGATCTAGCATGACTCGAATGGCATGATCATAAATGGTCTGCTATTAAGCCGCATCTACACGCGTAGATGCGGCTCCGATCCGGCGGCTCGCCTAGCCGCCGGATCGCCTCTTCCGCATCCCCGCGCGTGCCCGCAGCATCCCCGCTCGCCGCGCGTGCGCCGGATTCGATACCCCGCTCGTCCCCGCCGACACCGCTTATCTTCCGCTCGATTCCCTGCCATTGTCCCCTCGCGGGGAACGAGCAGGGAATCGGCGGAAGCAAGATCCGTCCTGTCGGATCTTATCAATCGAGCCGCATCAGCGGCTCGATTGATAAGGAGGATCAGAGCCGCATCTACACGTGTAGATGCGGCTTTAGACAGCTAGGACTTGAAACTGCTACCTGAGTCATATCAGATCATAGAAAAACACAAAGGGAGAAAAGATCAAGAGCCCTTGATAGTGTAGTAAGTTAGTATCAGATGGTGTATTGTATGACTAACGAAAGAGAGGTACTCACAAAGGCAACCACTGTAGCAACAGGTGGTGAGATTTGACACAACCCCAGGTTAATAGTTGGATAGCAGAGTAACACCCCTCCACCAAGGGTTGACTTGGAATGCTGAATTAGTATTTGAACAGGGGCGCCAAAATAGAGTAAAATATTTAAAAATAGTTTAAGAAGGAAAGCACTGGTGGACTTACCTCCCCAAGCAGACTCAAAACAGTCAATTATCAGCAGAAAAATCTCTTTATTCGTAACTCCAAAATTGCAGCGCGTTTCACAGATAAATCCTGTTCTAGCCTGCTGAAGCTGGCATAGACCCATGAAACGAGTTGCAATTTTGGAGTTATGAATAAAGAGATTTTTCTGCTGATAATTGACTTTTTTGAATCTGCTTGGGGAGGTAAGTCCACCACCTGTTTTTAAATATTTTACTCTATTTTGGCATCTTTGTTCAAATACTTGTTCAGGATATAAGATCATTGTGACATCTCTCCTTGACCCAAGCGAGGATGGCAATACTTAGCCACCAAAAAGCAGCCAATTTCTTAAAAATCCATTCCAGGTTGGCTGGATCACTTATGATGTACCATGCAGCAGTTGACGAGCGAGTTGAGTGGTGGAACAAGCCATATAGTTCAGACAGAAGAGATTTATTTCTGTTTGTTCACTTTGTTGGTAGGATTATGTTTTGATAATCAAGGGACGCGCAACCGTTTTTACTCTATTTTGGCATCTTTGTTCAAATACAGCTCTCTGTTCTCTGTTCTAAAGACAGCTGAGCTCATTAACTCAGTCAGGAGATGTTTTCATTGGCTCCAGACTTCCTGATCACTGTGAGCCAATCACAGTGATCAGGATGTGAAAACATGAAAAAAAAAGCCTCTGGACCTTAGGGGTGACCAGAGGCTCCCATCCGAAATGAGTTAAAGATGTCGTGACATATAGTATAATGAGGTCAATTATTCAGGATACCCACTTTTATGGTAATTTTCTTGGTCTGAGTATCATAAACACTTCCTATATCTCATATTGCTGTATATTTAATGTAGAATTTAAGATCACTATCAGTTAGAATAAGAGTTAAGCAAACCATGACGTGGGTTTGGCATGCAGATGTGGTTAAAGCAACAGGGAGGGCCGAAGGTGACCCTGGAAATGTATTTCACTTATCCTGTTTTACTCTCTCTTCCAAAATGAAATTGGTCCATGCTATGTGACAATCTAATAATTAAATTCTCTCTACTGCCTATGGTGCAAGGCTCATGTAACCCAACGGGGCTGCAAATATGCTTTCCTTCTAGTTAATTTTGTGATGTGATAGGTTGCTGAAGCTGGTATGATTAGGTGTTGGCCTTGGCAACCTGTTCCCGTGCAGCTAGTTAAAATGAATTCTGGCCTCTGCAGCTTTACATCACAATATAAAAACTACAGAGTTTCCAAAATACCTGTTCCCATACACTCAGTACAACTTTTTATGAGGATATAAATATATTTTCCATCTAGAAGGCAAAAAAAACCCCAAAAATAATTAATGCGTTTTAGTAATAATTTTCAAGAAACTTCTTTGAAAGAGCCCTCTGGATAAATAAACACGATGGTGGGCAGAGGGAAATGGACACCAGGACCTTTGTAGTTTGAAGAGTCTGGAAAAATCATTGACCACCTGGAAACCTGGAGCAGATGACATTTAACTTTCCATCTTGAAGATTTTTTTTTTATTTAAGTGGTGTACACAGGGGAGGATTCAACCAAACTTTTATATTTGTTATATTTTCATAATAACGGTGCTGGACAGAAAAAAACAGATCTGAATTTGGAACAGGAAAGATTTTAAGATATATCATGTAAAGCATGGACTTTCAGTTTGGTTTCTTTGATATGTACCATAAGGCACTGTAGGCACATGCTTACAGGCTCCTGATGATGGAAAAGCGGCTCTCTCCCCTCCCTCCTGCCTTACCAATGCAGAGTCCCAGGTGGAGTGTAAATGAGAGGTTACTCACCCGGGTCTCGACATTCCACTGACCAGATCTACCTTCATTTGGGGGCACCTCTAGTTACCTAATACTTGGGGCATTTCTAGCTACTTAATACTGAGGATAGCTCTGGCTACCTAATGCTATGGGACACCTGTAGCTAACTATGATGGGCAAGGGAAGTAAGGGAGAAGTGACAGCTGGGCCAGCCAGCACACTTGCGGTGCAGTTCGGCGGGTATCTGTGGGTTCATGGAGGGCAAAGAGTAAGGTGTCGGGACTTCTGTGCCTATAGGCTCCTGTGATGTAAATCCAGGCCTGACCATACATCCCCAAAGGCTGGAATGCACATGCAGTTTTAGTATTCATGAATCCATGTCTGCCCTTACAAGGGAATTCAGATAAGACTGGGTTGACTCTTCAGCAACAGGTGGACAGTCACACGGGATCCGATGTACTAGATATCTATGACATGTCCGGAAAAGTCATGCAGGAGAGGACTTAGCATTCCATCTCTGCAACAAACACAATGGGCAATGAACACAACAGACATGTCTGAACATGCCTGAACAGATCCTATATTCGTAACATAGGACCCGTTGACATATTCATTTGCCCGTTGTGATGTGTGCTGGAGAATAGTCCGACAAAGGGCGTAATGTGAGACTAGCTTAATTCAGTGGTGTCACGGTTTTACGTTGTGTCCATATTTAAAACCAAATGGCTAAACTAACTCTATGCACGACAATACACCACGAGGTCAGTTCTAGATGCATTTGACAACAGTGAAAATTGAATAAGTGTATCCATACCTGAAAAACTCACCTGCTCTTGGCCAGGTTTATTATAGTGAAAAAAATAATCCCACTCAGCAGTACAGATCAGTTATTTCCCCCTTTCAAATATCCAAAGTATATCTTCAGCACAATACTGATCTAACTACCTTGACCACCAGGCAGCCAGTGCTAAGCTGGTATTTTAAGTCCCTGGGTGAGGCCATATACCAAGTGATCATGAGCATCCATTATGAACGAAGCTGTCAGGCTCGTCCACTCCTCCTACCGCTCCTCTTCAGCTGTCCCTCTTTGCAAGTCCCTTCACGATTTAAAATGCTCTGCCTGGCATACAATCGATCCCCCTTACCTCTTCTTTGTACATCTCGGATTTTGTCCAGATATACTCCCTCAACCCACTCTCTACACTCATCCAACACTGGATGTCCACCCCTCTCATCACTTGCTCATTTAGGAGGCTTCAGGACTTCTCCAGAGAAGCCCATAATCTATGGAACCCCCTCCCCCCATTAGGCTCGTCACACCTTTAACTCATTCAAACAGACCTTAAAGAACCATCTGTTCACCATTGCTTGCCTGCCATCTTCATAGCTCCAACCCCTCCCTTGGACATATACCCCCCCCCCCCCCCCATGTGTCTCTCTCCCCCATCCCTTACATTGTAAGCCTATTTGGTAGGGCACGTGTGCTCTTCTCCGCCACCATATGGACTCATCTGCATCATTGTTTATTGTTACATCACTATGTTGTGTGCCATTGTTTAATGCTGTAATGACTCTGTGTAACATTGTTTTATGTTGAAATGTCTCCCCTAAAGCTTTATAACAAATCATTATAAAAAAGCATCCAATAGAAGTCCTATCATCATAAGCATTACAGTCCTTTTTCACGTTTCCTTTCGAATTTTCTCCTAGCAGATAATGTTTTAATTTTTATACAATAACTTTTTATAAACACATCGGTGACAAAGTGCTATCAAAATTATATTGAGTATTTTCTTGCTTGCTGGTGGCTTTATTTTATTTACTGTATTATTTATTTATTTATTGTACTTATAAAGCGCCAATATATTACGCAGCGCTGGCATAAAAAGGCTTTATTGATAAGGCCTGAAGATATCACCTAGGAGAAAAAGGTAATTGAATAGGAGCTTTTGTCCCATTTGCAATTCCCTTTTTCTCCCGAGTTTTCTCCTCGTAGATCATTTTTTACCTTCTATTTGAAATAACTTTCCAGCACTTCTCAACTGAAAAAGCACTGAAAAGTAGGTGAAAAAGGACTAACACAATTATTTTGAGTAATTTCTTGCTTTCTGGTGGCTTAAAATGCATTATATTGCAAGTTTAAAAATTTCACCTAGGAGAAAATTCAGGAGAAAAAGTTAATTGCATATGGCCCCATGGCCCTTATGCAATTCCCTTTTTCACCTGAGTTTTCTCCCAGGTGATAATTTTAAACTCGACAATAAAATGCATTTTACGCCACCAAAAGGCAAGAAAATACTCCAAATAATTTTGACAGTACTTTTTCATCTACTTTTCGGTACTATTTTAGTTGAAAAGTGCTGGAAAGTTATTTTAAATGGAAGATGAAAAATTATCTCCTAGGAGAAAACTCCGGAGAAAAAGGGAATTGTATATGGGCCCATGTCTTTAGTCTATAAGCTGTATGCAATTCACTTTTTCAGTTTTCTCATAGGTGAAATGTTCACGCCTTTCCAATGCAATGACTTTTAAACCACCAGCAAGCAAAAAATACTCAAAATAATTTTGGCAGTAAATTTTCACCTACTTTTTAGTACTTTCTTAATCGCAGAGTGCTGATAAGTTATTGTAACGAGAAAATGAAAAATGATCTCCTAGGAGAAAACTCAGGCAAAAAAGTTAATTGAATAAGGATCTTTGGCCCATGTGTAATTCTCCTGAGTTTCCGCCTAGGAGATAATTTTTCATCTTCTTGTAAATTAACTTTTCAGCACTTTCCAATTCAAACAATACCAAAAGGTAGGTGAAAAAAGTACTATCAAGATTATTTTGAACATTTTCTTACTTTCTGGTGGTTTATCACAGAGGAGAAAACGCAGGAGAAAAAGTTATTTGCATATGGGCCTCTGGCCTTTCTTCAATCCACCTTTTCTCCTATGTTTTCTCCTAGAAGATCATTTTTCTTCTTTTGTTTAAAATAACTTTTAAGCACTCTGCAATTGAAAAAGAACCAAAAAGTAAGTGAAAAGATACTCTGAAAACTGTTCTATTTTCTTGTTTACTAGTGGCTTGAAAGCTACTTTATTGATAAGGTATGAAAATATCACTAAGAAAAATTTAATTGAATAAGGGCCCGTGGCAAATATGCAATTCACTTTTCTCCTTGGTGTTCTCCTTTTTGTTATTTTCACACATTTTTAACCAATATAATACAATTTAAAACACCAGCAAGCAAGAAAATACTCAAAATATTTTTGATTGCTTTTTCAGTACTTTTTCGATTGCAAAATACGAAAAGGATATTTTAAAGAAAAAAATAAAAAAAAATCTCCTAGTAGAAAATTCAGGCGAAAAACTTAATTGCATATGAGCCTTTGTGTCCTCACTTATTCCTGGTCTCTGATTGGCTGCTGCAGGGCATTGTGAGATAGCCCAACACATTGTCTCACATGTGTTTGGTCTGAGCAATTCTGTAACAAATACACAATATTCAGTGAGGATTTAAATTTGACCTGAACTTGAACAGCTACCCTAAATCTGTATGAGACATGGATATCAGCAATGTTTTACAAAGGGAGAGAAGCAGCGACAGTTCCCTGGGGAATACAGCGGGTGGGTGGGCTTTGGCGGCACAAAAGTCTGAATAACATGGGGCATTTTTCATCAGACAACTCACACTGTATTTGCCTTCTACATCTCTGAAGAGTTGAAAGAGCTAAAACCACAAATATGCAGTGAACAAGACTATCCCTTTTAACGCTCTAAATATTCTTTTGAACTATAATTAACTTTATAGATCCAGTGCCCTGATGAGTTCAGCAGGCAGAGCTATTCATCTGCCTGCTTCTCGTCTTCAGCAAACCATTTATTTAGCTGTCTATTTTAACCAAGATTAAAGCTGAAATTGTAATTTTAGACTTGTAGCAATGTAATATTTCCTTTATGCTCATTCATAAAGAAAGATGGATTAAGTCTAATGAGAGAGTAAATCAGACATCAGCAGCTTTCAGCCCTTCGGCGGTGGGGAACTGCAAGACCGGCATAGAGCATGATGGGATTTGTAGTGCTTTGACAGCTAGGAGTCCACAATTTGAACAGCAATTTCACTCAAAAACAAAACCCTCTTATTTAAAAAAAAAAAGACCAGAGGTTAATATTAGCTCACTAAGAATAAGTAATTAAATTCCCACATCCCATGAAAAATACCAATCTTTATACCAGGGTTATTAAGATTCTTAATGGGGAAAACTGTAAAATACATAAGTGGAAGAATTATGGATTTGTCAGTTAGGTCATCTATTCATTAATTAATTTATTTAATAAAATTAACAAAAACATATAATAATGTCAGTGGTCATTTACACTGAAAGCCACATAAACAGGATAATGCTCTTGATCTTGGATTGGACTTTAAAGAGAACCTGAACTGAAAATAAAAAGTCAAAATAACCATACACAGGTCATACTTGCCTGCCGTGTAGTCTACTCCTCAATCTCTTTCTCCTCTCCTGCATCCCATTTGTCCACTGTGATCAATGGAATTCTTTGTCCTCCGTTTTAAAAATAGACATTACCCCATAACAGCTTCCTGGTCAGCACACTGTTAAACTGTAATTACCCACTTCAGCCATATGGAAACATGAACATTACCTTGCAGATTCAGTTGTAACTGTCAGCTGCTGATATATAACTGAAATCAACTGGTATATTTCAGTTCTGACAACATATTGTCAGAACTGGAAGGGATCACTGTAAGAAGAAAATGGTGAGCTTCTGAGAGGAACTGACGGTGAGGTTAGTATGTAATATTCATTTGCAGCTACATCGTGTGTTTATTTTAAATAATTATACTCACTTCAGGTTCCCTTTAAGCAATCTAGTGCCAAACCCCAATGGACCATAATTCCCAGAAGTGCTTTACATATCACAATTTGGTTGTGGATCACCCGAGTCGATTTTACTTCTCAGCGCGTTTCGTGAACATATGTCAAGTAGGGTTCACTTCTTCAGGAGCATTACTGGACCCAATTATTTATTTAGGTAATTGACTGGTTTCCCTTTAGGATAAGCACTTAAGATAGATATTTATATATATTCAGAGGTCCATTCACATAAGATCGGGGCCCATTACAAAGTGAAAAGTTGAGACATAATATAAACAGACAAATCCGTTTGGAAACCAGCTAATTCTGCTAAGGGGAATAGCTTGGCAGCATAGCGTGGAACAGGAAAAATTGTGTGTCGGTGTTTGACGATATTATTATACCACCCCTTTTATTAAGATAATGCTTACCAAGTACCCCCTGTTGTGGGTAACTTTGTCTGATAACGTGCCTCTTGACACAAATGTCTTTGTTAGGTATACTTCATAGCTGTCTATGAATGCTTTAAAAACACTCCATTGTACCTTTAATTATCTAAAATAGTTACAGGTTAGTTTTCATATAAATTATTATTTTTTTAACATGAAAACTTACCGTGGCGTGAAGACTGCAAATACCTTGATACTACCCCATTGGGCTCAATCACACTGGGCAACGCATGCACAAATGCAATTTCGTACATGTGTTGCAATGCACGGAAATGCACGTCGCAACACGCTAAATTGCATACATCGACGGCTTCTGTTCCTTTTCATGTATTGAAAAAAATGCATGAAAATGTATGTTTTGTGCGCTAGGATGTTCCCGGGCATGTTATAGCACACCGCACAGGAATGCAAACTGTAGACTTTCATGCTACCTGCGGTGCCTCATGACGGTCGGACAGCACCGCACATAAGCGTGAATGAGCCCCAAAAGTGGACCTGAACTCTTGCACAGGACAGTAGGAAAACATAGAGAAATGCACCCTGTATGTATTTATAGAGTTTATACTGTCTAATTCCCCCTTATCTGTGACTAAGCACCACTGTAATAAGATCTCTCAGCTGTGTCCTCTCAAGAATCTCCTCTGCCACGGCAGAGAAACTAATTTGCAAACATAGGATGTTAACAATATGTCTGCTTCCATGAAAGCAGGAAGTAGACATACTGAAGATATATTGCAGGATTTGTATCAGTTGTAACATTGAAATGTTTTTCTTTATAGGTTATTATGCTGTTGCTTATCTTTTAGAGCAGAGAGGAAGTTCTGAGTTCAGGTCCATTTTTTACCATTATTAGTGCCCCATGATACACCTCTCACATGTTAGCAATGTTCCCTGTATAGAAAACGAGCCAGAAGTGAACACTGGCATGGAATATGATACCGGAAGACAGAAAAACACTTGTATTCCCAGAGCAGACAAGCAGATCCCCTCTCTAGTTCACGCGGAGGTTCAACAATTATAGATGAGCAAGAATACAAGATCTCTTATTACTTTCATGAAAAGCAGTACGTTGTTGTGAAAAAGTATGGGAAAAAAATGCTTCCAAATGAGCAAAATAGGGTCTCAGGCAACAGTCACACTTGCCAAAAATCACACTTATTGCTTCCAAATGCACAATCACAGTGCAGTGAATGCAATGTGCGTTTTTTCCACTTTGTCCTGATGAAGCACCGAGCTTTGTGGTGCGAAACAGTTGTCGCCCCTGCATCGGTCTGTATACTTACCTACCGACTTACTGGATGAGTTGCCTGTAATAAACAAAATGCAATATTGCCTATTCTTTTTAATGGAGATGATTGAATACAAGTTTTAACTGTGGATGTGCTCTTTCACTTCACTCTTGAATTTGAGTTCATTTCTTCCACTGAGTGAAAAAATATACTCGCACTGCTTCTTTTGTTTTCGTATATCGTGCGATTCCCTATTGACCACAGTCAGCTGTTCTCAGCTGGCTGTCGGACAACACTGCTTAAAGGGAACCTTAACTGAACGGGGGGGGGGGGGGGGGGGTAAATAGTTTCACTTACCTGGGGCTATTACCAGCCCCCTGCAGCAGTCCTGTGCCCTCGGAGCCGTTCTGGAATCCTCCGGTCCCCCGCTGTCACTTAGTTTCGTTTTTGACGACTCACCGGCCACCATGCGTATTATTGGACGCATTCCCTCCTGCAATTAGCGCTGTTGCGGACCATAACGCGTACAAAAATACGCATGGCCGCATATCTACGTGTGCGGAATGCGACAACGCATATTTTTGTACGCATTGCGGTCCGCAACAGCGCTAATTGCAGTAGGAAATGCGTCTAATAATACGCATGGCGGGTAGCCGGCCGACTGGGGAGTTGTCAAAAAATGAAACTAAGTGACAGCGGGGGACCGAAGGATTCCAGAGCGGCTCCGGGGGCACAGGACTGCTGCAGAGGGCTGGTAATAGCCCTAGGTGATTGAAACTCTTTACCCCTCGTTCAGTTAAGGTTCCCTTTAATGGTCCGTGGAAAAACACTTCCGATTTTCAGACTCAAGCGTGACCCCTGTCTCAAAATACTTTAACCTTTTAGCACACGTGAACCGGAAGAAAAGTATATTTTTACATACTTGGGGCCCCAGCCCCCCTGGTCTCCAACCCAGCCGGATCAAGCTATGGCACATGAGCCTCCTTGATTGTGCAGTTCATGTCTTTATGAACCCCCATTTGCAGAATGCTCCCAGCTAAGGGGGGGGGGGCGCGGTCACGGAGACACGTGGCCTGGACAGCGCATGTGCCACAGCATGTGACTCAGCCAGATCAGAGACTTTTATAAGAGGTGACAGCAGCACATTGAAGGAGACCCAGAAAACTCTGAGCGACATCAAAAACGACAGGAGTATGAAGGAAGTCCCAGGTAAGTAAAAATAAACCCGTTATCCTGATTCAGCTGTGCTTTAAGTAGTGGCCTGCAACTGCTGCAGGCCAATTTATTTTATGAAATGTTATTTGATTTCTTATGTGCAATATTTCTTTGCAGGATGCACACATGCCAAAATTGTGTGCATTTTGCTACATAGCATGCACATAATGTTAGCCAATGGTCCACTTGTGATTTTTTTTTCCTGTTAGTTTGCATCTGTGTTTTTGCATTTTTTTTTTAAGTTAAAAAAAATTGGACACCTTTCTGTTTTTTCCATGCATACTGCACGTGACATAAAAACAAAAATTGCCTGTGGCATCATACAGTCGATTGTCATATGTAATGATCTGCTCTGCTGTCTGCACAGGCAGGCAGCTTTTTGACCATTTTTCAGGTCTGCATACTGCAGGTCCCTGTTTTCAATCTGCAAGTTTCAGACTTGCTGTTCTGGTGAGGGATTTGCATTCACTTATCTGGTTATTGATAGCTCTGCTCTGCCTCTCTTGAAGGCTTGCAGTATAAATGCCATTTCCTCCCAGAATTCCCTGCTGGTCATAAAGGTTTGGTTCTGCTGGACTTACCTTGAGTTTCAGCCCCTCTGCTGATTGTTTGCTAATATTGCTTTAGAGTAGTTATCCTTGGGAGTGCACTAGCATTCCTTCTAGTGCAGTCAGATTGTTAATTTTCTGTATGGCCTAGTTCTGTCTTGTCTTATCTGTTGCGATTGCACTTTCTCCAACAGTGGCTGATAGTGAATCGCTCTGTCTGTTTGGATCGCATTCGCCCTAGCGTTAGAGGCGGTGGATCCTTCTGTACTCTGTCTTGGAGTGTAAGCCAGAGCAGCGGTTGCTTCTGGTTGCTCCATCTGTCTGTCTGTTTGGATCGCATTCGCCTTAGTGGTAGAGGCGGTGGATCCTTCTGACCTATGTTCCTGGAGTGTGGGCCTGAGCTTTTGTCTGGTGTGAACCCTTGCTGTTGTCTGGTGTTAGGCAACCGATTAGCAAAGCGTTCTCGCCATCTGTTTGTCTTTTTGTTCTGTGTTCAATAGTTAGTTAGGGTTGGTACGCTTTGTCGCTGTTGCGCTTAACGTGCGGTGACTGTGCTTGAACGCGCTTTGACGCTATTGTGCTTAACGTGTGGTGACCGCGTTTAGCTAGTCCTGTCAGTTCCTTCGTGTTGGATTGCAGTTTGTTAATTGGTTCTGTCTTTATTTATTCAATGATCTGTCTTTACTCGGTCTTGTGTCTCTGCTAGCAATCGCCATTCTTGCAATTGCTTTCTCACTTTAGTCTTCACTGTTGTATGTCAACCGTCACTGGGTGGCGACTAGATTGGTGGACATACATACATTCTGTCTCTGTGCTCACTCTCTCTCTCGAGAGAGGCTATCTTGCCCTGTATCGCTTCACTTCGTACCGTTTCTATCTGGCATCTGTGGCGGTGCAGTGGGTTTATTCCTCTGTACTCCACAGCTCCATCTGCCGGTTGGAATTCCTCTCTACAGGTGCATTTGCACCAAAGCTGGGTTCTCTGATCCAAACGCTTGTGGAGGGTTTCCGCAGTGTCAGCGCACATGTTGTGCGCTGGCCACGGAGATAATTCCGCAAATGTTACATCGTATAATAACAGTTATTAAGCTCAAGCCACAGTACAGGGACTACAGCAATAAAACAGAAATAAGAAGTAGGCAGTGTAGTAACATGCACTGAGGGAGGAGAGATAGCAGAGGACCTCCACTAATAATGTCTGTAAAAGGCAAGGTCAAGTGATTGTTGATCAGGTAACCACACAGCAGTACGAGTATACCTAAGTATACTCGGCGGTGGCAGCTCTGCAGTCAAGGCCAGATTTATAGTTTTTCCACCCCTAGGCCAACTTTCTTGCAGCTCCCCTTCCATGCACAAGCACCCCTCTCCTAATTCTTGTGCAGCCCCCTCTTCGATGTCTAACCTTCATGTACAGCAGCCCCTTCAGTTATATACAGATCCTCTGAGCAGCACCTTCCTAAGTACATATGCTTCTCCTTATTTGCAGCTTCCATATTCCATTTGCAGCCTCTTCTTCCATATGCAGCAATCCCTCTTTCATGTGCATCCGCCCCTTGGCCAGTTGCCGCCCAAGGCCCAGACCCTTTTTGCCTTTCCAAAAACCCAGTCCTGGCTGCAGTGAGGTATCTCCTACGAAAAAGCATCACCCCAGCTACCCACAGAGCACTCTTAGATATGCTCACATCCTTCCCAGATCATCAATCACACCAAACATACTGTACAATGCCACACACTATAGGATTACCGCCATCAGAACACAAAAGAGTTTGTCAGCACCCCAAGTAATAATGACTGCGTGTGTTGGGGTAGAGCATGTATACATGGTACTAAAAAGAAAAGATACCCCTATACACAGCACCACTGCAGACCATATGTATCAATCAAAAAAATATATTTTTATTACAAGCTTTGCAAACACATATCAATGATGCACAAAAATTTAAAAACATCTAAAAACAGCATAATATTGTATTTCCAGCCATATTCAACATAATGGGCCTGCTAGATATAATAATCTATTATGTTCAGTCTCAGTGGATGTATAACCTGTAACCACTGGGGGCTCAGAGAATGAGCCCCCTCGTGGATGAACCCGGGTTCAGTAAGAATTATAAAGTGCAAAAAATTGGAACCATGAAAGTGCATATAGTGCTACACAAACAAACAATCATTCAACATATGCAATAACTGTGCAACCTATCAGACTAAAAGTGCAGTTTAAATACTGTCAGAGTCACTAATGACCAAGTGGAAGCAGCCTATTAGGATCTGCAAAGAAGTGAATAAGTAAAAGATACTTAGCCGGGTATGAAAAGAAAGGCAGGCAGACTGGCTTGGAAAGACGGAAGTATCCCCTCAGGACATAGCCCACATGCTCCGCGGTCGTCACTCCGCTTTGAAAGGTGAGGTAGATAGCCGTATTACCGCCATCAGTTAAGTGTCACATGCAGCATGGCGCCAGAGTGTGCACTTTGCATCCTGTCACTTGTAAATACAATTAGCTACATAAAAATTTTGTGAAAGCCATAGAATGTCTTTGGTGGTAAAATTAATGTTATGCAAAACTTTTACTAATGTATTCCAAGTTAATCAATCCAAAATTCAAAATTCCTCTTATGCAGAAATTAATTAATTTATTTTTATGACGTGCATTCATTCCCATAACTGCCTTTCTTAAGGGAAATGCTGTATATAATAAGTTTTATTTTACATTTATTCTAATCTAGAAAATATGTTCAATTATATAATCGAATAGCACAATATAAAATATGCAAAATTACATCTGTTTCATTTCTTACAGTGCCACCTGCTGGTTTAGACAGGCAAGTTTTGTGTCAAAAAAAGTCTTATTTTTTAAGTCAAGCTGAATTTTTGATGACAGAATTTATAGATGGATTTTCACAAAATGAACCATTCCCTATTAACATTCATTTACAGTACTTAACACAATAAATACTATGTAATCATTATTGTGTATTTATGCAGAACTACTCCTTATGCTGCACTTTACAGGGTCTGAGGTCATACCATTGTTGTCTGTCTGGGAAGCTCACAATCTCATCACTACCATAGACATACGTCTCTGTTTATGGGGAACCATTGTCAATTAACTTGTCTATATGTCTTCAGGATGTGTGTGGAAACTGGAATGCCCTAAGGAAATATACTCAAACACGGGTAGGATATAAAAACTCCATGAAGATAGTGTCTTGGCCAAGACAACTGGTAACCGCTGCAAGGTGAGAGTACCATCCACTACGCCACCGTACACAAAATACACAAATAAAAATTCTCTTTAAAGGGTTATGAAACTCAGCATTTCCTCCTTGCTCTAAAACAGGGGTCTCAAATTTGCGGCCCTCGCCTCGGTACAATATTTTGTTGCCTGCGCCGGCAAAAGAGACACTGAAGCGAACTATTTTACCTTATAGTTCGCTTCAGTGCTCCCAAGTAATCCGCCGCATCCCCGACGCTAAACGAGGGCTGCAGAGCCCCCAAATCCCCCGGGCAAACATCCACAACTGCGCTGAGGGGCAGAGCTTCCAGCTGTAGCTCTGCCCCTCCTGACGTCAATCGCCGCACGGATCACCGCCTCTCCCCGCCCCTCTCTGTGAAGGAAGAATGAGAGGGGCGGGCAGAGGCGGCGATCCGCCGCGATTGACGTCAGGAGGGGCAGAGCTGAAGCTGAAAGCTCTGCCCCTTCCAGGAAATGCCGGCGGATTGCTCCCTGGGCGATTTGGGGGCTTTGCATTCCTCGTTTTGCGGCGAGGACACGGCGGATTACTTGTAATGGGAGCACTGAAGCGAACTATAAGGTAGGACACTTCATGTTCAGAAGAAATAATTAAAACTGTTAATGACATTTGAGGACTTTTTTTGTGAAATCCCTTATACGGCCCAGCCTCATCCTGACTTTGCCTCCTGCGGCCCCCAGGTAAATTGAGTTTGAGACCCCTGCTCTAAAAGATTATGTACAGCATCAAAATCTACTACCACGAAAAAAATTTGTAGCAGAAAGGCATTCAAACAGTTAAAAAGAGCACTTTGTTCTTCAGTGGAAAGCTCCTTGCTTCAGTGGGCAGCTTCTGGCTGCATTCGAAGAGATGATAACATCTTTTGTTTACATTTCTTTGTCAGATACATTCAGTAAACATTAGCTAACTGCCGAAACTGAGCTCTCTCAGCTTCTAGTATGTGTGCAACTGAGAAGTGAAGTGTGCACTAGATAGAGTTTAATCTATAAATAGAGCAGTTATGCAATAACATGCAATGACAGTTTTCAGAGCAAAAAAACTGTACTTTGAGATCTGTAGTTTGTAGCAGGGGCGTAGCTAGGGGGGGTCAGGGTAGGACACATGCCCCCGGGCACTAGGTCCCCAAGGGCGCCCAGCTGAGCTGCAGGGTTTTTTTTGGGGGGAGGGGAGCAGCGCAGAGAAGAGGGAGAGCTGTGAGCAGCAGTGGTGAAGGGGGGCCATCTCCCCACCCCTTCCCTCACCTTAGTGCTCTCCCTCCCTCACTCTCCCCTCCACAACTAATGTCCGGGTGGCTGGTGCAGCGGGCGGGACTTACCTCCGTCTCGCTCCAGCGCTGGAAGTTCAGGTCCTGCAGCCGCTGCTCTGGTCTGGACCAGACCAGAGTAGCGGCAAATCCATCCCGCGCTGCGATGAGACGCAGCCCGCCGCTGCCAGCCACCCGGACATTAGTTGTGGAGGGGACAGCGAGGGAGGGAGAGCTCCCTAAGGTGAGGGAAGGGGGGGGGAGATGTCCGCCCTTCCCCACTGTCCCCATAGCTCTCCCTCCACTGCACTTCTCCCCTCCTGCTGGGTGGACACCTGGCTACCTAATCTGGGGACATATACCCCTGCCTACATATACTGGGACATATACACCTGCCTACATATACTGGGCACATATACCCCTGACTACATATACTGGGCACATATACACCTGCCTACATATACTGGGACATATACCCACTGACTACATATACTGGGACATATACCCCTGCCTACATATACTGGGATATATACCCCTGCCTACATATACTGGGACATATACACATGCCTACATATACTGGGACATATACCCCTGCCTACATATACTGGGACATATACCTCTGCCTACATATACTGGGACATATACCCCTGCCTACATATACTGGGCACATATACACCTGGCTACATATACTGGGCACATATACTCCTGGCTACATATGCTGGGCATATATACCCCTGGCTACATATACTGGGCATATATACCCCTAGCTATATATACTGGGCACATATACCCCTGGCTATATATACTGGGCACATATACCCCTGGCTACATATACTGGGCACATATAACCCTGACTACACATACTGGGCACATATACCCCTGGCTACATATACTCGGCACATATACACCTGGCTACATATACTGGGCTACCTGTTCTGGGGACATCTATACCGCTGGCCACCTATTTTGGGGACATCTATACTGCTGGCCACCTATTCTGGGGACACCTATAGACCTGGGGCTACCTATTTTTGGGGAACCACTGCTGTCGGATTGAGTGTATTTTGGGGAACTGCTGCCAGGTGAGAGGTGTCTACCATATTAAGGGGGCATTCTGCCTATTTATGTGAAATGCTGTCTATTTATGTACCCCATGACTGCTGAATTTGTCTTGTTGGGGGCCTCATGGTTACTGAATTTGTCTTGTTGGGGGCCTCATGATTTGTTGGGGGCCGCAAGATCGCTGAATTTGTCTTGTTGGGGGCCTCATGATTGCTGAATTTGTCTTGTTGGGGGCTGGGGCCTCATGATTGCTAAATTTGTCTTGTTGGGGGCCTCATGATTGCTGAATTGGTCATGTTGGGGGCCTCATGATTGCTGAATTTGTCTTGATGGGGGGGGGGGGGGCTCATGATTGCTGAATTTGTCTTGGAACATGCTGGAAGGTACATACTGAGGGAGGGTGGGTGAGCGTGAACCTGCTAACTTCCTGTACATTTGGCTGCACCCATAACCACACCCACATTTTAATGTGGCCACGCCCCTTTTTGGCGCTGCGTGCGCTGCAGCCTTCACCTTAGGGGGCGCATTAATAGTATTTGTCCCTGGGCGCTGAAAGCCCTAGCTACGCCTCTGGTTTGTAGACAGACAATATTAGTTGTGCACAAAAGCAAATATGATAACTGTATGGGTAATACAAATTAGGAAAACATACTTTTATTTAATGTTATGTCAGAGTTTTATCCCACTTTAAATTGTCTATTTAAAGCAATCCAGAATTTGTATATATTTTTTTTAAAGATAGATGCCTACCTCGGTAGTGGGAAGCCTATGGATAGTCCAGAGGCTTTACGCATTTTCTTACACCATATTGTTCCAGTGCTGGGTCTCTCGGATTCTTAAGTGGGTGAGCGTGGCTGTGGACTAGCATGGCCGTACTATGTATACCTGAGTGTATGGTTTGCGCTAGCTCAGTAGAAGAAAGACGCTTGTGCACGAAGGGAGAAGGCCATACACAAATGTCTTTATTCTACTGAGCCTGCATGAACCTTATTTGCACATGTGCAGTAGAGCAACTCTCGCTGCGCTGGATCACATACAATTAGAAGTCTCAAATAGGTAGAAAACGAGGTGCATAGGACCACTAGCCTGGGCCACTCCGGAGTGCTCAAGGCCCAAATTAGTTCCACCAAGTCAGATACTGTAGAGATAGGAGCGGCTGGGCACATCCAGTAAAAAAAGACCTTTATTGAAATGCATTAAAAATCGGTGCATACAAACTAGGCAACAGTCAGCCAGAAGAGAGAGGGGCAAGCATGTAACAGATCGTCAACAGCTGTTTCGCACTCTACATAGGAGCGCTTCCTATTTTTTTACTGGATGTGCCCGGCCGCTCCTATCTCTACAGTATCTAATTAGAGGTCTCAGCACTGGAAAGGTACAGCATATGAAAGTACTGGAAGCTTCTGGACTATTTAGAAGCTTCCCACTATTGAGGTATCTTTTTTTTATTTTATTTTTTACATCACTTCAGAATTCTCCCTGGAAATTAAGCTTTAGGCCTCATTCACATCATACGCGCATCCATGCACATATCGGCAGCGCGTGTGGTGTGCGACATGCGAAAACCACAGAAGTGGATAGACAGCACTTCTGCCGTTCAGTTCATGTGCGCTGTGCTGCGCTGCACAGCACTGCCATCTGCTATCGCACAGCTAGATGCATGTTTTGGCCAAGCGCAGAGCTGACCCATTCACTGTAGTGAAAGGGATCAGCAGCACAGCGCACAGCGGCACAGATAGCGTGCGTTTGTGCGCATTGAGTCTCCATCGCATGGCCAGTGTGCGTCAATGATGTGAACGAGCCCCTACCGTTCAAAAATAAATCTCTTGCCCCTCTTACTTGTGAGAGGCCAACTCCATGGCTTCTCCTGTAAGCAGCACAATGACATCATTACTCACAACACTCTGCAGAACAGCCAGAAGTGCAACATTATTCTGGTACTTCCTCCCAACCTTCTACAGCCTGGGACTAGGTTCTCAATGTGTGGCACGGGTACTCCAGGGGGTACTTCTGATGGTCAGATCCAATAGATAGCAATAGGTTGGCACTGCAGTTTGGATACAAGTGGTTCTAGAACATGCATCAGTGGGGTAACATGTGCCTCTTCCTAAACGTTCCTCATCAGTGTGCTCAAGCTGGCAGATGTTAGTATTAAATCAATAGGAGAAGTAATGAGAGAGAAATGCTGGCACTGCTGCGGTGACTGTATTTATTGTTGCAAGATAAAACATCAAAACACAAACAAGAAATTCTAGAGCTGTCTCATGCACCTTTATAAATTTATTGTAAGCCTTGGCTGCATAAGGTTAGAATCACAACACATTAAAATACACACATTTAAAAATGAACTACCTGGCCAGGAGTGCTAGCATTTTAAATAGGGGACCAGATTCATATATCCGTGCAGCGCAATCGCCCAGCCTCAGCCTATGCAAAAAGCGCTGCACTTAGGATCTATCAGGTCCACGCCCACCACCGCAACACCACACACGCTGTGAAATGTTGGACCGATGAATCTGTCCCAGCACGGTATTCTGATCCTCCTATGGCTTGCTCACATAAAGAGTCCGCTAAGGATGGTTGGCAATGGGCGGTAGCTAACACATGAAACATGCATCCTGCAGGATGAACAATCGCCGGCTTGTCACTAACATCAGCCTTATGACAGGGTACTTGTCCTTATGTTTAGGATACTTGCGTAGTGAGATGGTGAGCTCCGGCTCACTTGCTTTTGGACCTGCAGTGCACTGGGTCAGATTTTTTACACGGCCATCTTAGACAACTGCTCTCTGTAGTTGAGGACTCTGTAGCTGCAATGGAAGCGGTGGGGATCCCGGCTGGATGATGGGAGTTTCGCTCAGCGGGCTGGCGTTGCATGTGGTGGACCAGCGCGAGCACTCCGGCGGTAGCCACGCCTACCGACGCGTTTCGCCCCGCCCATGGGGCCTTTTCAAGGTAGCGTATGGTGAGTGATCTCGCTGTTCCTCCTGTTATACTATGTTATACAGATTCCACCTCCAATTCAGCCAAAGTATTTCTATGCATTCTAGTGCTGGTGGATACAGGTAACAGGAGAACAGATGATTTATGTTTATTCATTGATTTAGACACCTCATCCATTCTCATCTTTCACTTGATGACAGATTATGCCAATACATACATTTCTCATCAGGTATCGACACGATTCTTCCATATCAGGGGAAATAGTTGCGGCAATTACAGAAAATATACCAGATTTAAATCTGTATTTAATCCTCTAGGTACAAGTGTTCCCAGACGGTAGATCCATGTTTGCTCAATCCTATATAAATCCTTTTCGATATCGCCACCACGAAAAGGTACATGTTGTTTAATTATACCTTTAAAGGTTAAACCATCAGGCTTTCCATCATGGTAGTCCCTAAAGTGTTTACCTAGGGGGCTATCCAGATCTTGATTGCGGATATTCCCCACATGATCCCCAATACGTTTACTTAATCGATTTTTCGTTTTCCCTATATATAAAAGATTGCGAGGGCATTTTATAGCGTACACAACACGTGTTGAATTACAGTTTATGTTGTCGCGTATTTCAAAAGAAGTAGTGCCATCATGATTGGTGAAGGTTTTACTCCTATCCACATATCTGCAGTTCACACAAGATCCACAAGGGAACATTCCCTCCTTCTTAGGATATCGGTCTAACCACGTCGCGGTTTGTGTGGAGTGAAATTCAGACCTCACCAGATGGTCCTTCAGATTTTTTGCTTTGCGTGCGGTCATAAACGGTCTATCTCCAACACGTTTTTCAATTTCGTTATCCAGCATAAGTACATGCCAATGCTTCTGGAGGGATCTTTGTAGATCAAACTAATGGGGTCCAAAATCAGACACGAATCGTATTACATCATCCCTTGAGCAGAAAGTTTTCTTGTTATTCACAGTGATAAGTGAGTTCCTATCCCTTTCGGCTACAGCGCCCATTGCCTCCTCAATTAACTTTTCAGGATAGCCCCGCTCTACAAAGCAAGTTTTCAGTTCATCTGCCTCTTTAAGATAATCTTTATTCCGGGAGCAATTGCGCTTAATTGTTGTAAACTGTCACTTGGGGATGGCTCTTTTTTGTGAAGGGAGATGGAAACTAGAATAATGCAGCAGGGTATTACCCGCTGTTGGTTTACGGTATGTTCATGTTGTCAACATCCCGTCTTGTTTTTTGACCATCAGGTCTAAGAAAGACAAGGCTTCCCTATCATACTGGTAAGTTAGACGTATATTTCTCAGGTTACATTGTAGTTTATCCACAAAATCCGCCAACTGTCTTTCAGAGCCTCGCCAGACCAGGAGTACGTCGTCTATGAACCTCAGCCAGAGCACGACATGGCTCCGGTAGAGGTCCAATGGATAGACGTCCTGCCGCTCCCAGAGCCCTAGATGTAAACAAGCATATGCTGGGGTGCAGGATGCCCCCATCGACGTGCCCCTGATCTGGCGGTAGAATCGACCATCAAAGGAGAAGCAATTAAGGCTTAATACCAGTTCAAGGGCATCACATATGAACTGGTTGTGCCGAGCGGACTCCAGGAAATGCTCATTTAGGAAGAAAGCTGTTGCAGCTATCCCCACCTCATTGGGAATTGAGGTATAGAGCGACTCAACATCGATACTTACGATGTAGTCACTATCATGCACCTCAACCTTACTTAACACCCGTAGGGCATCACCGGTGTCCCTCACATATGATGGCAGCATCTCAACCATATTCTTGAGCTTGAGGTCTAGATACCTTCCCAGTCTCTCCAATGGGCCTTCATTTCCCGACACGATAGGACGGCCGGGGGTGTGTGTAGAGTTCTTATGGACCTTAGGTATCATATAAAACACCGGTATATGGTAAGTATCTACACAACAAAAATCATTTTCACTCTTTGACACCACTCCCCGGTCACGACCTTCATCCATCAGGTGATTAACCCTGGATTTAAACGCTGGGAATGGATCCGACCTCAATCGCAGATACGTATTCTCATCGCTCAGCAGTCTCAAACACTCTTCGACATAGTATGCAGTAGACAACAAGACTACATTACCACCCTTGTCACTTGGTTTTACCGTTACATCAGATAAACTCTTCAAATACTCGAGGGCTTGCTCCTCCCCCGAAGTAAGGTTCCTATCGCGGTTGCTTGGTGACCAGTGCAATCTATTAAAATCTCTGCACACAAGTTCCTTAAACGTGGACAGGCGATGAGACAACTGCGGCATGAACCTGGATTTTACTCTCACTTCAGCTGGTAAAGGATTGAGTATCTCGTCAGGGGTCATCATGTCAGACCCAAGGGACCCCCCTTCATCCACTAGGCTTTCCAGTGCTACAAGTGCTGCCCTATCACGCAGGGTATCCAACCGTGGAGGAGACCTCTCTGAAGACTGGATCTCATGTTCATTGCCACCATATGTGAGGGAGAGCTGTATACGTCTTAGGAAGAAATTAAGATCTTTATATACTTGAAAAGGTTCACCCCTGCTGGCAGGGACAAAAGTAAGTCCACGGGACAAAAGAGAGTACGTCTCTGGACCGAAATCATATGAGGTAAGATTCATGACATTATTAGACCCTATTTGTTCTGTTTTCTGACTGGTTGAACCCTCCTCTCTGTCCCTTCGTTCTTCTGTTTCCCCTTCTCCTTCTGGGATTCCTGCCTCAAAATCCCCTTCACTTTTTCCCTTATGGCAGGAATCCCAGAAGGGAATGTCATGAATCTTACCTCATATGATTTCGGTCCAGAGACGTACTCTCTTTTGTCCCGTGGACTTACTTTTGCCTCTGCCAGCAGGGGTGCACCTTTTCAAGTATATAAAGATCTTAATTTCTTCCTAAGACGTATACAGCTCTCCCTCACATATGGTGGCAATGAACATGAGATCTAGTCTTCAGAGAGGTCTTCTCCACGGTTGGATACCCTGCGTGATAGGGCAGCACTTGTAGCACTGGAAAGCCTAGTGGATGAAGGGGGGTCCTTTGGGTCTGAACATGATGACCCCTGACGAGATACTCAATCCTTTACCAGCTGAAGTGAGAGTAAAATCCAGGTTCATGCCGCAGTTGTCTCATCGCCTGTCCACGTTTAAGGAACTTGTGTGCAGAGATTTTAATAGATTGCACTGGTCTCCAAGCAACTGAGATAGGAACCTTACTTCGGGGGAGGAACAAGCCCTCGAGTATTTGAGGAGTTTATCTGATGTAACGGTAAAACCAAGTGACAAGGGTGGTAATGTAGTCTTGTTGTCTACTGCATACTATGTCGAAGAGTGTTTGAGACTGCTGAGCGATGAGAATACGTAACTGTGATTGAGGTCGGATCCGTTCCCAGCGATTAAATCCAGGGTTAATCACCTGATGGATGAAGGTCGTGACCGGGGAGTGGTGTCAAAGAGTGCACATGATTTTTGTTGTGTAGATACTTACCGTATACCGGTGTTTTATATGATACCGAAGGTCCATAAGAACTCTACACCCCCCCCCCCCCGGCCGTCCTATCGTGTCAGGAAATGAAGGCCCATTGCAGAGACTGGGAAGGTATCTAGACCTCAAGCTCAAGAATATGGTTGAGATGCTGCCATCGTATGTGAGGGACACCGGTGATGCCCTACGGGTGTTAAGTAAGGTTGAGGTGCATGATAGTGACTACATCGTAAGTATCGATGTTGAGTCGCTCTATACCTCAATTCCCAATGAGGTGGGGATAGCTGCAACAGCTTTCTTCCTAAATGAGCATTTCCCAGAGTCCGCTCGGCACAACCAGTTCATATGTGATGCCCTTGAACTGGTATTAAGCCTTAATTGCTTCTCCTTTGATGGTCGATTCTACCGCCAGATCAGGGGCACGTCGATGGGGGCGTCCTGCGCCCCAGCATATGCTTGTTTACATCTAGGGCTCTGGGAGCGGCAGGACGTCTATCCATTGGACCTCTACCGGAGCCATGTCGTGCTCTGGCTGAGGTTCATAGACGACGTGCTCCTGGTCTGGCGAGGCTCTGAAAGACAGTTAGCGGATTTTGTGGATAAACTACAATGTAACTTGAGAAATATACGTCTAACTTACCAGTATGATAGGGAAGCCTTATCTTTCTTGGACCTGATGGTCAAAAAACAAGACAGGATGTTGACAGCATGTACATACCATAAACCAACAGCGGGTAATACCCTGCTGCATTATTCTAGTTTCCATCTCCCTTCACAAAAAAGAGCCATCCCCAAGTGACAGTTTACAAGAATGAAGCGCAATTGCTCCTGGAGTAAAGATTATCTTAAAGAGGCAGATGAACTGAAAACTCGCTTTGTAGAGCGGGGCTATCCTGAAAAGTTAATTGAGGAGGCAATGGGCGCTGTAGCCGAAAGGGATAGGGACTCACTTATCACTGTGAATAACAAGAAAACTTTCCGCTCAAGGGATGATGTAATACGATTCCTGTCTGATTTTGGACCCCATTGGTTTGATCTACAAAGATCCCTCCAGAAGCATTGGCATGTACTTATGCTGGATAACGAAATTGAAAAACTTGTACCTAGAGGATTAAATACAGATTTAAATCTGGTATATTTTCTGTAATTGCCGCAACTACTTCCCCTGATATGGAAGAATCGTGTCGATACCTGATGAGAAATGTATGTATTGGCATAATCTGTCATCAAGTGAAAGATGAGAATGGATGAGGTGTCTAAATCAATGAATAAACATAAATCATCTGTTCTCCTGTTACCTGTATCCACCAGCACTAGAATGCATAGAAATACTTTGGCTGAATTGGAGGTGGAGTCTGTATGACATAGTATAACAGGAGGAACAGCGAGATTACTCACCATACGCTACCTTGAAAAAGTCCCATGGGCGGGGCGAAACGCGTCGGTAGGCGTGGCTACTGCCGGAGTGCTCGCGCTGGTCCACCACATGCAACGCCAGCCCGCTGAGTGAAATTCCCATCATCCAGCCGGGATCCCCACCGCTTCCATCGCAGCTACAGAGTCCTTAACTACAGAGAGCAGTTGTCTAAGATGGCCGTGTAAAAAATCTGACCCAGTGCACTGCAGGTCCAAAAGCAAGTGAGCCGGAGCTCACCATCTCACTACGCAAGTATCCTAAACATAAGGACAAGTACCCTGTCATAAGGCTGATGTTAGTGACAAGCCGGCGATTGTTCATCCTGCAGGATACATGTTTCATGTGTTAGCTACCGCCCATTGCCAACCATCCTTAGCGGACTCTTTATGTGAGCAAGCCATAGGAGGATCAGAATACCGTGCTGGGACAGATTCATCGGTCCAACATTTCACAGCGTGTGTGGTGTTGCGGTGGTGGGCGTGGACCTGATAGATCCAAAGTGCAGCGCTTTTTGCATAGGCTGAGGCTGGGCGATTGCGCTGCACGGATATATGGATCTGGTCCCCTATTTAAAATGCTAGCACTCCTGGCCAGGTAGTTCATTTTAAATGTGTGTATTTTAATGTGTTGTGATTCTAACCTTATGCAGCCAAGGCTTACAATAAATTTATAAAGGTGCATGAGACAGCTCTAGAATTTCTTGTTTGTGGATTGTATGGTAATCTCTTGCTGGCTCCTTAATTAAGTGGCACTAATTTTCAAAAGGTGGCTCTCCGGATATTGTAAATTTGGAATAAAACATCAAAAGTGCACAATCCAAGGTACAAAAAATGGTACACCTACCAAGATGAGTGAGGAGGCACAGTGGATGGTGGCGGGTACAGGAAACATCCTGTACCCGGCACCCACCACCATCCACTGTGATGTTTTATCTTGCAACAATAAATCCAGTCACCGCAGCAGTGCCAGCATTTATCTCTCATTACTTCACCCATTGATTTAGTACTTCTGAAGTTTTAGAAAATAATAAATCTTATTTAAAGAGACTCTGTAACAAAAATTTCAGCCTTATTTCTTCTATCCTATAAGTTCCTATACCTGTTCTAATGTGGTCTGGCTTACTGCAGCCTTTTCTAGTTGCGCTGTCTCTGTAATATATCTAATCTTCTTTCCTTTGTCAAGCTTTGTCGAGCCAGAGAGGAATGCACTGCCTCTGCTGTGATAGGGAGAAGTTATGCACGCCTCCTCCACGCCCCCTGCAGGCTCTGTGTGTGTGCTTTGTTTATTAGTCACAAACAGCTCTCTGCTCTCAATTTCAGCTTGTCTGAGGGGGAAGGGAGCTGCCTGTGAGAATCCCTGACTGGAGTTCACTATGTAATAATATATATATATACACACAAACATCACTTCCTGCTTATTGTTTCACAAAAGAAAACAGATACCTCGCACACAATGGCTATCATTCATAAAGAGGCTGTCGGTAAGGGGAATCAATGCGGGAAAACACCGCTGCCGGTATTTTAGACTTCTGGGTGGGTATTCATAAAAATGTATCCATGTGCGGTAGCAGTGCGGAGATTCCCCGAACTAGGCAGGCGGTAGGCAGGCGGAAGGGTTGCGGAGACACGGAAGCAGCCGAGTTGATACATTTCTCCGTGTTCCGCTCTGCTGCAGCTGCCTGGGAGGTCTGTGTGTCTCCATTCACTTACATTGGTATCGCCACATCAGAGTGAGCGGTACTTCCCGACCTCACACCGCTTGCGGTGATCTTTATGAATTAACATTTTGCTACATTTGTTCCGATAATCACCGCACAAGGCGGTGATTTATCACTCTGCTCGGTAGTGTCATTTTTTCATGCGGAAAGAGCCTTTATGAATGCTGACTTTGCCGAGTGTTCGGTAAAGTCAGCTGTTTTATGCATTTCCGCATGCGGAAATGCTTTATGAATGATAGCCAATATGTTACTGCTGGGAAACCAAAATAGCTGCTGGTTGTGTTGTTTCTCACTACTGTGCCTCCACGGTTAAAGACCATTGATTCAAGTGATTGCACATTAGAAGAAAAACTTCCGTGGGCACCAGTATAAGGAAGCTTTAATTTATTCCAGGAGCATTACATTAGATGTTACAGTCTAGATGTAAGTTTGAAAATACATCACCCATTCCGGGGCTGCATGCAGTGACAAAGATGTTAGATCGTCTGCAATTATTTCGCGCAGGATTGCGCTTAATCATAGACTGGACTCCATGGCGGGGAGAAGCTCGCCGCCATTAGTGTTGCTCTGCGTTTTAAAGAGACACCAGGGCATCCTCCGTTTGTGTGGACTTCCCCTTTCTCCCATGTCCATGAGCAGAAGTGCATGTGTGCTCCAGGCTGGGACACACAACTCCAGTTCCGCCTTCATCCAAAGCTCAGAGGCGCCGGGCGCACACACTACATCACAGTATGCATGTGGTGCGTTACCATGGCGACTCTCCGTAATTACGGAAGTTCCCACTGCAGGTAAAAAAGCAAAAATTAACCCGGAGCACTGGAAAAAAGTTGAGCTGAGGCATGGTCGCGGGCCGTAAAGGGACAGGCCATGTTTTTTGTTTGTAAACACTGCCGAAAACTGGCGATTAAAAGCCAGGATCGCACCGGGAGTGGCGGAAATGGCAAAGAGTGATCCAGGAGATCACAGTGACTCGACTGGTATGTTTTTATTGTACAAATCGGACAGTACAGATTCTCTTTAAAACAACACCAAATTAGTGTTTTAGCTAATTAAAAGCAATAGTAAATGCTTAGAAATTGTTTAGAACCAATTATCCTTTACTACGATTAAATATAAAGTGCTGCCCATAATTATTCATACCCCTAGTAAATTTTGACTTAAAGAGAACATGAACTGAAAATAAAAAGTAAAAATAACCATACACAGGTCATACTTACCTCCTGTGTAGTCTACTTCTCAATATCTTTCTCCTCTCCTGCGTCCCATTCGTCCACTATGATCAATGGAATTCTCTGTCCTTCATTTTAAAAATGGCCAATTGGCCATTACCCCTTAACAGCTTCCTGGTCAGCACACTGTTAAACTGTAATATCACCCACTTGAGCCATAGGGAAACATGGACATTACCTTGCACATTCAGTTGTAACTGACAGCTGCTGATATATAACTGACAGCAACTGGTATATTTCAGTTCTGACAAAATATTGTCAGAACTGCAGGGTTCACTGTAAAAAGAAAATGGTGAGCTTCTGAGAGGAACTGACGGTGAGGTTAGTATGTAATATTCATTTGCAGCTGCGTCATTAGTTTATTTTAAATAATTTTACTCGCTCCAGGTTCAAAGTAACTTTTATTGAACCAGAAAGTAATTTTTTACACAGTAAATGACAAAGGTGTCTCCCAAAAGAAACGAGTATGTACAAGAGGCCAATAGCCAATAAAGGCTTTTCTATTGATTATTGAGAAGGGTATGAGTAATTCTGGACTGGACACTTTTTGCTCAAATGTAAATAAAAGCTGAAAAGAGAAATGCTTTTTTTACCACAGTAATGCCTCTTGTACATCTTATTATTATCCTTTGGGAGACACCTATGTCATGTCCCATCAAAAAATTACTTGCTGGTTGAATAAAAGTAACTTTAACCCTCCTGGCGGTCAATTAAAACCGCCAGGGGGCAGCGCAGCACTATTTTTAATTTTTTTTTTTTAAATCATGTAGCTAGCCTAGCATGACAGCCGCTGTGCAGCGGCATCCCCCCACCCTCTTCGATTGCCTCCGGCAATCAAGCCCGTCCAGAAATCCCGTTCTGAACGGGATATCCATTAGGGCTTCCCCCGTCGCATTGGCGACGGGCGGGATGACGTCATCGACGTCGTGACGTCAAAGGGAGTCCCGATCCACCCCTCAGTGCTGCCTCGCACTGATTGGCCAGGCAGCGCATGGGGTCTGGGGGGGGGGGGGGGGCGGCGCGGCGGGTAGCGGCGATTTGGCGCAGAGCAGCGGCGATCGGGCAGTACACGCAGCTAGCAAAGTGCTAGCTGCGTGTACCAAAAAAAAATAATTATGCAAATCGGCCAAGCAGGGCCTGAGAAATCCTCCTGCATGGCATAGCCCGAGCTCAGCTTGGGCTTACCACCAGGAAGTATATGTCAAAATTTGCCAGGGGTATGGATAATTATGGGCAGCACTGTATATTTGTCAAGGAGTACTTGTAATAATGTTTACTATGCCCGGGGGTACTTGGTGAGTGCAGGATTTCAAAAGGAGTACATGCCAATGAAATGTTGAGAAACACTGCTCTACACCAGGGGTCAGGAAACTTTTTGGATGAGAGAGCCATAAATGCCACACATTTTGAAATGTAATACCGTGGGAGCCATACAATATGTTTCAAACTGGGACAGTTTGCATGTGCAGCAGAGGGCTCACGTCCCTGTTGCCATGGTGATGCGTACAGTTGATCCTCCAGTCAGCGGAAGTGTCAGACACGTCTTCAGCTTCTCTTGGGTTTCAGTAACAACAGCAATTTACCCGAGAGCCAGACAGGAGAAATACCGACTAACAGCTTGTAAAATTAGCTAGCTGACTTGGGGGTTGATTCACGAGATTCCCGCACTTTGGCCCAATAGGATGCCAGTTAAGTGACAGGCAGCCTATTGGGCTAATGAAAGTGTGGGGATTTCGTCTTACAAAGTCACTGGACCTGACAGGGTCCAGGGTGGGACAATTGGAGCGGCCATTAGTTTTAGGGGAGCGTGAGTAAGATAGTAGTGCATGCTACAGCAGTAGCAGGCCTACTTTGGAAATGTTACTTGCACCGTCACACTAAGCTGTGCTGCTACCCCTGCTCTACACCAATAAAAGAGTGGAGTAGCAATCATGTTAAGTGGAGGTGGCCCGGCCAGGAGTCACGTATCACCTCCTTCTTGGAAGGGACAATAAGTAGGGGGGAACAGAAGCTAGAAGAAACTTTAACCATGTACAGTATGTATGCATTTTTTATGTTAATATTGCCCTAATTTTTTATATATTTTTGTAAGATTGAATGGTTTTATTGAAAACACAACATCTGCTTTATTAAAAATAGTGTATGGCTGGTTTTAGTTAGCTATTAATATTATATGTCACTTTGGGCCTCCCTATATTTACTTAGTACCCCATGCTGGTTCAGATAATTTTATTTCTAGGGTCTATTTCTTAATTAGGTACATGGTGAACCCTGAACCAAAGAAGAGCGATGCTGGAGATTGTCAAATATGAGGACAGTGAGCGTAATAAATCAGTCAGATGCATGGAAAGAAGTAGGAATATGTGGACCATCCTGTGACTGGGGGAGGAAGGAAGGTGAATAAGAGGAAGAGATGAACATCTAATTACATTTAAGGATTCCAGATCTTTTTCTTTTATGTTGGTGATTACTATCATGCTGTCTGCTTTCATTATCTGGTTCTCCAGGATCTGAAACTGAAGGAAAACAGCCACTTTGGTCTTCGCATAAAAAAATATTCCTAAAATTTACAGCCGGAGAGTCTACTTAATTAATGTTCTTGCGTTACTTCCCGTACTAACTGAATGTTGATCCTTTCCATCAGTGGTCACCATCCTGCACAGTGCACACATTTATGTACATGGAGGACATGTGATGTGCAACCTCTTACCATCTGCTCACTCTACTCAAAGCTGAATATCAAAATAAACTTAAACACAGCACTTAGTTCTTCAATTCTGTAGTGGGAAGCTCCTCACTGAACTGAGAAGCAGAGAGAGGTGAGAAATAATCACTAGATAGATTATATATTAACACAGCAACTTTGCAAGAGCAGATAAACTTTAGATTTTATCTCACTTTAACAACTTTTTCATTTAAAGTGGACCCAAATTAAAAATACAACATTTCAGAAATAAAATCTGTTTTCTAAATTATAATAATAAATAGCAGCCTTTTTTCAGCTGCATGATGACAAATATAAAATATTTTACAATTTATTGGAGGAACCCCTCCCTTCCTTTCATATTGCGGGACAGAATCCGGCAGACTGGTGGAGTAGGTGGTGTCCAGCAAAGGAGGAATTGCTAATGGCTGCCACCTGTATAACCCTAGTTATGAAAAGAGAAGGGTGAAGCATGCACTGAAATGCTCATAGGCTTGAAGGAGTGTGTATTCATCTTTGTATGTGTCAGAGTGGTGCAACTAAATATTTTAAATTAAAAAAATGTTTGGTTTGGGTCCGCTTTAACCTCTTCCAGACATTGATGATTGAAGTCTACACCCTTTTTACATCCAGTTATTCCTGCCAGGGTGTAGATTTTAATAAACCCGCCACACGGTCTCAATGCTCTCGTTGCTCCCACCACCATTTGCATTTCTGCATCCACTTGCTCTGCTGTCATGCTTCCGCATATTGGTCAGGAGCCGATTTAATTGGCCCCTGACCGCATGATTGCTGTGAGCCAGTCACAGCAATCACAGTACCAAAAAGGGCACGGACAACCCTGGTCTTAAAGAGACACTGAAGTCTCTTAAAAATCATCTTTTTATTACAAAACCCTTTGTAGCATTACTGTCCTAACTAAAACGCTGCATCCTCGTGGCTGTAATCTAACGAAATCCCCCCTAACTCCCCCCTCCCTCTCCCCCGAAAAAATCCACAACTTTCTTGGTCATGGATTTTGCTGATGTTGGAGGCAGAGCTTTCAGCCGCAGCTCTGCCTCCTTATGCGTCTATCAGCCGCGGATCTCCACCTCTCCCCCGCCCCTCTCAGTGAAGGAAGATGAGAGGGGCGGTGGAGAGGCAGCGATCCGGGCTGATAGACGCGCAGAGAGGCAGAGCTGCCACTGAAAGCTCTGCCTCTCACTGAAGCGCTGCCCGGATTGCCCTCCGGGGAGTTTGGGGGGATTTAGTTAGATTACAGCGACGGGGATGCGGCGGTTTAGGTAGGGCTATGATGTTACACTGGATATTGTAATAAAAAGAGGATTTTTAAGAGACTTCAGAGTCTCTGTAAAGCCGCCTGAGCCACCCAGTCTGGAAATGGTAAATCAGTTTTCTATCTATTGCTCATGTTTACAGTATGTAGGCACACCCTGATGCAGCTCTGCATTCTACTCTATATTTAGTTAAAGTCAACCAGAGACGAAGCACCCTCATGTATTTTACCATATACGTCAGTGGGAACATTAGAGAAAACACCTACCCTGCTCTCTGTTTCATCCTGCACTGCTCAGCCTGCTTGTTACCAGCCCTGATAAAATCCCTGACTGAGCATACAGTCTAGCTTTGCTCAGGAATCATTATAGCTGTCTGTCTTCCTTGATGTCTTTTCAAGCCCAAGCCTGCCACCTTCTGGCTCTGCTTTCTGTTCTGTATACTTGCAGCATCACAGAGAGCTGTGATGAGATGGGAGGAGCTGCTGGTGCTGAGGAATGAGCTATGCCTGTGTCTGCTAATGTAAGGGTATATTGAAAGATGTTTTTTTTTATCTATATTTGTTGGTCATAAGAGGTTTTCAGAAATGGTGATTTCATTATGCACACAGCCCACTAAATAATATCCTTTTCTGTTGAACTGTGTTTTGCATGGAGTTTTAGTAACAAAATACAAAAGACGGCACACCAGAGTAGAAAAATACCAGGTATAGTAATTATTTAGTAAAATCTATCGGGGGATTTTTTTTTGTGCCAAAGTGTTCATCTCTGGTTTCCTTTAATAACGTGTGGCTATAAACATTCTGCAAAACAAGAACACATGCCTAACTGAATTTACAAACAGCAGGTGAAGAGATGTGCGAGATGTACAAGACCTTGAAATATTTATCTATGAGACATAAGGAAACCCTCGGTAAATGTGATAAGCCTGAATACATGCCAATGGTAAAGGTTTTCTCTCTCACGATTTCACTTTATTAATTTAATTATAGGCCCCATAAGGTTTTAACTGTCAACATACGGAACTTTTTATTGAAAAACAGAAATGGAAAATGACCAAATCATATGTTCTGAATATCTGCTTATATCAAAAGAACATTACAACATACTAGAAACATATATTAAGAAGGATATAGAAAATAGCTAGCTTTGTTCAAAAGCTACCTATTGAAATGAGATGATTGTCTTCCAGTGTGACCATTCGTGAACGAACTGGGAGACAATCTAAGCCAAGCCTTCTCAGGGGAAAATGTGGACAACTGTGATGGACTTTTGACAGCTGATCTCTATCCGTAATGTATTCCTTTTGACCAAGGTCACATTTATACATTTTGTTGCCCCTAGGCCAAGTATGTTGGGGCTCCCCTTCCATGGGCAGCAGTGCCCCTCCCATTGTATGTGAAGCCCCCTCTCCTATGTGAACCGCAGCCCCTCTCTTTCATGTACAACTCCCTTGGGCATCACCTTCTATTTTCATGTGTTGCTCCCCATTTCCAGCCTTCTCTTTCATTATGTAGCAACCCCTATTTCATGTCCAGGTGCCTGTTTAGGCTGCAGCTGCCCAAGGCCCGGGCCTTTGTAGTCTTTCCAGAAATCCAGCCCTGCTTTTGACATAAAACCTCTCCATAGGAAAATACTTCACCTGGCATGTGCCCAGATGACCATGCATGTATTCTGAAATGACCAACTGCAAAGTTAAAACTTGAATATAAAAAAGGCGTGTTTTGGTCAACGAGATGCAAAATAGCCTTGAGTTGAGATGAGTTGAAATTGTTTTGCTAATTTTATGTAAACGTATGCAACTAGAAGACGTTCCAATCAAATGCTGCAGCATCTGATTAGTCCCATTTTGAAGTTGAATACATTTTCTTGAAATTAGCATAACAAAGTTTGCATTAACTCGGAAAAACCTGCATCTCATTGACCATCCCTAGTGGGTTTAATGTGGAAGAAGACCCAGGAGAACATCGCTGACTGGAATGCATACTGACAAGTCAAAATGCTTCTTGGGGATTGTTGCTTGGGCAGATGAAACAAAGTGGACCTGTTTTTAACTCTGAGTTCTCTTGTCCACAGATGAAAAATAAAGCTTACAAAGAAATGAACACCATACCTGCTGTCAAACATGGAAGAGTATTGTTTATGTTTTGGTCTGCTTGGTTGTGTGGGATGCTCTGTGAGGAGAAGGATGATATCTCAAGACATTTCAGTGTGAAACATACTGTCCAGTGTCAGAAAGCTGTTTCAGTCATAGGTCTCCAAAAAGATAATGGCCCAAAACACACAGCTAAAAGCACAAAAGAGGGGCAAAGACTGCAATCATACACAAGCAATTGGGAAACCCTGCCTGTGTCAACACAGGCTTCCCATCAGGAAGTGGGAAACCTGAAGGCAGTGATGTTTCATAGTGGCAACATATCACTAGATGTGTGGAGACAACTTTATTAAAGAGCAACTGTAGCAAAAAGGGGAAAAATAAATCAATAAATTGCAAAGTGAAAAGTTAAAATTTAGAAGAGAGAGCAAGAAATAATTGCTACTTGCCATGTAATTCGTTCATGTTGTTTGATCCACAATCAGCCTGCATGTAATCATTTTTACTACTGGCAGACATGAAAAAAGACAGACAGCACCACATGCACAGAGGGAGATAATGGTTGCTTGGCAGTTGGAAACAGCTGTAATTTACCACAATGCAGCAAGGCTCACATACAGCAATCTGTCAGGACCTAGGTGCTGACATCACACTGTGGGAGGGGTTTCACCACAATATCAGCCATACAGATATCCCTGATGATCTATTTGAGAAAAGGTGAAGGAGATATCAGCTACTGATTGAGATGAAGATCAATATTTGGCTACAGTTCCTCTTTAAGGAGTTGTGCTGTATATAGAGCCTCCACACCACACTGCTCAAGTTCAAGCAGGCTCTAGCATTTCATAAACATAGTGTGTACCATATTGAAAGTACAAGTATTATAACATACAAGCAGCCACAATGACAGAAGGAGAGTCAGTTAAGTTGTAATGCTTAGAATTACCGTGCTGGAAAGGATATGCTTTCCAGCTGTGACTGTAAAAACAGAGTACATCAACCAGCTTTGAATATAGAATATAAGATAAATGCCTGTGGTGTTCAGTTCTACTTCTCAAAGCACGCTTAGAGTGTGATCCAACAGATGGGGGATTTAACTTTATGTTACATAAAAGATAAACCATTTTATGAAATGGTTTCTTTTCAAAAGGTACAATACAGCATCTCTTACCTTAACAAGGCACATCGTATCCAATCATTTTAAAATAGTGCAAGATAAAAATTGCTGGAGCTATTCCCTAAATGAATTTTTGTGGCTATAACTTTTTTTCATGGCGTGGCATGAATTATGATGCATCGATAATCAGAAAAAATATTGTCTGAAGGCCAATGTGGCCAGCGGGTGGTTAGGTTTAGGCATGTGGGGTAAGCTATGGTTAGGCATCAGTTGGGGGGCATGATAAGGGTTAGGCATCAGCTTGGGGGATTGGGTAGGGTTAGGAATCAGTTGGGGGTCAGTTAGGGTTCAGCATTGTTTGGGAGGGTCGGTTAGGGTTAGGCATCGATAAAAAGAAGGTTCCAGTGAGAATGGGTCAGGTTAGGCCATAGTAAAAATATCTGTAAATATTAGTGATATTTTACTAGCAAATCCAGACCCTTTTTAACTTTCTCTAAATTATTGTATAGTGTCAATGAACAGAAGCTCTCTTAGATCTGTAAATGGAGCGTGGAAAATGCTCCAACAGGCACAGACACATGGGGAAGAATCGTTAACATGAAATTAACTATTTGTTCAAAAAATTATATCCTATTATTCATTTCTATCTTGGGGTTGATTTACAAAAACATAAATTACCTCACCTCATCAGTTGTTTACCTTTTCATTCTAAAACCTACAGCCACCAAAAGGCAAGAAAGTACTAAAAAGAAGGCAAGAAAAGTAATATTTTTAAAAAATTAATACGAAAAATCCAAATCGCTTAAAAAAGAGGGCACGGTGGACTTTCCTCTTAAATGTTAGTCACACAAATATGCAACAAATTTTTTATTCTTAAAGAGAAACCGTGACCAAGAATTGAACTTCATCCCAATTAGTAGCTTACATGAGAAATGTATTCCTTTTCTCAAACGGATCATCGGGGGCGCTGTATGGCTGATATTGTGGTTAAACCCCTCCCGCAGGAAACTGTGAGGACCATGGTCTTGGCAGTTTTCTGTCTGTGAACCTCATTGCATTGTGGTAAATAGCTGTTTACAGCTGTTTCCAACTGCCAAAAAAGCAAGCAGCGGCTACTTCCAGTGACATCATCTGCCAGCAGTAAAAATGTCAACATGTGATAAATGTCAGAATTTAAATCAGGGAGAGGAAAGATTTTACAATGGGCAATCACTGACAAATAATTTATACATAATTATTGTAAAAATGAAGCACTTTTTATTACATTATTTTCACTGGAATTCCTCTTTAAGTTAAAAAAAAGAACTACCATTTTTAAAGCGCTTTTAATTATTTTTAAATCCTTTGACGCATCTATATTCTTCTTGTCATGATCGTTGATCCACTTCTTGGTGGAGGATTGCATCCCTAGCCCAACTAACAAAGAGCGACTGTTTTAACCTAAGTAGGGTTGGGTGTGTCCTCCCTGTCTGCACATCATTTGGTAGCCTGTTGTGGTAGCAACCTATGTGAGTCTTTTTCTATATATTACTAACGGTTTCTAAAAAGATATTACGCTATACTTGGCTCTCAGTCTCTCACCCTATCCAAGCAAGGAAACTTGTAATTTGTAAACAGAGGGCAGAGGAAATTACTTATGGACAAAAGCAATATGATAGCTGTACGGGTAATAAAAAGTAGGAAAACACATTTTTATTGAAGGATCATCTACAAGGCAACCTAGGCAAGGGCCTGGGGCCTCGTGGGTGTCAAGGGGCCCCACTAGCTCTTTCTGTGAAACTTCTCCCACCTCAGATTACCAAAAGACTATAAGGATGAGCCAAAGCTACTATCTTGCCTAGGGCCATAGTTTAACTTAAAGCGGAATATAACCCAGAATTTCTTCTTTGCTCTAAAAGATTATTTACAGCATATAATATACTAACACAATGTTTTTTTTTTAGTAAAACTGCATTCAAAGGGTTACATCACAGGGCTGACTCTTTATTCTGCAGGGAGAACCCGCATCCGAACTGCTTATAATCTTATCTTGTGTACACATTCTTTACTTGATACATTTATGTAAACATTCTCTGGCTGTGCAGGACTTCAGCTGATGAGTGCTGCAGTGAAAAACATATCAGAAATAACTGCTGGCAGCATTTACAACATAATGACAACAGTTCTAAATAAAAGGCACCAACAGCTTTCAAAGTAAATTAACTGAACTTTGGGAAGTTATAATATCTAAATGAATATTAATACTTGTGCACAAAAGCAAATATGATAATTGTATGGGTTATAAAAAGTAGGAAAACACATTTTTTGTTGAAAATTTTGTCAGAGTTTTAAGCCGCTTTAATCCAACTTTGCACTTTAATCTTCCAAACAAGTATAAGCCCATTGCCTCTCTAAAAACACTCAAAATCATCCTGTTTTCACCACGTCAAAATTTGATAGTGCATTAGGAGTCAGATCATCTCAGTACCTATTGAGAAATAAAATATTTTTGTACACCCGTTCACTATGCTATAACAAATAACACTGGTACAGCTACGATGTAAATGCTATACATGGTATATTTTTAGTGTAGTTTTTGCTCCACTTTTTGGTTATTTGATAATAAAGTTCTTTTATTCCACTTTACCTCCAGCCGTACAGTAGTTACTCGTAAACAGATGTCCTAGAAAGAGTTGAATCAGCAGATATTATTCTAGTGCTCCCTTGTGACTCTATAAGGATCTTTTCTTCTCTAATAGTCTAATGTGTTCCATAACAAAAGCTATTTCTGCTATTACTGGGTAACTCCTTCCCAGCTGGAGGCTTTTCACAACTTCATGAAAAAGCACAGCTACAGACATCTGGCTTATAAAGATGAAGCATAACCCATACCATCCAATCAGATTCCTCCTTTTCCTTGCTTAAAGGGAACCTAAACTGAGAAGGATATGTATTTTTCCTTTTAAAATAATACCAGTTGCCTGACTATCCTGCTGATCATGTGTATCTAAAACTTTTAGCCACAGCCCCTCAACAAGCATGCAGATCAGGTGCTCTGACTGAAGTCAGACTGGATTAGCTGCATTCAGCCATTGTTGCAGACAAAGAGTTCAGCAGGACTGCCAGGCAACTGGTATTGTTTAAAAGGAAACATCCATATCCCCTCTCAGTTTAGGTTCCCTTTAAGCCAATGTGGCTACTGTGCATTACTGTGCATTGTGCTAGTTTAACTAATTTATTTTTACAACATATAATAAAATTGCTTAACACACTAAAGGCTAAAATAAACAGCAGATAAACATAAAAACAAATTTTTTTGTAAATATAAATACAAGTGAATTCTGCTTTATTGTGTACGAAGGGGTAGTGTGCGCAAATAGTTGCAAAATAACGGAAAAAGGGAATAGACAATTTAGTATGGCTGCACTTTATTAAAGCAAATATGCACTGAAATGAAGAGCATGGAAAAAAATATGTATTCACTACACTCATCTGGTTGTGTTCAGATTAGTTCGTCAGATAACTGTACATTGCAACTGTCAGGCTTGCCTGGTCAAAGACTATAGGTCAGGTTGTATTTATTATTATTATTATTATTATTTAGTATTTATATAGCGCCGACATATTACCCAGCGCTGTACAGTGTGTATATATATATATATATATATATATATATATATATATATATATATATATATATATATATTGTCTTGTCACTAACTGTCCCTCAAAGGAGCTCACAATCTGATCCCTACCATTGCCATATGTCTATATTATGTAGTGTAAGTACTGTAGTCTAGGGCCAATTTTTTAGGGGGAGCCAATTAACGTATCCGTATGCTTTTGGAATGTGGGAGGAAACCGGAGTGCCCGGAGGAAACCCACGCAGACACGGAGAGAACATACAAACTCTTTGCAGCTAGTGCCCTGGCTGGGATTCGAACCAGGGACCCAGCGCTGCAAGGCGAGAGAGCTAACCACTACGCCACCGTGCTGCCCATTGTATGCCCATATGACTGACCTATAGCCCAGCCCGTAACACCTGCACAAAACTCCTATCTAATATACAGTAATTCTACAATACCCTGCACATACAGGATGACAGATAGTATTCACCAAACAAAGCAGTATGAGTAATACAAGCACTGTGAACTCAGATATATAGTCACCTGAGGCCTGAGGTAGGAGGCAGTCCAGATGATAAACAGATAGCGTAGTCAATCCAATCCAAGTCAGACCAGGCAGAGTTCATGGGAGAAACCTTTAAACATGCAGGGGTCGATCCAAGCGGCAGTCAGGGATATCCAGTAACAAGCAGAGTCGGCAACGGGTAATCCAATTAGAGAGCGTGGTCAGGAACAAGCAGGGGTCGGCAACAGGAGATCAATCTGGAAATAAATTTGGTCAAGTTACAGACAAAGTTGGCACAAGATCAGCAGCTGTGAGTGCAGTCTCAGGAACAAGCCCAGCAGAGGCTATCATGGGCAATAACTGAGGGTGCTCACCTTTCATTTATACAAGGACTAACCAATCAGAAAGTAAGGAATCCAAAAAGAACCAACTCAGAGACAGCGTGTCAGCCTCTCAGCTGACACGCACAGTGCACCTGGCATAATTGTTTGCAGTGGCAGAGGGTGTACTGAGAGCGCGCCCACCGCTTATCCAATGGGAGCCGGGCACCGTGCGCTCCAGTGACATCAGAGAGCCGCTGAGACCCAGAGGCTTGCGCCTCAGCGTGGGTCTCAGTATTCTGCCGGAATGAGCGGCGAGGATTTCTTACAGTAACCCCTCCCTTAGGAGTGGACTCCAGACACTCCAACCTAGGTTTCTCAGGATTTTTCTCATAAAACTCCCTTATTGGTAAATCACCATGAACCTGTTTAGCTGGAACCCAAGATCTCTTTTCTGGTCCATATCCTTTCCAGTCAATTAAAAACTGTAAAGAATTTCTTACAACACGAGAATCAAGAATTCTTTCGAGCTCAAATTCTTGCTCACCATCAACTTCCATGGGTGGAGGGGTTGGTTCTGAACTATTGTAGTTAGCTGCGGATTTTTCAGCAGTGATACATGAAAAGAATTGACCCCTCTAATGGATCTGGGCAATTTAACCCTATAAGTTACCAGGTTAATTTTCTCCACTATTGGATATGGACCAATGAATTTGGGCCCCAACTTGGCAGATGGCTGGCATCAAGGAATGTGATGGGTAGAGACCCAAACCAGATCTCCAGGCACAAATTCCTCTTCAATAGTTCTGTGCACATCAGAAAACATTTTCTGGGTATTTACAGTATTCCTAATGTTACTCTGTACTTGTTTCCAAATTTGGTTACACCTTGAGGACCATTCCTCTAACTCAGGAAGATTGGAAATACAAGAAAGTGCATTGAACTTGGGATTAGAACCATAAATTTGAAAAGAAGACATCTTGGTGGAATTATTAACCTGATTGTTCATAGCAAATTCAGCAAATGGCAGAAACTGCACCCAATTTTTTCTTGACAATCTGAAACAAAACATTTCAAATATTGTTCCAATGTTCAGTTTGTCCATTGGACTCAGGATGAAACCCAGAAGAAAATGACAGAGAGACTCCCAGTTTGTCACAAAAGGCACGCTAAAACTGAGAAACAAATTGCACCCCTCTATCTGAAACATTATTTTCGGGAACACCATGGATTTTTAAAATATATTCAATGAAAATCTGGGCTAACTCCTTGGCTGGAGGCCGTTTAGGAAGAGGTACAAAGTGTGACATCTTACTAGATCTGTCCACCACTACCCAAATGACTGTTTTTCCCTGGAAGATCAACTACAAAGTCCCTGAATACATGAGCCCACGGCTTTTCAGGAATAGGCAAGGGCAATAGGGTACCCTAAGGAGCAAACAGAACATGATTTTACAAACATATCAACATCCCATCCTTACTGAGGGAAGCCCACCAAACATCCCTCCTTAGGAGCGCAATGGTCTTTTTCACCGCAGGATGACCTACAGATTTATCTGCAAGAAATTGCTTAAAAACCTGCTCTCGCAGATCATCAGGAATAAACAATTTCTCAGGAGGTTTATTCTGAGGTGCCTGGTCTTGAACTTTAAAGGAATACTATCGATGTATGCATTTATTTTTAAATGCTGTATGTTGTAGCACACATTAGGGCAAGTACTAGGAGCCATTTGATTCCTCACACAGCTGTTCCTCTCAGCTGTAAAATCCTCCGTCAGTTTTGGCGTCAGTTTTGGATACAAATGTATCTAATACTGACTGCTCCCAGAGGGCTAGACCATGTCTCTGCAAAGGGGAGATGCTATCAACTCCTCAGTTTATAGTTTAATTATCACCTTGCTGAAAGAATCTTGTTGATATGGTGGTAAGGGGTTAAAGATTCTAGCAATGTGTGTTTATTATCTTTGCTTCTCTTTACTGATAAAGATACTAATAATGCTAATTGTAGACAGTGGTCTGCCCCTCTCAGCAGCTTGTAAAGTGGATGCAGCCTGGAGTGAATCACCACAAGCAGGCAGCCAGTCTGAATGTAAACACAGACTATTGTTACAGCTAGTTATATTCCAGCAATATTCTAGCTCATTTAGTTACCTGTTACCACCTCAGATTTCTCCTCATGTCTGCTGCATGTTGTGAGTGACACAGTGAAATATATTTGTGAGCTGTGTGACAGAGTAACCAAGCAGCTCAGGGTGACCCAAACTACTATGAGCTGTGTGAGAAATGAATTTTTAAGCAGGGATAGTGAGAGAGAGAATAAATAAAGTGCCCCTAGCACTAGTGGTAATGTGTACACTAATATAGAGTATTAAAAAAAAAAGTCGTTTCAATCGATAGTACTCCTTTAAGCAACTGATTGGAAAGGTCAGGGGACCATTTACAAGCAGAAATAATACATTTATTAGGAATTATGGATTGAGGATCCATATTGTTACTTTCTTTCAAAAAACATCTCGATAAGGCATCAGCCTTAGGCCCGGTTCACACTTGCGGTTTTGTAAAAACTGGAACGGATGTCCGGACCGCACCGGATCCGGACCGGACCTAATCCGTACGGTTCCTATCCGGATCCGGTCCGGATCCGGTCCGTTTGCATCCGTTTTCCGTGCGGTATGAACACGGTTGCGGTCCGGATCCGGTTTCTTAAAGAGATAACAACCTGTAAATACCTGGGGTCTGGGAGGTCAGCAGAAGCTCTGGGGTCATTGTTGGAGACAGGTGGACGTGTGGAGACCATCCGTGGATACAGAGACTGCAGTTGGGACCATGGATCCAGTCATTTTTTACTCGTACCTGGGAATTCTCTCCTTCCTGTTGTTCACCTACTACTATGTGGGGAGAAGGCCTCACCTCCTCATTATCAGACATATCATCAGACATGTTGCTGCCAAAGAGCTCCAGCATGAAATCCCTGCTGCTCCACTCTGTGAACGCTGGGCCCATGTGGTCCCCATCCAAAATGGCCACTAGAAAAAGCATAGGAAGTGGGGTAGAACGTCTGGTTTTTATAGCCAGTGTGTTGTGCGCTCTCCGGTTCTCATTGCTTTGTATTGGCCGGATGCAACAGTCCGGCTCTGCTCCGGATACGTCTGCCGGAGGAGCCGGACCAAAAAATAGCGTATGTTGGATCTTATGCCGGAGTCCGGATCCGGTCCGGCTCCGGTCCGGACGAAACGGACGCATGTGAACGGACGTATAGACTTTCATTGCTATGCCGTGCGTCCGTTCCGTCCGTTCCGCATGCGGTCCGGCTCCGGCACGGCGATTCCGGACGGCGACCGCTAATGTGAACCGGGCCTTAATGTTTTTTGAACCAGGTTTCTAGGTGATACAAAAATTTAACATAGAGTAAAACAATGCCCAACAGGCTTGTCGAAGGGAATCGCTTAGCGTTCTCAATATATTCGAGATTCAAATGATCGGTGTAAATTGTCATAGGATTCTCTGGACCTTTCAACCAATGTCTCCATTTTTCCAGAGCCAACTTAATAGCTAACAGTTCCCTATTCCCAATATCACAATTTCTCTCAGCAGGAGAGAATTTCCGAGAGAAAAACGCACATGGGTGTAATTGCAAAGGACTGCCAGAAAACTGAGACAAGACAGCGCCAACTCCCACCTCAGATGCGTCAACCTCGACAATTAAAGATTTTTTAATGTCTGGATGGATCAAAATAGGAGCAGAACAAAAAGCCTGTTTTAACTCTTCAAAAGCCGCAACAGCCTTAGGACTCCAATTTGACAGGCCTGCCCCTTTTTTTGTAAGAACTGTGAGAGGAGCTACTTTGCCAGATAAATTACTAATGAATTTCCTATAAAAATTGGCAAAACCCAAAAAGCATTGCATGGCTCTAAGGTTGTTTTGCTGCAAGATGTCAGGCTGGTCGGATATGCGACGGTACGTCGGCCAATTTCTTCAGAATGAGCAACAAAACGACAAAACCCCCGCCGCTGCCGCCGCAATGCATAAATGTGCCCCCCTTTGTGTGCATTTATACATTACCTGTCCTGTAGCAGCCTCCACGTGGTGTCCGTCCATCTCGCTGGGTTCTGACAGCCGCGTACACGCTAGCGGTGCGTAGCGTCTGACGTCAGCCACTATGCACCACTAACGTGTACGCGTGTATGCGGCTGATAGAACCCAGAGAGATGGACGATCACCCCGGGAAGGCTGCACATTTATATATTGGGGGGCAGTGGCATTGCTGACGAGGCGGGCTCAGCCGATTCCCTGAGGATTTCATGCTGAAATCAGACAGGAACTGGCCTGTAGTATATAGGCAGCTTCAACAAAGAGACAAATTTATCTTGAATCAGATTCGATTAGAGATACATTTTTCTCTTTGCCAAATCTGCCCATAATCCTCAGATGTATGGCTACCTTTAAGCTTCGTACACATGCTTGTTTAAATAATTCAGCGTTTTCACAGTAGCCTCAACCCCGATCTCTTTTCCTACTTCTGCTCTGTGTCCATCACGTTCTCTAGCATGTCTCCTCCTGTTCTGTACCTTTATCTTATTTGTTCCTCTTCTTAGTCTGTGGTCACTCCTCACCTTTGGCTTTGGGTCTGCTCTTTACTCCACATTATTTCTATTTCTCCTGCCTTGTATCCTACCTTCCATTTTCCTTTTTACCACACTGTGCAACAGGGGAGGACTGGGACCTTTCAGCCTGGGGGTGGGAAACACAAACTAGAGGCCCGTTTCCATGGCAGCCCCAGCCCAAATGACATCAGACACGCACCACACGTGCTACATGCTGGTAGTCATGTAGGGCGCCCATGTGGAAATACAGCAAGGACACTTCCAGGGCAGTGTGACAGGTAAAGTATAACTGCACAGGCACCGGGGGTCACATAATACATTTGGAGGGATGACAGCAAGATGTTTCCGTTGTGTCCGTCGTTCGTGATTATCGCACGTTGTTACCGCTGCGCACCAAATCAACTACATCAGCCTGAGATTTCCCAGCATCTCAGATTCAGCCAATTTCCGACCAAAATCAGTCAAATCGTCAATTGGACATGCTTGTGGTGGCACCGATTTTCACCCAATCCGATAGTATTTATCAGAACAGTTGGTTGATTGTCGAGACAACAGATGTATCACCATATTAATTCCCCAAGACTCTCCCCCCCCCCCCCACACACACACACACACACGCACACTTATGTCCGTAGAGGTACTGTCCCTTCAGAAGAGTACCAGTTGGGAGCTATAACGGTGTGAAAGCAGACAGAGTTTTTTCTTTCTATGGACCCTGCAGGCAAACCTCTGCTCTGCATCTTGCTGTGTACATTTACCAGTTTACCCGTCCTCTAATTGCTCCGTAATTTCACCTTTATTTCTCTCAGCCAGCCTAATGTTTCACATTGACTTATACAAAAACCTGAATGCAGCAAGCACTGTACCAGCCCTAAATCATTAAATGAGAGGCAGCCTGGGGGGAAATTTTCCCCCCTTTCCCCCCTGGCCAGTCCTCCCCTGCTGTGCCACCACCTTCTCTGTTGCTCTTTACACTTTGTACCACCCCCAGCGACCTTTGCGTCTTACCCTGTTTTATGTTGTTCCCATTTCTGTTTCGCCTCCCAGTATAGGCCCTTCAGGTCTTCCTGCACCTCTTCCCTGTGCCGCCCCCTCCCCCACCCCCCCACCACCACCACCCACCACCACCACCTTCTCTTGCTCTTTCGATGTCACCTATGTACCTTGCACTTTTTGTTATCACCACATCTTTTCTGTTCCTGCTCTGGCTTTCTGCTCCAACCATCTTCATATCTCAAGCCAGTCTGTGAAGAATGGTTTTCACAGGAGCTCAGTATATGCTTTAAATCTACTTTAAAGCAAAGCTCAACTCTGAACTTTCTCTCTGCCCTAAAAGATGAGCAACAGCATAATAACCTTTAACGAAAACCATTTCTTTGTTACAGCTGATACAAATCTTGCAATGAATCTGCAGTGTGTCTACTTCCTGCTTTCATGGAAGCAGACAGGATTAACATCCTGTGTTTAAAATTAGCTGCTCTGCAGAGGCAGCCAGCTGACACAGCTGAGAGATCAAATTATACAAATTGTGATTAGTCACAGATGAGAGGGAATTAGAAACGCTAAACTCTCTAAATACATACAGGGTGCATTTATCTATGGATTCCTTCTGTCCTGTACAAGAGTTCAGGTCTACTTTAAACTCCAGAGGGATATGTGGGCTGCCATATTTATTTCCTTTTAAACAATACCAGTTAACTGGCTGATCCTCTGCCTCTAATACTGTTAGCCATAGACCAGAACCGGGACAAGGTCCTCCAGCACCCAAGGCTGAGGCACCAAAGTGCCCCCCTCCTTCACTCCCACCCCAGCTGTCACACACTGATTGCTATTTGACTAAGAGGTGCCCCAGGGCCCCCAACTCCCCCCCCCCCCCCAAAAAAAAACAAAAATCTTAATTTCTAGTTATCTGGCTTGCAGTCACTTTATCCACCACTACAGTATATTTACGTCCTCTGTGTCTTCATCTAAGTCACGAGTCAGTAGATATACGTCTTGTAGCAGAAGCAGTGCTGTGCAGGATTGGGCTTGCTCCTGTGCCCATTTCTGGCACTCTCTGATGCATCACTAATTGGTGAACCGGAATATATGTTTCCTGCGCTAATAAGATTGATTTTTACCATTAAAAATATGTTTATTTTCTCAGTTCATAGTGAAAAACACACTTTGTAGCATTATTTCAGAATCAAATATCTTCACCATAAATTGTGACAGGAACATAATCTAAGTTTTGTGATAAGTGGTAAGAATAGCCAAACAAAATTTGTGGTTTTTATCTACAGTAGCACTTTTTATTTTTAAACTGGAATTGGTAAAACTGAGAAATAATGTGTTTTTTCTATTTTTTTATTCTTGTTTTCCCATTACAATTCACAGAAAACAAAATTGTTAGAGGGAAAAAATGGCATACAATGAAAGCCTAGTTTGTCTTTAAAAAACAATACATATTTAATTTATGTGTCATAAGTAGGGATAAAGTTATTTCTGATTAAATAAGGACATAGCTAAACTGTCAAAACTGCTCTGGTCCATAAGTGGAAAACAAGGTCTGGATGCGAAGTGGTTAAAATGAAATAAATATCACAGCATATCCCTCTCCTTTCAGGTGTCCTTTAACAAACCAGCCCTGTTTATATAGAGCTCTGCAGACAAGTCTTAAAGGAGTTATCAGCCAAATTATAAGAAATGAGCTTTACTCACCCGGGGCTTACTGGGCAGGCGCAGTAGTAGTTCTCCGCCTGTGCAGTAAGCCGCGTACAACGTGGGCTTGAATGACAGCGGCAGTTCGCGCAGGTGCAGTGCGGACGACCTCGGGGTCGGCCTTCGCACCGTGCACAGAGACCGGGACGGCGGCGCAGAGCGGTTCGGTCGGCGTGGGACAGTTGGCTGCAAGGGGCTGGAGAAAGCCCCAGGTGAGTAAAGCTCATTTCTTATAATTTGGCTGATAACTCCTTTAAAGGGAATCCCTAGAGCCCCAGTGTTGTAATATTATAACATCACATTTAAGCTACAAAAGGCTACAAAAATAAACCCTCCCCCATTTTCTACTTTTTAAAACCTCATGTAAATTACTAATAGGTCCTCTTGTTCAGTTCTGCAACACTATTGGATGGATGAATGTGTAAATAGGCCTGTTTATCTGGTCATGAAGTCATACAGCCTGGTTGCCTATTTGGGTCTCTAGGGTTAAGTTAAAAAAAAAAGAATTGTACTTACCTGAGGCTTCTTCCAGCCCCCTGGATGCCTACTGTGCCCACTATATCCTCCTGATCCCCTCCGGGCAGCAGCAGTTACCCCCGTAAAGTTGGGCTATTGCGCACGGACCCTGGTCGCACTCCTGTGGCCGGGAGAGTTCGACGCCTGCGCAGTACGCGTAATTCACTACTGTACATGTGCAGCGTACTCCCGACCATGTGAGCGCGACCAGGGTGCACACCGCTGAGGGCTGCATGTGCACAGTAGCCATAGTAGCCACCGAGCTTTGCGGGGGTCGCCGCCGCTCCCTGGAGGGGATCAGGAAGACGTTGTGGGCACAGTAGGAGTCCAGGGGGATGGAAGAAGCCACAGGTAAGTTAAAAGCTTTTTTTTTTTTTAAGGTTGCTCTATTTATGGAACTTTCCCCATGTATTTAGGATTTCCCTTAAGTCAGCCTCCTATTTATTAACATACGGCATGGGCAAGCATTGAAACTCAGTCCTAGTTTTACTTTCCCACTTTCCCTATAATATGAATGCAGTATATTTAATAGAATAATTTATGGGTGCTGCCTCGTGCAAGTGCCGGAATTTATTGGATGTTTCGAGCTTTCATGTCTTGTTACAACAACACACGGTTACAATAATCTTTATGTTGGTCATCATCACTCTGAAGAGCCCTGTACCTGCGGCCACAGAACTGCTGACTCGGCTTCGGTCAGGTTTTGTGGTGAGCTTTAAGCTTGTTCTTGACTGGCCTAATGCAGATTCAGCACTTTAACGTACGTGAACAAGAAACAGACATATAGGTCATGCTGGCACCAGAGCAGCTAAGGAGAGCACATGGGAACAAAAACTGGAAATAAATCACAGAAACCTTGCTAGGACTAACCATAGATACAACCGTTTACAATTGTTCCCAACTAAAGGAACTCTTTATGCGCAAACCAACCTCTCCCAACAGCACATTCCATAGGGTTCAACCCTTTAACCCTTAAAGGGAACCTGAAGTGAGAAGTTTAGGGAGGCTGCCATATTCATTTCCTCTTAAACAATACCAGTTGCCTGGCTGTCTTGTTGCTCTATTTGGCTGCAGTAGCGTCTGAATCATTCCAGAAACAAGCATGCAGTTAATCTGGGCAGATCTGACAATAATGTCACAAACACCTAATCTGCTGCATGCTTGTTCAGGGTCTATAGCAAAAAGTTTTAGAGGCAGAGGATTAGCAGGACTGGCAGGCAATTGCTTAAAAGGAAATAAATATGGCAGCCTCCATATACCTCCTGCTTCAGATTCCCTTTAAATGACATTACCCTACAATAACGTTGATGGTAACATGACTATCTGCAGTAAAATAACCATGATACTAGGAATAACCCTTTCAGTAACATATATTACTTCCTTTTTAATAATATTTTTTTTTGTATAGCGCTTTTCTCCTGTTGGACTCAAAGCACTTGCAAGGCAGCCACTAAAGCGCACTCAGTAGGCAGTAGCAGTGTTAGGGAGTCTTGCCCAAAGACCTCCTTAATGTATAGGTGCTGGCTTACTGAATAGGTAGAGCCGAGATTTGAACCCAGGTCTCCTACGTCAGAGGCAGAGCCATTTACCATCACAGTTTATGATTTCTATGCCTTGAGGTTCTGGTGGAGATGGCCCGGAACCTCCAGACTGATGGGAGCCGACTGAAAAAGCGATGGCCTGGGTGTGAGGGATCGTTGGCAATCCTCAGTGTTCTGGAGCGCAGTCTGGAGTTGTGGAGGAGGTCCAGAGGGGGAAGGGGATTGCCGGTAATCCTCTCTGCTGATCAGATGACCTGATCTGGTTCTTAGACCTCTCCTGCCCAGTGTCCCCAACTCCCCATCTCACGGAAAAAAAAAATCTGAGCCGTTCAGCTCCATATAAAGTTCTTTTATGCAAAGTACATTCTTCAGTCATTGAAAACTTGATGAGGAAATTCAGACGTAGCCTATCTTCACTCATCATGTTTGAAACTTGCATTATTTCCTGTGGAGACTTCTTCACCCCAGCTGAACCTCGTGAACTTTTTAAATACCTCCGATTCAAGATACATTTACTAGAAAGGAGGCCGTGAAAGAGTTGGACATGCATAATGAAAACAATCCACTCGTATTAGAATGTATCCATTATTAACACACCTGCAAATGTTCCAGCTCTATAAATAAGAACAGCGCATTTGCATAATCATTGTTGGGTCCGTCTGCTTTTGTTGGCAAGAAGTGTATAGAGAATACTTTGATCTCCTCATGCTAAAATATGAATAGATACTCAAGCAGCAAGGACGGGATGCATTGTAAGCGGCAGAGATAAGTGTCTTGGGAGAGGTACTGAACAGAATAAGGGACACGTCCTCAACAACAATGAATGATGCAGCCCCCGTCTACTTATAGTCTAAGTACTGGTTACAGATAAATACCTATCGGGGGGAGGATCACCAGCATTCACAAATATATAGCAGAGGTGCTACAGACAGATCACTTAAAGGATCACTATTGCAAAAACTGTAAAATTTTAAATACGTGTAAACACAAATAAGAAGTATGTTTCTTCCAGAGTAAAATGAGCTATACATTACTTTTCCTATTGGCTCTTTGCTTCAGTCTGTTATTGCATGCTGATATCTAGTCTCCATCACATCAGAACTGATCTTAACCACTTGAGGACCCACCCTTTACCCCCCCTTAAGGACCAGCGCTGGTTTGATTGATCTGTGCTGGGTGGGCTCTGCAGCCCCCAGCACAGATCAGGGTGCAGGCAGGGAGATCAGATTGCCCCCCTTTTTTCCCCCCTATGGGGATGATGTGCTGGGGGGGTCTGATCTCTCCTGCCTGCTGTGGGTGGCGGGGGGGGCACCTCAAAGCCCCCCTCCGCGGCGAAATTCCCCCCTCCCTCTCCTACCTGCTGCCTCCCCCGGTGATCGGGGCTGCACAGGACGGCTATCCGTCCTGTGCAGCCAGTGACAGGACGTCCCCTGTCACATGGCGGCGATCCCCGGCCGCTGATTGGCCGGGGATCGCCGATCTGCCTTACGGCGCTGCTGCGTAGCAGCGCCGTACAAATGTAAACAAAGCGGATTATTTCCGCTTGTGTTTACATCTAGCCTGCGAGCCGCCATCGGCGGCCCGCAGGCTATTCACGGAGCCCCCCGCCGTGATTTGACAGGAAGCAGCCGCTCGTACGAGCGGCTGCTTCCTGATTAATTAGGCTGCAGCTGGCGACGCAGTACTGCGTCGCTGGTCCTGCAGCTGCCACTTTGCCGACGCACGTTATGAGTGTGCGGTCGGCAAGTGGTTAAAGGACTTGCGAGGCCAAAATCCGGCCCCCAAATGTAAAAAAAGTTATCTACCTGTATGACTTTCTAAGGCACGGAGGACGCCGTCCGCGCCCTCCGTGCCGTTCCGCCGGGTCCCCGCCTCTCAATACGACCCCGAATGGCTCCCGACCCCACGGCCAGGGTCGGGCTCTGCTGCCTGTATAAAGATGGCCGCCGACCCTGGCCGCGGCTGCGCACTCCGCATGGCAGCTACTGCGGCTGCGCAGCACTAGGGCCAACCCCCCGATCCACGCAACAGGCTGTTTCCTGTAGCGTGGATCGGGGGGTTGGCCCTAGTGCTGCGCAGCCGCAGTAGCGGCCATGCGGAGTGCGCAGCCGCGGCCAGGGTCGGCGGCCATCTTTATACAGGCAGCAGAGCCCGACCCTGGCCGTGGGGTCGGGAGCCATTCGGGGTCGTATTGAGAGGCGGGGACCCGGCGGAATGGCACGGAGGGCGCGGACGGCGTCCTCCGTGCCTTAGAAAGTCATACAGGTAGATAACTTTCTTTACATTTGGGGGCCGGATTTTGGCCTCGGAAGTCCTTTAAAGCAGATTTGAGATGAAAAACTAACTAGAACAAGTAACTTGTCTATATGTCTTATCTAAAGTTTAGATCGTTTACACAGCAAATCTAGCTGCAAACAGATTCAACAGTATATGATTATTTCTTCCTGTGATACAATGAGAGCAGCCATGTTCAGCTTGTGATCATTACCCGCAGGCAAACTGCTCTGCGTCTCCAGCCCTCAGCTTGTGAAAACTTCACTCCCCTCTCCTCCTCCCTCCTCCCCTCTGCCTCTGGCTCTCTGGCTAGTAACACCTCCTCCTCCTCCTGACTAGACTGAGCTCCCATAAGCCCTTGCTACATGGGTCTCAGAGTGCCTAGGCGCTGGAGGAGCTGTGGACGAGGGTTGTTTAGTTTATAGGGAATTATGGTGTTAAATAAAAATATTTGGCTTAAGGCATGCCCTATAAACTATATGAAAGGAAAACAATTATGCAATGAGTAAAAGTTTATCTCGGATCCACTTTAACCACTTCAGTCTATCTGGATGGATATATCCGTCCAGATAGGCTGCACTAACTGCCGCTGGCCCCGCACGCGCTCCTGCCGCCTTCTGGAGATCAATGAATGGGAACACAGTTCCCATTCATTGATCTGTGTCACCGTATGAAAAACCGACGGCTTCTCTGAAAAGCTGCAATTTTTCTAAGTGTCACATCATCCCTTCAGTTCCTGTAAGCGAGAGCTCTCGCTTACAGGATGAATAACAAAAAAATCACTGTGGCCATCTTGTGGCCAAATAGTAAAACTACATCTACATATATATTTTTTTAAAGTATACACAATTAATTACATTTAAAAGCATCAGTTTACCCCCCACACTTCAAAAAAAAACCAAATAACATTTTTAATTAAAAAAATACAATTAAAAAAAAGAAAAATAGTTACCTAAGGGTCTGAACTTTTTAATATGCATGTCAAGAGAGTATATTACTATAATTTTTTTAATTATAAGCTTGTAAATAGTGATGGACGCAAATTGAAAAATGCACCTTTATTTCCAAATAAAATTTTACTGCCATAAATTGTTATAGGGACATAATTTAAATGGTGTAATAACCGGAACAAATGGGCAAATAAAATACATGGGTTTTAATTATGGTAGCATGTATTATTTTAAAGTTATAATGGCTGTAAACTGAGAAATAATGAATTAAAAAAAAAATCTTAATATTCCTATTAAAATGCATTTAGAAAAAAATAATTCTTAGCAAAATGTACCACCCAAAGAAAGTTTAATTGATGGCGAAAAAGACAAGATATAGATCAATTAATTGTGATAAGTAGTAATAAAGTTATTGGCGAATGAATGGGAGGTGAACATTGTTGAATTGTTCGGTGAAACAACACTTAAAGAGAATCTGTATTGTTAAAATCACACAAAAGTAAACATACCAGTGCGTTAGGGGACATCTCCTATTACCCTCTGTCACAATTTCGCCGCTCCCCGCCGCATTAAAAGTGGTTAAAAACAGTTTTTAAAAGTTTGTTTATAAACAAACAAAATGGCCACCAAAACAGGAAGTAGGTTGATGTACAGTATGTCCACACATAGAAAATACATCCATACACAAGCAGGCTGTATACAGCCTTCCTTTTTAATCTCAAGAGATCATTTGTGTGTTTCTTTCCCCCTGCATCTCTCATGCACTGAAGTTTCAGGCTGCTCTTTTCTTCCTGCAAACAGCTTTGCCCTTGTCTGTAATTCCTCACTATGTGAAAGCCCAGTCAGCTCAGAGGAAGATTTATCCAGCTTGTAAAAGATAAGAGAGAAGAGAGAAGCTGCTCTAATCTAAATAACACACAGGCAGTGTGCATAGAGGGGCCTGGAAGGGGGAGTTCATAGCAGAACCACAACACTGAAGAACTTGGCATCCTTCCAGACACAGGCCTGACAAGTCTGACAAGAGAGAGATAAGTTGATTTATTACAGAGACTGTGATAGTACAAAGTGCTGCAGTAAGCCAGAACACATTAGAATAGCTTTTGGAACTTGTAGGATGATAAAAAACAGGATGCAATTTTTGTTACGGAGTCTCTTTAAGGCTGAAGTGGTTAAATGCTGAAAAACTTACTTGGCTTTACCGCATGCTCTATATGAATTGACATTTACTGATGTGCGTTGAGGTATTTACCACACAAGTTGGTAATTTACCTTACTGGTCCGTAATGTCAGCTTGCCATGCAGTAACAGCCTTTATGAATTGACATTTTACAAAAGCTTAGGTAACATCAGCTGTTTTTTGCATTACCGAATGCGGTAATGCTAATAATGTTTTATGAATTGAAGCACGTGTTTTTAGATTTGATTTTAGAGTTTTGAAGTGTAATTAAATATGTACTGTGTAAGGTAGGAATGGGCCACTGAGCAGCTGGTAGAGGGGGTAGGAAGAGGGAGATCAGTCGGAGGGCTCATTACAACTTCCACAAACCGGCCTTACTAAAAGAAAACCGCTGGAGTAGTTCATTCCCACTTTAGCAGCATATCTCCTGTGGAAGGGTTGCTGGGCTCAGAGTCGGTTCTAGACTTTTTGCTGCCTGAGGCAAACTTGTGAGGATGCCCGCCCCGACACAGCACCCGACAATTTACTCTGCTTCATTTAATGTTCTCACATGACATGCTGCAGCTCAACACAATAGCACACTGGATGGCTGTGAGTCTGTGACAAACAAACTGCTCACCCTCAGCCCCTGCATTCTTTCTCAGGAAGGTACACACAGTACAAAAATGCTGCCCCTGATATCTCTGCGCCTGATGCAAATCTTTCACCTTGCTTCATGAGAGAACCGGCCCTGGCTGGGCTGTTACAGAAAAGGTTTAGTGTAGAAATGATACTTGAGCCAAAAACACACTGAACAATGTCACATGAAATGACCCGCTGAACTTCTCACCACTCCTCTGTACAATGACAAATAATATTTTAATGCTCGCCTTTGACTGACACTCAATAGAAATAATTCACTGTGTGAACTTCCTGCCCTCGGACCTCTGACCCCTCACGCTTGCATCCAGCTGTGCAAATAGCATCACCTGCACAGCAAGAGTGATGAGCTGGGATCTGTTTAACCACACTTTTTTTTTCAAATGACTTTGTTCACATTTATAAAAATAGCCAAACAGCAGCAACTCTTCGCTAGGTGACATCATGTCGTATTCGCCTTACCATTCTGCATGTAATAAAGAGACCACAGGAAAAATGTGGTAAATATAAACAGGATTGCCGTACTCTGCAAATTTTATTCCACTCTAGTTACTGGTCTGCACTTTATTATTTCTCTACAGGCAATTCTAGTTTGTAAAATGAAGATAAGTGGTAATTTATGTGTGCCTCAAGTAGTGTTGGGCGAACATCTAGATGTTCGGGTTCGGGCCGAACAGGCCGAACATGGCCGCGATGTTCGGGTGTTCGACCCGAACTCCGAACATAATGGAAGTCAATGGGGACCCGAACTTTTGTGGTTTGTAAAGCCTCCTTACATGCTACATACCCCAAATTTACAGGGTATGTGCACCTTGGGAGTGGGTACAAGAGGGAAAAAAATTAGCAAAAAGAGCTTATAGTTTTTGAGAAAATCGATTTTAAAGTTTCAAAGGGAAAACTGTCTTTTAAATGCGGGAAATGTCTGTTTTCTTTGCACAGGTAACATGTTTTTTGTCGGCATGCAGTCATAAATGTAATACATATAAGAGGTTCCAGGAAAAGGGACCGGTAACGCTAACCCAGCAGCAGCACACGTGATGGAACAGGAGGAGGCGCAGGAGGAGAAGGCCACGCTTTGTGAGACACAACAACCCAGGCCTTGCATGAGGGCAAGAAGCGTGCGGATAGCATGCTTTGTACCGCCATGCAGTCATAAATGTAATAAAGATAAGTGGTTCAATAAACAGGGACCACGCGGCAACGCTAACCCAGCAGCAGCAGACGTGATGGAACAGGAGCAGGCGCAGGAGGAGAAGGCCACGCTTTGTGAGACACAACAACCCAGGCCTTGCATGAGGGCAAGAAGCGTGCGGATAGCATGCTTTGTACCGCCATGCAGTCATAAATGTAATAAAGATAAGTGGTTCAATAAACAGGGACCACGCGGCAACGCTAACCCAGCAGCAGCAGACGTGATGGAACAGGAGCAGGCACAGGAGGAGAAGGCCACGGTTTTTGAGACACAACAACCTAGGCCTTGCATGAGGACAAAAAGCGTGCGGATATAGCAGCAATGCTTTTTGCCGCCATGCAGTCATAAATGTAATACAGATGAGAGGTTCAATAAACAGGGACCGGAAATGCTACACCATCCCAGATGTTCATTGGTCATGTTACTTGGTTGGGGTCCTGGAGTGTTGCGTAGTCATTTCCAATCCAGGATTGATTCATTTTAATTTGAGTCAGACGGTCTGCATTTTCTGTGGAGAGGCGGATACGCCGATCTGTGACGATGCCTCCGGCAGCACTGAAACAACGTTCCGACATAACGCTGGCTGCCGGGCAAGCCAGCACCTCTATTGCGTACATTGCCAGTTCGTGCCAGGTGTCTAGCTTCGATACCCAATAGTTGAAGGGTGCAGATGGATTGTTCGACACAGCTACGTCATCTGACATGTAGTCCTTGACCATCTTCTCCAGGCGATCGGTGTTGGAGGTGGATCTGCACGCTTGCTGTTCAGTGGGCTGCTGCTGCATGGGTGTCAGAAAATTTTCCCACTCCAAGGACACTGCCGATACCATTCCCTTTTGGGCACTAGCTGCGGCTTGTGTTGTTTGCTGCCCTCCTGGTCGTCCTGGGTTTGCGGAAGTCAGTCTGTCGGCGTACAACTGGCTAGAGGAGGGGGAGGATGTCAATCTCCTCTCTAAAGTCTCCACAAGGGCCTGCTGGTATTCTTCCATTTTGACCTGTCTGGCTCTTTCTTCAAGCAGTTTTGGAACATTGTGTTTGTACCGTGGATCCAGAAGGGTATAAACCCAGTAATTGGTGTTGTCCAGAATGCGCACAATGCGTGGGTCGCGTTCAATGCAGTCCTAGGCCGAAGAGGTCATAGCCTAGGGTCACAAAACCTGTTTATTTGGGCAATTTCAATGGTGGCGAGTCTGACGTACATAAATCGCAGCAATGGCCGTTAGCAACGTCTGAATCTCACGAAATGTCTCATGCAGGTAGAAGACATATTGTTAGACTTGGTCTCCAAAGATGGGTTCCCTACATCTCTGCAAACCAGAGTTACAGGGCTCCAAATTTGGTAAAATCCCCCATAGGCTTTCATTGGGCCTCCTATTTACAGTTCCAAAATCTCACATCTTTTCAAAGGGCAATTACTCAGCAGTGGCAAATTTTCTAGCATTGTAGGGACCCTTAGGGGGAACATGACTGGTGAGTTTCGGGCCCCTAGGCCAAAGAGGTCATAGCCTAGGGTCACAAAAACCTGTTTATTTGGGCTATTTCAATGGTAGTGATGGTGACGTACATAAATCGCAGCAATGGCCGTTAGCAAAGTCTGAATCTCACGAAATGTCTCATGCAGGTATAAGACATATTGTTAGACTTGGATTCCAAAGATGGGGTCCCTACATCTCTGCAAACCAGAGTTACAGGGGTCCAAAATTGGTAAAATCCCCCATAGGATTTCATTGCCTCCCTATTTCACTTTCCAAAATCTCACAGCTTGCGTTGTTTGCTGCCCTCCTGGTCGTCCTGGGTTTGCGGAAGTCAGTCTGTCTGCGTACAACTGGCTAGAGGAGGGGGAGGATGTCAATCTCCTCTCTAAAGTCTCCACAAGGGCCTGCTGGTATTCTTCCATTTTGACCTGTCTGACTCTTTCTTCAAGCAGTTTTGGAACATTGTGTTTGTACCGTGGATCCAGAAGAGTATAAACCCAGTAATTGGTGTTGTCCAGAATGCGCACAATGCGTGGGTCACGTTCAATGCAGTCTAGCATGAATTGAGCCATGTGTGCCAGAGTCCTACCAGAATCCTCATCATCCTCTTGTGAGCGTTGTGATAGTTGTTGTGATGCATCATAGTCGTCACCTTCCTCCTGGTCTGCTTCTGCTGACCATTCGCGTTGAATTGTGGAAGTCCAACGTGCACCGCTCTGGCCCTCGTCAGTGGTGGCATGAAATTCCTGCTCCAACTCCAGCTGTTCCTCCTCCTCTTCTTCGTCATAGCTGCTGGGGCCAGCGTTCCCTGAGGCGGATGGCCTGATGTTGGTACCATCACGCTGATCGTTTTCTCCTTCAGATTCCCCCAGTTGCATCATGACAGCTGTTTCCTTGATTTTCAACATTGACCTCTTCAGTAAACACAGCAGTGGTATGGTAATGCTGACTGAAGAGTTGTCACTGCTCACAAGCAACGTGGATTGCTCAAAATTTTGGAGGACTTGGCAGAGGTCCAACATGTTGGCCCAATCGGATCCACAGAAGCTTGGCAGCTGTCCGGATGCGCCTCGGTACTGCGCCGTCATGTACTGGACCACTGCACTCTTCTGCTCACAAAAGCGTGCTAGCATGTGCAGCGTAGAATTCCAGCGCGTAGGGACATCACACAGCAAGCGATGGTGGGGGAGATTGAAGCGCTCCTGCATCTTGGCGAGTGCCCCCGAAGCAGTACTGGAATTTCTACAATGTTTGGCCACTCGACGCACCTTCAACAGAAAATCGGCCACGCCTGGGTATGTCCTCAGGAACCGCTGAACTACTAGGTTCATCACGTGCGCCAGGCAAGGGATGTGTGTCAGCTTAGCCAACCTTAAAGCGCGAATGAGATTACTCCCATTATCACACACAACCATGCCCGGTTTCAAGTCCAGCGGTGCCAGCCACAAATCCGTCTGTTCCTTTATTCCCTTCCAAATTTCCTCCCCTGTGTGCTGCTCATCCCCAAGGCAGATCAGCTTCAGCAACGCTTGCTGACGCATGCCAACAGCTGTGCTGCACTGCTTCCACGATCCTACTGCTGCTGGGTTAGCGTTTCCGGATGAGGTACAGCTTTGAGATGCGTTGGAGGAGAAGGAGTCAGAGAGGTAGGTGCTGCTGTTGTTATCCAGTGGGAGGGACGGCGGTGCAGCTGTTTGCGGCGTGGGCAACACCCGCGCCGTAGCAGGTGAGGAATCGCTGCCAGGCTTCACAAGGTTCACCCAGTGCGCGGTAAGGGAGATGTATCGACCCTGTCCGAACGCACTCGTCCAAGTGTCAGTGGTGAGGTGAACCTTGCAGGCAACGGCATTCTTCAAGCTTCAGGTTATTTTGCTGACCACGTGCTCATGCAACTCAGGCACTGCAGAGCGCGCAAAGTGGTAGCGGCTGGGAACCACGTAACGTGGGATGGCCACTGACATCATGCCCTTGAAGCTGTTTGTCTCCACCACTCGATATGGCAGCATTTCGCAGGCCAGAAGCTTGGCTATGCTGGCTGTTACTGCCACGGCCCGGGGGTCATTTGCTGGCAATTTCCTCTTGCGCTCAAACATCTCCGACACAGACAACTGAACTGTAGCGCTGCACACGGAAGGGCTGTTGGTTGTTGTGTTTGATGAACACTGGGAGACCTCAAGAGCACTACTCCGGAAAGTGACAGTGTCAGCGTCGTCTGATGTTTGTGAATGTTGTGAACCACGCAATGGCTGGGCTACTGCTGCTGCTGAGGCGGGTCTGGTGGTGAGTCTGGTGAACCCAAGGGAGGCAGTGTTGCTGGTACCCTGTCCTGCCGCGTTTGCCCACAGAGTGGGATGTTTGGATAGCATGTGGCGGCTCATGCTGGTGGTGGAGAGGTTGTTAATACTTTTCCCCCTGCTCAGGCGAGTCTTGCACACCTTGCAAATCGCCATGGTAACATCCTCAGTGCAGTCTTCAAAGAAAGCCCAGACTTTGGAGCACCTGCCTCCTTGCTGGCGATTTCTGTTTCCTCCTCTTTTGCCTCTCACTTGAACTTCCACGCTTGTGGTGCCTGAAATTGCGCGCCGCCTACCTTGTGGCACAAGGCGAACTCGTGCAGCAGTGGGTTCTTCAACAGACTCATCTGTGCTGCTGCTACGACGGCGATGTTCTCGTTCACAAATAAAATCTGGGTCTCTGTCCACATTGTCCATACCCTCCTCTTCCATCTCCTCAAACTCGTCATATGTCATTGTGGGGGGCCGCCGCCGTGGAGTAGAGCTCCCCAGAACAACCTCTGCGCAGCTCACTCCAACGTCGTCTTCCAGATCTTGTCGGCCGACCTCCTGCAATTGCAACCCCTCCTGCCCAACTTGCTCTGGGATTTGGGTTTCCGAGTCCTCCTCGGACTCGCCTTGTATTTCAGTGCGCGGTGCATTTCCCACAGTTAATGGTTGTGAATCCGGGCACAACATTTCTGGCTGTTCCTCCATTGACCTTTCATAGGTGGAAGTTTGTTGGGCTGGGAATAGCTCCTGCGAATACCCCATTGTGTCCTGAGGTAATTCATAGGACTGGTTATCTGGCAGTTGTGTGCGTGGTGTCGCTGCCGGTTGTGTCAGCTTTGTGCCCACTGGCTCCTTGTAACTGGCTGAGGACTCGGACCTCGTGCGTGATGTGCTGGTGCTGCTTAACCCACTGCTGGACGCTTGAGAGGTCATCCAAGTAATTATCTGGTCCTGTTCTTTTGGATTTGTGAGGGTTGTTGTCCTGGACAACATGGGCGGTATTGAGTGGGTTTTCTTGGGTGCTCCCCTGTGGCCTGTACGTGAACCGTCAGGGGAAACACCTCTTCCCTTGCCCCTTCCTCTTTCACCGGATTTCTTCCTCATTTCACTTATCCTTACAGTACACGCTGACTGGCAGCAGTACAGTGGCAGTACAGAAATGCTATACAGTACCACTATTCCCAGCAGCGACACAGAGCACAATGCTATACAGTGGCGGGTGAGCGGTGTACCACTATTCCCAGCAGCGACACAGAGCACAATGCTATACAGTGGCGGGTGAGCGGTGTACTACTGTTCCCAGGCCCAGCAGACACAGAGTGGAAGTAAACACAATGCTATATAGTCTGGCTGAGCGGTGTACACAGAGTGGCAGTACACACAATGCTATATAGTCTGGCTAAGCCGTGTACACAGAGTGTCAGAAAACACAATGCTATATATAGCGTGGCTGAGCGAGGTGCACAGTGGCAGTACACACAATGCTATATAGTCAGGCTAAGCCGTGTACACAGAGTGTCAGAAAACACAATGCTATATATAGCGTGGCTGAGCGAGGTGCACAGTGGCAGTACACACAATGCTATATAGTCAGGCTAAGCCGTGTACACAGAGTGTCAGAAAACACAATGCTATATATAGCGTGGCTGAGCGAGGTGCACAGTGGCAGTACACACAATGCTTTATAGTCAGGCTGAGCCGTGTACACAGAGTGTCAGTAAACAATGGTATATAGTCTGGCTGAGCGGTGTACACAGAGTGTCAGTAAACAACAGTATATAGTCTGGCTGAGCGGTGTACACAGAGTGGCAGTAAACACAATGCTATATATAGCGTGGCTGAGCGAGGTGCACAGTGGCAGTACACACAATGCTATATAGCCAGGCTAAGCCGTGTACACAGAGTGTCAGAAAACACAATGCTATATATAGCGTGGCTGAGCGAGGTGCACAGTGGCAGTACACACAATGCTTTATAGTCAGGCTGAGCCGTGTACACAGAGTGTCAGTAAACAATAGTATATAGTCTGGCTGAGCGGTGTACACAGAGTGTCAGTAAACAACGGTATATAGTCTGGCTGAGCGGTGTACACAGAGTGGCAGTAAACACAATGCTATATATAGCGTGGCTGAGCGAGGTGCACAGTGGCAGTACACGCAATGCTATATAGCCAGGCTAAGCCGTGTACACAGAGTGTCAGAAAACACAATGCTATATATAGCGTGGCTGAGCGAGGTGCACAGTGGCAGTACACACAATGCTTTATAGTCAGGCTGAGCCGTGTACACAGAGTGTCAGTAAACAATGGTATATAGTCTGGCTGAGCGGTGTACACAGAGTGTCAGTAAACAACGGTATATAGTCTGGCTGAGCGGTGTACACAGAGTGGCAGTAAACACAATGCTATATATAGCGTGGCTGAGCGAGGTGCACAGTGGCAGTACACACAATGCTATATAGTCAGGCTAAGCCGTGTACACAGAGTGTCAGAAAACACAATGCTATATATAGCGTGGCTGAGCGAGGTGCACAGTGGCAGTACACACAATGCTTTATAGTCAGGCTGAGCCGTGTACACAGAGTGTCAGTAAACAATGGTATATAGTCTGGCTGAGCGGTGTACACAGAGTGTCAGTAAACAACGGTATATAGTCTGGCTGAGCGGTGTACACAGAGTGGCAGTAAACACAATGCTATATATAGCGTGGCTGAGCGAGGTGCACAGTGGCAGTACACACAATGCTATATAGCCAGGCTAAGCCGTGTACACAGAGTGTCAGAAAACACAATGCTATATATAGCGTGGCTGAGCGAGGTGCACAGTGGCAGTACACACAATGCTATATTAGTCAGGCTAAGCCGTGTACACAGAGTGTCAGAAAACACAATGCTATATATAGCGTGGCTGAGCGAGGTGCACAGTGGCAGTACACACAATGCTATATATAGCGTGGCTGAGCGAGGTGCACAGTGGCAGTACACACAATGCTATATATAGCGTGGCTGAGCGAGGTGCACAGTGGCAGTACACACAATGCTATATTAGTCAGGCTAAGCCGTGTACACAGAGTGTCAGAAAACACAATGCTATATATATAGCGTGGCTGAGCGAGGTGCACAGTGGCAGTACACACAATGCTATATATAGCGTGGCTGAGCGAGGTGCACAGTGGCAGTACACACAATGCTATATATAGCGTGGCTGAGCGAGGTGCACAGTGGCAGTACACACAATGCTATATTAGTCAGGCTAAGCCGTGTACACAGAGTGTCAGAAAACACAATGCTATATATATAGCGTGGCTGAGCGAGGTGCACAGTGGCAGTACACACAATGCTATATATAGCGTGGCTGAGCGAGGTGCACAGTGGCAGTACACACAATGCTATATATAGCGTGGCTGAGCGAGGTGCACAGTGGCAGTACACACAATGCTATATTAGTCAGGCTAAGCCGTGTACACAGAGTGTCAGAAAACACAATGCTATATATATAGCGTGGCTGAGCGAGGTACACAGTGGCAGTAAACAATGCTATATATAGTGTGGCTGAGCGAGCGGTGTACTACTGTTCCCAGCAGCGACACACAATGACTGGGGGGGACCCTGGCTAGCGTGGCTGGAGAGCGAACTACCCTGCCTGCCTACCCAAAGCTAAACCCACAGACAAATGGCGGAGATATGACGTGGTTCGGGTATTTATTTACCCGAACCACGTGACCGTTCGGCCAATCAGAGCGCGTTCGGGCCCGAACCACGTGACCCGTTCGGCCAATCACAGCGCTAGCCGAACGTTCGGGGAACGTTCGGCCATGCGCTCTTAGTTCGGCCATGTGGCCGAACGGTTTGGCCGAGCACCGTCAGGTGTTCGGCCGAACTCGAACATCACCCGAACAGGGTGATGTTCTGCAGAACCCGAACAGTGGCGAACACTGTTCGCCCAACACTAGCCTCAAGCAACTATTACAGTCACATGATTATTAACATATTTCATATTTGTGCAGCTTTCATTTTCAACATTTCTTATTATCCATAAAGCAGGTATACCGCTGCACTCCAATACAGACAGAGCTGGACCTGGGTAACCACCCCGTAGATCAGGCTAAAGGTGGCCACACACCATACAATAAAATGATCCGATTTTACAGTAATTCGATAAACACGATCGTATCTCGAAAAAATTGAAAGCTTTTTTTTCATTCGACTGAAAAATCCGATCGGAATTCCCGTTTTTTTCTATTTAAATCGATCCGGAATGCCAGATATTTCTCTTCAACTTCTACTAAAGATTGTATGGTGTGCGTTGGATTGTTAATTTATTAATATACACACCCTTGCAATTTTCTCTGAGTTTCCAATCATTTTTATCATAATTGAGGAAAAAATTGAACATATGTGTGTGGTACATTGGTCATATTTTTGAAATGTTACAATCAGTCAGAAAAATTTATTGCAATTCTTAAATTGAACAGATATTTAAAAAATTGTATGGTGTGTGGCCACCATAAGGCTCAACACACACCATACAATCTTGGTTGTTCAATCTTACCACTTTCATGTAGTATTAGAGCTTATCCAATCAATCATTGAAGGTATTTTCAATCTAATGGACCTTATACTACATAGATTTGGTAACTCTGTACAACCAAGGAGTGATTGTGGAGATCGGGGGAATGAGGAGAGCAACACAGTGCACAGACGAATGTGTATCCAGCATGAGCACACCTTTGTGCTTACTTTAGGTAGCTTTGCCTCGGGTAACGTATCTTTTAAGAAAAAAATAAAATTGGGCATTTATTTTAGATTTTAGCTGTCCTTTGTGTAGAAATCTACAAACTGATTCAGGGCTTGTTCACACTGCAGGCATTTTCGTTTTTTTTTTTTTTTACACGCAGGTGATTTTAAAAATTGCCCACCAAACGATTGTGCAATGGATGTCTATGAGAAGGTTCATATCAGCGTGGGTCGTGCACTGCCCATTCAGTAAAGCGTGGACCATTTTTAACCACTTCCGGATTCCGGGTGGTTTGGCTGATCTGTGCTGCGGGGGCTCTTCAGCCCGCAGCACAGATCAGAAATCAGGCAGGGTGATCAGACCTCCACCCTTTTTTCCCCACTAGGGGGATGTCCTGCTGGGGGGGGTCTGATCGCCGCCGCGCTGCTGTGCCTAGCGGGGGGGGGCTCCTCAAAGCCCCCCTCCGCAGCACTAGTCCTCCCTCTGCCTCCTTCCCTCCCTCTCCCGTCCCCTGTGTGTGGCGCAGGACGGAAAGCCGTCCTGCGCCGGATAGGATAGGATTTAGCCTATCAGATGCCGGCGATCCCCGGCCAATCAGTGGCCGGGGATCGCCGATCTCCTCTACGGCGCTGCTGCGCAGCAGCGCCGTATATATGTAAACACCGGGGAAGATCTTCCCCGCGTGTTTACATTTACCCTGCGAGCTGCAATCGGCGGCTCGCAGGGTGTTCACGGAGACACCCTCCGTGAACTGACATGGAACGGCCGCTCATACGAGCGGCCGTTTCCATGGAAACCACTTCAGGATTCAGGGGCGTAGTTAAGCGTACGCAGAATCCTGAAGTGGTTAAGGCGATTCCACCTCAATGGAAAGTATAGGAGAAACGCAAAGCGCTCACAAAATCGCTTTGTGTATCATTTGCGTTTGCGTTTTTAAGAATAAATACATTGTATTTATTATTTTCTTCAAAGAGTTCACTTCCTGACTTGCGTCAGGGAATGAATTACAAAACCGCTCGGAAGAAGCACTTAGAAAACTGATAAGCACAAAAAACGAATCGCCCACCCAAGTGCCGGGCGTCTGAAAAAAAAGATGCCTCAAAAACAGCCCAATGCGGACGGACACGCAAACGGAACGCAATGTGAACAAGGCCTAAAGGAAACATCCAGGGTACAACAAAAAATGAGATCTTCCTACCCGGGGCTTCCTCCAGCCCCTGGCAGCCGATATGTCCCTTGCAGCAGCTCCAGAGTCCCGGGATCCTTTCTGTTTCAGATACCGACCTCGCCAGATCTGCATCTACAGCGCCTGCATGAGCGCCGCCGTCAATCACCCTCACGTGGTCTGGAGTGTTCTGTGCAGGCGTGAGAGTGATTGACAGCGGCATTCACACAAGTACAGTAGATGCCGACCTGGCGAAGTTGGCATCTGAAACAGAGAGTATCCTGAGGCTCCGGAGCTGCAGTCAGGGACATATCGCCTATAGCAAGGAAGTGAGCAGCGCTACTTAAAAACAGACTAGTGCCTACCTGCAAAAGAGTGCAAGCCCCACTTGTCGGGTCGAATACACACCGAGCATACACATGACCTGTCTACCACTGGAGGATGTTGGTTTCCTGTAACAGCTTGCATGCAACCTATTAAGTACTCGTCCCTCCCACTGCGAAGAAGTCAATCCTCCATGGGAGGGGCCTAACACTAACTAAATCCTAACCTATGTATATGCATAGCCTGGGTGCGCTACCAAGTAAAATTGAAAAATCGAAAATTGCGCAAAAGGTGGATCAGTGCACCACCTCCGAATGGCCTCCAATCAGAGATGCACTGAGCCCCCCCAGGAACTTGGGGGGGCTCAGCGCATAGGTGGGCTGTAGGTCATAGTAATCACCAGGGGGTATTAGGGTTAGGCGCCAACAGGGAGGGGTTAGGCACCACCAAGGGGGTCTTAGTCTTGGACACCACCGGGGGGTTAGGGTTAGGCATAACCAGGGGAGGGTTCCATGTGAGAGTAGGGAGAAGTTAGGTCATAGTAATCACCAGTGGGTCTTAGGGTTAGGCACCACCAGGGCGGGGTTTGGGTTAGGCACCACCAGGGGAGTCTTAGATTTAGGCACCATCAGGGGAGGGTTCTGTGTGACAGTAGGGAGAAGTTAGGTCATAGTAATCACTTTTCTCAGCTATATCCGAGCCCTTTTATAGCTCAAGAAATTTTGTCTATAACAGCATCCTTTTTGTAAACTAAAACTAGCTTTTCGGCTACACCAGGCACCCTTTGTAGCCAAATTTGGCATATGGGTTACACCAGGCGCCCTTTGTAGCCGAATCTTGCTTTTTTTCATCTACTGTATATCCGGTGCCCTTTTTTCCTGGCGCCCTTTTCGAATGTACCCAAAAATACAACTTGCAGAACACAAGGTAGAATTCTTAGGATGTATTAGTTATACTGGATGTATATAAATAGTGGAGCTCTCAAACTGAACAGCACTGAAAATGTGACCTTGCCTCTTCCCAACTGCTGAATGTTGTGCTGTGTGCTAATCAGGTCAAACAGACCTTAACAAAGGAAACCATTGTGAAATGTAATGAGATGGTGTCTTGTGATAGTGCCTATGAATGATTTCCAAGAACTGTGCCAGAGCCAAGTAACATTTACACATGATAATATCATGTAAATTACAGAAATCAAGTAGTCATAATGTCAGCAGCTGAAATCTTTGGCTAGGGGTCATCTTAAAGCGGGCCTGAACTCAGGACTTCCTCTCTGCTCTAAAAGATAAGCAAGAGCATAATAACCTTTCTGTATTTCTTTGTTACAGCTGATAAAAATCCTGCAATAAATCTGCAGTGTGTCTATTTCCTGCTTTCATGGAAGCAGATATACCGTTAACATAACAAATTAGCTGCTCTGCCGAGGCAGCCAGCTGACACACCTGAGAGATCAAATTACAGTTGTGATTAGTCAGAGATGATTGGGAATTAGACAGGCTAAACTCTCTCTAAATACATACAGGGTGCATTTCTCTATGTTTTCTTTCTGCCATATGCAAGAGTTCAGGTCCACTTTAACAAAGCATCAGACTTTAGTGGATGTCTACGCTACATAATACTTTTCAAAAAAAGTATAAACATAACCTAATCCAATATTTACAGGGTCACATAACCAATAGTTCTAGTGCTTTTCAAAGTATTGCAATCAGTATGCTGAAACATCATATAACTAAGTTACCTGATTGTTCCTTCTTATTTCTACAAAGTGTCACACTTGACTATTATAGATTGATAGCATTTTGATCAGCAGTCACAATCCAGAGAACCTGCCTGGAGCCCTTCTTTCAGCCTTCAGTGGGCTGTAAACACATCTAGCCAATCAGAGGATTAGAAGTACAGATATGAACAAACGTTAACATCCTTCTTGGCCAGAGTTACTTAGGAGTAAGCTCTGTTAGGTTTGGTTCATATCAGGGGCGTTGCTAGCCCCAAAGATCAGCAGCATGTCCCCACAGATCTATTATGGGGTGCCCCGGATGTCCTCCAGGTAGAGTCAGCTGTGGTGCCTCAATGGCGGGCATGCTGGGAGCTGTGGTGCATCAATCGTGGGTATGCTGGGTGCTGTGGGGCCTCTATATGTGCATACTGGGTGCTGTGGTGCCATAATGGGTGCTGTGGTGCCATTATGGGGCATGCAAGGAGCTGTGGGTCTTCTGTGTCTTAATGGGAGGTCCGTTCAAGGATGGGAGGGGGTCCACTAGAAGGTCAGGGAATGCTATGGGGGAAATGCCAGATAAAAGCTAGACCAGCCAGCACAGAAGCCAGGTAACTTTGCCTAGCTATGTTTTATTGGCACTGCCTATTTATGTGATATACTGCAATTTGTTTTGTATTAATGGAGAGGGAGCTTCATCCAACATTTTGCTGGGCAGGCCTACTAAGACCGCTGTTAAGTTCATGTACATTTGGCTCCACCCATGACCACACCCACATTATGGTGCATGGCCACTCCCATTTTCCAGCTAGAGTGGCCAAAAGTGCCCCAGATCTCTTAGGATCCTAGCAACGCGCCCTGGTTCACATAGATGGCTGATAGCAGTGGAGTCATCATCTGCCAGCTACTTGCAGTTAGCAGCTAGGGGTGGCAATGGTGTACAGTACTTGACTGGCATCATAAACAATTCAGTAACAGCTGAGTGGGTGGCAAACACCTGCCAGATGTTAACCACTTCAGCCTTCAGTCGTTTTCACTTTATACATCCGAGCAATTTTCACCTCCCATTCATTAGCCTATAACTTTATCACTACTTATCACAATGAACTGATCTATATCTTGTTTTTTCCGCCACCAATTAGGCTTTCTTTGGGGGGTACATTTTGCTAAGAGCCACTTTACTGTAAATGCATTTTAACAGGAAGAATAAGAAAAAAACTGAAAAAATTCATTATTTCTCAGTTTTCAGCCATTATAGTTTTAAAATAATACATGCCTCCATAATTAAAACTCACATATTGTATTTGCCCATATGTCCCGGTTATTACACCGTTAAAATTATGTCCCTATCACAATGTATGGCGACAATATTTTATTTGGAAATAAAGGTGCATTTTTTCCGCATCTATCACTATTTACAAGTTTAAAATAAAAAAAAATTAGAAATCTTTCATCTTTACATTGATATTTAAAAAGTTTAGACCCTTAGGTAAATAATTACATGTTTTTTTTATTGTAATGTTTTTGTTTTTGTTTTTTGTATTAAACATTTTATTTGGGTATTTTTGGGAGGGTGTGATGTAAGCCATAGTTTTATAATGTAAATGTGTCTTGAGTTTTATTTTTTTCACTTTTAGTTGTAGTTTTACTTTTTGGCCACAAGATGGCGGCCATGTTTACATGACGTCACTCTAAGCGTAACATACGCTTAGAGCGACGTATGGGGGACGTAACAGCCAGCAAAGGCGCAGCTTCCGAGAGAAGCTGCAGCTTTTTCTGCAAGGGAGAGGAATCAGTGATCGGGCACCATAGCCCGATTCACTGATTGCCAGGCTAACGAACCGCGGCCGGGAGCGCGCGTGCACGCGCGATTGGCCGCGGTAGGGCGCGGACGCGCACATGGCCTCCTGGGCGTACCTAGTACGTCCAGGAGGCCAAAGTAGTTAAAGTGGGATGAAACTCTAATTTAATTTATGGTCTAAAGCATTTAACACAACATAAAAACCAATAGCTAAAAACATATTATTGGTTTACAAGTACAGTAGTAAGGGTTAAAACTCACATTTTTCACTTAATTTAAAAATCTAATTGATAAAATTGCTATTGCTGTACCACAATTATAAGACTGGCTCAAGCGTCGAACACCACAAAATGGCTGTTGTGCCGCACTGGCTCCCACCTAGAGACTCACCAACCATATTTGTATAACCACAGGCCATACTTGCATCAAGTGTTTTGTACATTGGCGATAGTTTGGCCAATGAACCTGCCTTTGGATGTTGCCGGCTCATCTGTTTGTTTTCTTGTTGCAAGTCTTTCCAGAAGTTGGAAGGTTTCCTCGACTGTGAGCAGCGGAGAAGCACATGGACTGATGGCCAGGGAGTGGTGAGTCACATGAATCTGTCATTGCTGCCTGCACCGTTTGCACATAAACTGTGAATCCTGAGTGCTGAATATCCACCCTTTATCCAATAAGTGTATAAACACTGTGTGTGTGTGTGGTTGGGGGGGGGGGCAGATAGCATTCTCTCCTTTATTTGCTCAGCAATTACTTAATTACATGTTGATCTGATCATTTGAAATGTTATCAATTAGCTTCAGTGATGTGTAAATATGCCTTCAAATTACATTAGACCAGTCTTATAATGTTTCATATTTATTTTTTTACTGTGTTTAATGTTTTGGAGCAAAAACACAATTTTGAGTTTCATTTCATTTTGCAATGTTTTTCAATCTCTACCATGCAAACAACAGGCATTGGAAGGTTAAAGTTACCGGTTTTGGATAGATGTACAGAATAGGAAGGTTACGGTAAGGGGTAGGGCTGGGGAAATTTAGGTTTAGTTGCCAAGGTTAGGAGAGTAGTATTTAAAAGGAAATAAATATGGCTGCCACCATATGCCACTCACTTAAAAAATGTCAGTTGGCTGACAGCAATGTTGATCATTTCACTTCTCTAGGGTCAGAGTTCCACAATCAAATCAGGGCAACCCTTCAAGTGTTTAAAGGGAACCTGAAGTGGGAAACATAAAGAGGCTGCCATATTTATTTTCTTTGAAATACTACTCTCCTAACCCTAACAACCAAGCCTAAATTGCTGCTACCCTACCCCTCACCGTAACCTTCCTATTCTGTACACCTAACCCAAACCAGTAACTTTGACCATCCAATGCCTTCAGTGGTTGATGTTTGCATGGCAGAGGATGAAAACCATTGCATTTAACCACTTGAGGACCGCCCCCAGCCGATGGGCGGCGGCAAAGTCCGGGCCCAAACGACCGCAATACGCCCATCGGCGGGGGCGGCTGCGGGAGTGGCTATGCGGCGATCGCGTCATTCGTGACGCGATCAGCCGCCGGGGACTCGCTCCGCCCACCGCTCGTAGTAACCCGCCGGCCGTTCGGAAGCGCCGGCGGGTTACTAGCACCCGGATTGCCGCTGCACGTATGTATAATAGGCTTTGTAATGTATACAAAGCCTATTATACTGGCTGCCTCCTGCCCTGGTGGTCCCAGTGTCCGAGGGACCACCAGGGCAGGCTGCAGCCACCCTAGGCTGCACCCAAGCACACTGATTTCCCCCCCCTGCCCCCTGATCGCCCACAGCACCCCTCAGACCCCCCCCTGCCCACCCCCCAGACCACTGTTTGCACCCAGTCACCCCCCTAATCACCCATCAATCACTCCCTGTCACTATCTGTCAACGCTATTTTATTTTTATCCCCCCCCTGCCCACTGCCCCCTCCTGATCACCCCCCCACCCCTCAGATTCTCCCCAGACCCCCCCCCAGACCCCCCCCCCCCCCGTGTACTGTATGCATCTATCCCCCCTGCTCACCTGTCAATCACCTGTCAATCACCTGTCAATCACCCGTCAATCACCCGTCAATCACCCCCTGTCACTGCTACCCATCAATCAGCCCCTAACCTGCCCCTTGCGGGCAATCTGATCACCCACCCACACCAATAGATCGCCCGCAGATCCGACATCAGATCACCTCCCAAGTGCAGTGTTTACATCTCTTCTCTCCTCTAAACACCCACTAATTACCCATCAATCACCCATCAATCACCCCCTATCACCACCTGTCACTGTTACCCATCAGATTAGACCCTAATCTACCCCTTGCGGGCACCCAATCACCCGCCCACACGCTCAGATTGCCCTCAGACCCCCCCTTATCAATTCGCCAGTGCAATATTTACATCTGTTATTCCCTGTAATAACCCACTGATCACCTGTCAATCACCTATCAATCACCCCCTGTCACTGCCACCCATCAATCACCCCCTGTCACTGCCACCAATCAATCAGCCCCTAACCTGCCCCTTGTGGCAATCTGATCACCCACCCACACCAATAGATCGCCCGCAGATCCGACATCAGATCACCTCCCAAGTGCAGTGTATACATCTCTTCTCTCCTCTAAACACCCACTAATTACCCATCAATCACTCCGTATCACCACCTGTCACTGTTACCCATCAGATTAGACCCTAATCTGCCCCTTGCGGGCACCCAATCACCCGCCCACACGCTCAGATTGCCCTCAGACCCCCCCTTATCAATTCGCCAGTGCAATATTTACATCTGTTATTCCCTGTAATAACCCACTGATCACCTGTCAATCACCTATCAATCACCCCCTGTCACTGCCACCCATCAATCACCCCCTGTCACTGCCACCAATCAATCAGCCCCTAACCTGCCCCTTGCGGGCAATCTGATCACCCACCCACACCAATAGATCGCCCGCAGATCCGACATCAGATCACCTCCCAATGCAGTGTATACATCTCTTCTCTCCTCTAAACACCCACTAATTACCCATCAATCACCCCCGATCACCACCTGTCACTGTTACCCATCAGATTAGACCCTAATCTGCCCCTTGCGGGCACCCAATCACCCGCCCACACGCTCAGATTGCCCTCAGACCCCCCCTTATCAATTCGCCAGTGCAATATTTACATCTGTTATTCCCTGTAATAACCCACTGATCATCTGTCAATCACCTATCAATCACCCCCTGTCACTGCCACCCATCAATCACCCCCTGTCACTGCCACCCATCAATCAGCCCCTAACCTGCCCCTTGCGGGCAATCTGATCACCCAACCACATCAATAGATCGCCCGCAGATCCGACATCAGATCACCTCCCAAGTGCAGTGTTTACATCTCTTCTCTCCTCTAAACACCCACTAATTACCCATCAATCACCCCCTATCACCACCTGTCACGGTTACCCATCAGATTAGACCCTAATCTGCCCCTTGCGGGCACCCAATCACCCGCCCACACCTCAGAACGTCCTCAGACCCCAGCCCTGATCACCTCGCTAGTGCATTGCTTGCATCTATTTCCCCCCTCTAATCACACCTTGAGACACCCATCAATCACCTCCTGTCACCCCCTAGCACACCTACCCATCAGATCAGGCCCTAATTTGCCCTGTGTGGGCTCCTGATCACTCGGCCAAACCCTCAGATTCCCCTTCCGATCACCTCCCCAGTGCATTGATTGCATCTATTTTCCCCTCTAACCGCCCCCTGAGACACCCATCAATCACCTCCTTTCACCCCCCTAGCACTCCTATCCATCAGATCAGGCCCAAAACATCCTGTCATCTAAGAGGCCACCCTGCTTATGACCGGTTCCACAAAATTTGCCCCCTCATAGACCACCTGTCATCAAAATTTGCAGATGCTTATACCCCTGAACAGTCATTTTGAGAAATTTGGTTTCCAGACTACTCACAGTTTTGGGCCCGTAAAATGCCAGGGCAGTATAGGAACCCCACAAGTGACCCCATTTTAGAAAGAAGACACCCCAAGGTATTCTGTTAGGTGTATTATGAGTTCATAGAAGATTTTATTTTTTGTCAAAAGTTAGCGGAAATTGGATTTTTATTGTTTTTTTCACAAAGTGTCATTTTTCACTAACTCGTGACAAAAAATAAAATCTTCTATGAACTCACCATACCCCTAACAGAATACCTTGGGGTGTCTTCTTTCTAAAATGGGGTCACTTGTGGGGTTCCTATACTGCCCTGGCATTTTAGGGGCCCTAAACCGTGAGGAGTAGTCTAGAAAACAAATGCCTCAAAATGACCTGTGAATAGGACGTTGGGCCCCTTAGCGCACCTAGGCTGCAAAAAAGTGTCACACATGTGGTATCGCCATACTCAGGAGAAGTAGTATAATGTGTTTTGTGGTGTATTTTTACACATACCCATGCTAGGTGGGAGAAATCTCTCTGTAAATGGACAATTGTGTGTAAAAAAAATCAAAAATGTGTCATTTACAGAGATATTTCTCCCACCCAGCATGGTTATATGTAAAAATACACCACAAAACACATTATACTACTTCTTCTGAGTACGGCGATACCACATGTGTGACACTTTTTTGCAGCCTAACTGTGCTAAGGGGCCCAAAGTCCAATGAGTACCTTTAGGATTTCACAGGTCATTTTGAGACATTTGGGTTCAAGACTATTCCTCACGGTTTAGGGCCCCTAAAATGCCAGGGCAGTATAGGAACCCCACAAGTGACCCCATTTTAGAAAGAAGACACCCCAAGGTATTCTGTTAGGTGTATTATGAGTTCATAGAAGATTTTATTTTTTGTCACAAGTTAGCGGAAATTGATATGTATTGTTTTTTTTTCACAAAGTGTCATTTTCCGCTAACTTGTGACAAAAAAAAAATCTTCTATGAACTCACCATACTCCTAACAGAATACCTTGGGGTGTCTTCTTTCTAAAATGGGGTCACTTGTGGGGTTCCTATACTGCCCTGGCATTTTAGGGGCCCTAAACCGTGAGCAGTAGTCTAGAATCCAAATGCCTCAAAATGACCTGTGAATAGGACGTTAGGCCCCTTAGCGCACCTAGGTTGCAAAAAAAGTGTCACACATGTGGTATCGCAGTACTCAGAAGAAGTAGTATATTGTGTTTTGGCTTGGGGTGTATTTTTACACATACCCATGCTGGGTGGGAGAAATATCTCTGTAAAAAGACAATTGTGTGTAAAAAAAATCAAACAATTGTCATTTATAGAGATATTTCTCCCACCCAGCATGGGTATGTGTAAAAATACACCCCAAAACACATTATACTACTTCTCCTGAGTACGGCGGTACCACATGTGTGGCACTTTTTTGCACCCTAAGTGCGCTAAGAGGCCCAAAGTCCAATGAGTACCTTTAGGATTTCACAGGTCATTTTGCGACATTTGGTTTCAAGACTACTCCTCACGGTTTAGGGCCCCTAAAATGCCAGGGCAGTATAGGAACCCCACAAATGAGCCCATTTTAGAAAGAAGACACCCCAAGGTATTCCGTTAGGAGTATGGTGAGTTCATAGAAGATTTTATTTTTTGTCACAAGTTAGCGGAAAATGACACTTTGTGAAAAAAAAACAATTAAAATCAATTTCCGCTAACTTGTGACAAAAAAAAAATCTTCTATGAACTCACCATCCTCCTAACGGAATACCTTGGGGTGTCTTCTTTCTAAAATGGGGTAATTTGTGGGGTTTCTATACTGTCCCGGCATTTTAGGGGCCCTAAAGCGTGAGGAGTAGTCTTGAAACGAAATTTCTCAAAATGACCTGTGAATTCCTAAAGGTACTCATTGAACTTTGGGCCCCTTAGCGCAGTTAGGGTGCAAAAAAGTGCCACACATGTGGTATCGCCGTACTCAGGAGAAGTAGTATAATGTGTTTTGGGGTGTATTTTTCCACATACCCATGCTGAGTGGGAGAAATATCTCTATAAATAGACAATTGTGTGTAAAAAAAATAAAACAATTGTCATTTACGGAGATATTTCTCCCACCCAGCATGGGTATGTGTAAAAATACACCCCAAAACACATTATACTACTTCTCCTGAGTACGGCAATACCACATGTGTGGCACTTTTTTGCAGCCTAACTGCGCTAAGGCGTCAAAAGTCCAATGAGCATCTTTAGGCTTTACAGGGGTGCTTACAATTAGGCACCCTCCAAAATGCCAGGACAGTGAACACACCCCACAAATGACCCCATTTTGGAAAGTAGACACTTCAAGGTATTCAGAGAGGAGCATAGTGAGTCCGTGGTAGATTTCATTTTTTTTTTTTGTCGCAAGTTAGAAGAAATGGAAACTGTTTTTGTTTTGTTTTTTGTCACAAAGTGTAATTTTCCGCTAACTTGTGACAAAAAATAAAATCTTCTATGAACTCACCATGCCTATCACTGAATACTTTGGGATGTCTTCTTTCCAAAATGGGGTAATTTGGGGGGTATTTATACTATCCTGGAATTTTGGCACCTCATGAAACATGACAGGGGGTCAGAAAAGTCAGAGATGCTTGAAAATGGGAAAATTCACTTTTGGCACCATAGTTTGTAAACGCTATAACTTTTACCCAATCCAATAAATATACACTGAATGTTTTTTTTTTTATCAAAGACATGTAGCAGAATAACTTTCGCGCTCAAATGTATAGGAAATTTTACTTTATTTGAAAAATGTCAGCACAGCAAGTTAAAAAAGTCATTTTTTTGCCAAAATTCATGTCTTTTTTGATGAATATAATAAAAACTAAAACTCGCAGCAGCAATCAAATAGCAGCAAAAGAAAGCTGTATTAGTGACAAGAAAAGGAGGTAAAATTCCTTTAGGTGGTAGGTTGTATGACCGAGCAATAAACCGTGAAAGCTGCAGTGGTCTGAATGGAGAAAAAGGCTCTGGTCCTTAAGGGGCGAAAATACTGTGGTCCTTAAGTGGTTAAAGGACTTACGAGGCGAAATGCTTAAAAAAAGTTATGTACCTCATTGCTAAAGCAGACCTCAGGGCAGACGAACAGCACCTTCCTTTTCACGATCAGGTGCTTTATCAGGCTAATCCAGGTTACATTGCAGCTCCCGACCCTCCACAGGGTCGCCCTAGCAGAATCGCCGCTTTAAAAATCCAACTCCTGCGCAGCTCGCATAGCCGTGGCCGCGCAGGATTATAGCCCCGCTCGTGTCCGCCCTCACTCCGTGCGCTCTACTATACGTCATGTGGGCGGCTCCACATGACCACCCACATGACGAACTACACTGCCAGCCAGCCGCGCCCCCTCAGCAGAGAATACAAGCTCTGAACGAGCAGGTACTCACTCGTTCAGCGCTTGTATTCTCTGCTGAGGGGGCGCGGCTGGCTGGCAGTGTAGTTCGTCATGTGGGTGGTCATGTGGAGCCGCCCACATGACGTATAGTAGAGCGCACGGAGTGAGGGCGGACACGAGCGGGGCTATAATCCTGCGCGGCCACGGCTATGCGAGCTGCGCAGGAGTTGGATTTTTAAAGCGGCGATTCTGCTAGGGCGACCCTGTGGAGGGTCGGGAGCTGCAATGTAACCTGGATTAGCCTGATAAAGCACCTGATCGTGAAAAGGAAGGTGCTGTTCGTCTGCCCTGAGGTCTGCTTTAGCAATGAGGTACATAACATTTTTTAAGCAATTCGCCTCGTAAGTCCTTTAAGGTGGGATAAAACTCAAAAATATGTTTTTGCTCCAAAACACTAAACACAGTAGAAAAAAAAAAAACAATACCAGTTGCCTGGCAATTTTGCCCATTTTTCTGGTCAGTAGTAGGGATGATCAATGATATGCAAATACTTCCAAGTTTATGCAAATGTATGTAGATTTGTATGCAAATATATGCAGCTTGATAATGGACCAATCAATCAAGTCCCACCCAGGTTTAAATTGGTCCATTTTCAAGCTGCACATATTTGCATACAAATTTGCATAAATGTTCATAAACTCAGAAATATTTGCACCTCGTTGAATAGCTCTAGTCAGCAGTGTCTGACTCTGAATCACACTCCTGAAACAAGCATGCAGCTTACCTTGTCAGCAGGGGCATAGCAATAGGGGGTGCAGAGGTAGCGACCGCATCGGGGCCCTTGGGCCAGAGGGGTCCTCCCTCAACTGTAGTATTAGCTCTCTTTTGGTCCTGTGCTCATAATAATCACTTATATAGATGCTTTGAATAGTAGTAACTATTAACAAGCTGTTCCCCATCCCCTTCTTGCATCTCTGACACTGTAGTTGCCATTGGCAGGTTTTGGTGCGCCATATGATTTGTTATGTTTAGAGTGCTTGGGGGGCACCATATAAAACTTGCATCAGGGCCCAGAGCTACTTAGCTACGCTACTGCTTGTCAGATCTTTGTCAGAAACATCTGATCTGCATGCCTGATCAGGGTCTATGGTGGAAAGTATTAGAAGTAGATAATGAGCATTGTTTAGTTTAAAAGGAAATAAATATGTCAGCCTCCATATTTCTCTCACCTCAAGTTCACATTAACCTACCTGGCGGTAACCCCGAACGTAGTTCGGGGTAAGCCGCGCAGGATGTTTTCTCAGGCCCTGCTCGGCGGATTTTCATAATTTTTGTTTTGCTGGACGCAGCTAGCACTTTGCTAGCTGCGCCAGCACACCGATCGCCGCCGCCCCGCGCCCGATCGCCGCTATACGGCGCGGCGCGCCCTCCCCCCCCAGACCCCGTGCGCTGCCTGGCCAATCAGTGCCAGGCAGCGCCGAGGGGTGGATCGGGACTCCCAATGACGTCACGACGTCGCTGACGTCGGTGACGTCATCCCGCCCCATCGCCATGGCGACGGGGGAAGCCCTCCAGGAAATCCCGTTCTTTGAACGGGATTTCCTGATCGCCTATCGCCGGAGGCGATCGAAGCAGGCGGGGGGATGCCGCTGAGCAGCGGCTATCATGTAGCGAGCCCTGGGCTCGCTACATGATACAAGAAAAAAAAAAAAAAAAAAAAAAACTGCTGCGCTGCCTCCTGGCGGATTTTTTCATACCGCCAGGAGGGTTAAGGAAGAGGATCAGCCTAACAGGTAGGCAACTATCATTTCTGAATGAAAGTCAGACATCACTGCTTCCACAATCCACAATCCCCTCAGTTCACTTTTCCTTTAAGAAACATAACTTTATGGCCACATTGCTGGGCGATGTGTTCCTCGCTACAATGGCAGGTTTGTGAAGGTGACTTTCCTGACACATCATTCACTGCATGACATCATCCTTCCCTCTGACACTCTTTGTACTCGTACACCAGATGAATGAGATTCACTATTAACTCGTAATTTGATTCTGATGACTGAACTGACCTAACAATTTAAAAACAAGCCAGCATGCGAAGCGGCATTACCTCATATGTCACAGTGTGCGGCGATAGTTTTGTTCTGAAAATGCAGAGCTGCTGCCCTGACACACCATTACACTGAGCAGCAAACTCAATTGGAAGCTGTTTATCAATAAGAGTGACATCATTAACTTATGGCGAGTTGGCATTCTGCATTTAGTGATTAGTGGCACTGGGAAGGTGCTTTGGAGCAAATATAGATGAATTGTTTGAAAGAAGAGCCAGATTGGGCTACATAATTATTATTATTATTATTACTTATTGTATTTATAAAGCACCAACATATTACGCAGAGCTGTACAATAGATACATGGGTTAACATACAAGGTAGGACATACAACAACAAAAACGAGATCATGCAAATGATTTGATAACAGTACAGTGTCATAGGTCAAAATAACTGTTCTAGTCCACAAGAGGGGTGATTGACAGTAAGATTGCATAATCAAGTTGGAAACACAAGGGGAGAGGGCCCAGAGGCTTACAATCTAAAGGGTAGGGGTGGACTGGAGACAATAGGTGCATCTGTTGAGAGGGTGTCCAACAGAATGTATTATGGTGCTGGTGTAGGGGGGTATGCGAGCATGAAAAGGTCTTGTTTGAAGATGTTAAGGGTGGGGGCGAGCCTGATGGCTGGTGGGAGTGAGTTCCAGAAAATGGGGGCAGCTCTAGTGAAGTCCTGCAATCGTGCATGGGAGTGAGATATGTGTGATGCGACTAGGCGCAGGTCATTGGAGGATCAAAGGGGGCAGGCTGGTATGTGCCTGTGGACAAGATCAGAGATGTAGGTCGGGCAGGTCTTATGCACTGATTTGTAGGCCAAGCACAGGATTTTGAAATTGATCCTAAAGCCCCAGGGGTGCACATACGTGGCCGCATTCCCGGAGCCGCTAGGGACTGCGGAAGGGACCCAGAGGATGCAGGGAGACCTCGCAGGCTAAGGGGCGCCAGAGGAAACCCATGGTAAGTCCAGATTTTAATTTTAGCTTACTGCTCAGGGTCCCTTTAAGACTGATAAGCATCTTTTCCGATTCCATAATTAACAGCTGCTCCTGCTTCCGTGTATAGTACGCGGCCTCACAAGACCTCCCGCATGCACCAGTGCTATGCATGGCAGCCACGTGGGACAAGTATGTGGAAGGCGGTGCAGCTGTACTAGCGACAGCCAGACAGATGTTATATTTTAATTCACTGGAACATTAACATTTGGGAGGACAGTGACGGACGTAGCAATGTGGTGTCACAAGGTTGTTTCCTAAAAGATTTAATGTTGAAATCAATCGGGAATCGGCCTGTATGGGCAGCCGACAGATCTCTTTTTGATGAGATTCAATCAGAGAGAGATCTGTCTCTTGGTTGATCTGCCCATCATTGCTAGATGTATGATCACCTTAAAGTGAACTTTAACCCTAGGGGGGAAAAGTTTGACTTACCCGGGGCTTCCCTAAGCCCCCTGCAGCCGTCCTGTGCCCTCGCAGTGCCTCAAGTGTCCTCCGGTCCCCCGCCGTGGCTTAGTTTCATTTTCAGCTGACTGACAGTCAGCCCCCGGCAACATGTCCTCTTCTGCACCTCTTCTGCGCAGACGCAGTACGCTTGCGAAAACTAAGCTAAGCCGTGGCGGGGGACCGAAGGACACTCGAGGAGCTACGAGGGCACCGGACGGCTGCAGGGGGCTTGGGGAAGCCCCAGGTAAGTGAAACTTTTTTCTCCTAGCTTTAAGGCTCACTTTAAGTTTTAACCACTTGAGGACCGGGCCAATTCTGATGGATCTGTGCTGCGTGGGCTCTCCGGCCCACAGCACAGATCCTGTTGCAGCCAGGGCGACCAGACTTCCCCCCTTTTTTCCCCACTAGGGGGATGCTGGGGGGGGGTCTGATCGCCGCCGGCTACTTGTGGTTAGCGGGGGGCTCATCAAGGCCCCCCTCCGCAGCAATTTCCGCCCTCCCTCTCTTTGCCTACCTCCCCTCCTTTCCCTGGGCGGCGCAGGACGGAAATCCGTCCTGCGCCGCCTCTGATAGGCTTCAGCCTATCAGATGCCGGCGATCCCTGGCCAATCAGAGGCCGGGGATTGCCGACCTGCTTTACGGCGCTACTGCGCAGCAGGGCGGTATGATGTAAACACCGGGGATTTCTTCCCCGCATGTTTACAACTATCCTGCGAGCCGCGATCGGAGGCTCACAGGCTGTTCACGGAGACACCCTCCGTGAACTGACATGGAACGGCGCTCGTTTCCATGTAAAACCACTAACGACCTGCCAACGCCTATCGGCGTTAGGCCGTCGTTAAGTGGTTTTTAAAATAATATTTTATTAAGTTAAATATTGACATAGAAAAGCAGCCAACAGCCAACTTTTTCAATCTTATAAAGATTATGCATTGAAAATAAAACATCATAACAGCAGTAATATAACTTCATGAATATAATATGAAGACAGCTCAAAAAAGTCAGGCCCTTTTAACTGACAGCAGGTAGTTTGATGGTATAGCGTTTAATAAACACTGTACCAGTCTGTGTAGCAGTAGGAGGAATGGACGCCAGAGAGGCGTATGTAATACTGAATTGCAACCCAGTGATGCTTGAGAACTTATCCAGGAATCCTAAACTTTATGATAATGATCTAAATGATCGGCAAGGGTAGCATTAATTTTCTTGCACATCATTGTTTCATAAATCAATAACCACCTTAAAGTGGTATAAAACTCAGCATTTCTTCATTGCTCAAAAAGATTATTTACAGCATAAAACCTTTGACCACAAAAAAAATGTATCAGAACAGTATTTAAACAGATAAACACAGCACGTTGTTCTTAAGTGGAAAGCTCCTTACTTCACTGGGCAGTTTCTGGCCACATCTGAAGAGGTGATACCTATTGTTTACATTCCTTTGTTTGCTACATTCCTAGCTGTGCTGAAAATGAGCTCTCTTTGCTGTAGAAGCAGAAAGAGCCAAGAAGTGATCACTAGATAGATTTTAATATATAAATGCAGCAGCTATGCTAGAAAATGCAATGGCAGCTTTCAGAGCAGGTAAACTGTACTTTGGGAAGCAGTGCACAAAAGCCAATATGGTAATTGTAGGGGTAACACGAAGTGGAAAACACATTTTTATTAATAGTTATGTCAGAGTTTTGTCCCACTTTAAATAACATACTTAGCTTCTTCCATTGGGATGTGATGTGTGTTTTTGTTGGTACTGCTATTATTTGAATGAGTTTATGCTTAGCATGCAGAATTGTGTTGGGTTTTAACCCTTGAAACACTATTATCGGGTCCATGTTTATTTTAATGTACAATACGTTTGATTTTTTTATCAGTTTGGAAATTTTACTATGGGCATGTTTAAAGGTTTCATGAAGTGACTTCTAACATGAGATAAACATGCCTATGTACACTCACAATCCTACTAGTCCGTGTTCCTTTATTTCTTTTTTCCCCACTGTAAAGCCTCATACATATGAACAAGGATTGCACTTCATAGGAATCAGGACTAGATCACTTTGGTGACAGTTTGGGGTGGAGCTCCATACAGAGGCGTTGCTAGCCTGCAGTATAGCCTCCCACCAGCAGATCTGCTGCTCCTATAAAGGTATCAACTAAAGTTGTCTCCCTTAAATAGAGGAATTGTTGATTTCTGTAATGTAAAGGCTCACACCAAATGATTGATACACTAACGTTTTTTTTTTCAAAATGAGTGATTTTTCGCGATATTGCATAACATCGTTTAGCTTAAGTTTGTTAAACAATGTTCAACAACGGACAATTGCAGCGATAATCGTTCACTTTGAACAACCGCCATGACGGATTCAATTGTGCACGGTCGGAACGATCACCATAGATACCTGTGCTAATTTCCATGACCATCCAACGATACGTTCGTACCCGTCATTTGTACCACATTTGCGATTGTGGAAGATGGATTGGGGTACAATCGTTCGTCGGATCGTTTCTCGCCGCATATCTTCCTGATCCATCTACCGCAGTCTTCTGGTGGGTACGTAGCTTTAGATACACAAGCAAACGCATTTTGTTGCTAAAAAGGTTAAAAGTGACTTTAACAGTAACTCACTGTGAAAAGAAAAGAGAAAAAAAAAAAAAACTTTTTCAATCCCAGCATTATTTAAGTATGAACATTAGGAACATTTATACATTAAATCCAAATTGTTGTGCGCTATCGGATGGATTTACAGCGGCAAATTATTGATAGAAAATCACCACGGCGATATTTCATAGTAAAAGCAATCATGTTTTATGAGAGCCAGCTCACTCGCTGCTGGCCGCGCGTTTTATTTCAGAATTAAGTCGTTATTTCAGAAATAGAGATGACATCATACAGTGCTGAGCTGATTATGCTGTGGGAAATAAGTGGAGCTTGAAAAGAAGCAATTCATTTTGTATGTCTGATGTGATATCAGAATCAGGCTGCGATATTTACAAATAAATGTCCCCTTCTGCTACAAACTCTACGGAGATATATATACATATATATACTGTATATACATATATATATATATATATATATATATATATATATATATATATATATATACTGTATATATATATATATATATATATATATATATATACAGTGTTTTGCAAAAGTATTCGGCCCCCTTGAAGTTTTCCACATTTTGTCACATTACTGCCACAAACATGAATCAATTTTATTGGAATTCCACATGAAAGACCAACACAAAGTGGTGTACACATGAGAAGTGGAACAAAAATAATACATGATTCCAAACATTTTTTACAAATAAATAACTGCAAAGTGGGGTGTGCATAATTATTCGACCCCTTTGATCTGAGTGCAGTCAGTTGCCTATAGACATTACCTGATGAGTGCTAATGACTAAATAGAGTGCACCTGTGTGTAATCTAATGTCAGTACAAATACTGCTGCTCTGTGAGGGCCTCAGAGGTTGTCTAAGAGAATATTGGGAGCAACAACACTGTGAAGTCCAAAGAACACACAAGACAGGTCAGGGATCAAGTTATTGAGAAATTTAAAGCAGGCTTAGGCTACAAAAAGATTTCCAAAGCCTTGAACATCCCGCGGAGCACTGTTCAAGCGATCATTCAGAAATGGAAGGCGTATGGCACAACTGTAAACCTACCAAGACAAGGCCATACACCTAAACTCACAGGCCAAACAAGGAGAGTGCTGATCAGAAATGCAGTCAAGAGGCCCATGGTGACTCTGGACGAGCTGCAGAGATCTACAGCTCAGGTGGGAGACTCTGTCCATAGGACAACTATTAGTCATGCATTGTACAAAGTTGGCCTTTATGGAAGAGTGGCAAGAAGAAAGGCATTGCACATGCCCTTACATCTGTGTCGCACCGCTGATGGACTGTTATTGCACATGCCCTGTACATCTGTGTCGCACTGCGGAGGGACTGTTATTGCACATGCCCCTTACATCTGTGTCACACTGCGGATGGACTGTTATTGCAACACTGCTGATGGACTGTTATTGCACATGCCCTGTACATCTGTGTCGCACTGCGGAGGGACTGTTATTGCACATGCCTCTTACATCTGTGTCACACTGCTGATGGACTGTTATTGCCCTCGCCTCTTACTGTGCTGGCCTATCATACATGCCGCAAATGCTACCCTTCCCCCCTCGTACCACCTACTCCAGAGCACAGCTCCTCAAATAGGAACATATAACAGCCGTACACCCGGAGGATGGGCTCCTGTACAACTCTGTTTAGAGCCATGTCCAAGTAATCACTGCTTCTGCGCCCTGGCCTCCCTTTAGCCAGCGCCGCAGGGGATGGCGATCAGGTGTTCGGACGAGGCTGAAGAGGAGAGGCCTGCGGTCAGCCATCCCTGCGGTCCTCCTAGCGAACGTCCGTTCCCTCCCTAACAAGCTAGATGAATTAAGACTCCTCAGCGACAAGAGGGAACTCGGTCATAACACCCCAGTTTTCTGCCTTACTGAAACGCGGCTCCATGTGGCTCCATAACGACATCCCTGAGAGTGCCCTCCAGCTCCCAGGTTTCAGACTCATCCGAGCAGATCGTGACAGCGCCCTCTCTGGGAAAAATAAAGGAGGCTGAATCTGCTTCTACGTCAGCTCCGCCTGGTGCTCAAACACCTCTGTACTAGCCAAGAAATGCACACCAGAACTTGAACTCCTTCTCATCAATTGCAGGCCAAACTACTTGCCCAGGGAGTTCTCCTCCTACGTCCTTGTGGGTGTGTATATCCCTCCTGATGCAGAGGTAAATGCGGCCCTGCGTGACCTCAGTGACACCATCATGCAGTGGGAGACGGCCTTCCCGGACTCGCTGTTCATTATCTTTGGGGGATTTTAACAAGGCCAACCTCCGCAAAGAGCTGCCTCGTCTCCATCAGCACATCACCTGCCCCACCAGGAATGCCAACACTCTCGATCACTGCTACACGGCCCTGAAAGATGCATACAAAGCGACACCGTGGGCAGCCCTGGGCTCATCTGACCACAGCATCATCCACCTGGTACCTACTTATAAAAGGCGCCTGGAAACCTCAAAACCGGTCACTATATCCTCCAAAGTGTGGTCAAGTGAGGATGAACTACAACTTCAAGCCTGCTTTGACTGCACAGACTGGAAGGCTCTGGAATCGCCTAACCTGGACGAGTGGGCAGATAATGTATCCTCGTACATCAGCTTCTGCAAGAACTCCTGTATTCCAACAAAAACCTTCAAACTGTATCCAAACGATAAACCGTGGTTCTCAAAAAGACTATGACAACTACGGCGCAGCAAAGAAGCCGCACATAAGTCCAGTAACCAGGAAGAATACAGGAAGGCAAGAAACGACTTAAACAGAGAGCTGAGGTCCGCAAAAAAGTGCTGTGCGGAAAAGATGGAACAGAACCTCTCCTCAAATGACTCACGAGCCGTGTGGAAAGGGCTGAAGGCTGTCACCAACTACAAGCCCCCCCCTCAGCATGCCACAGCGAGCATTGAGCTTGGAGAGAGTCTCAGTAAATTCTACTGCAGATTCGAGAACCAGCCAGTACCTGCAGGACTCCCACAGCCACCTGCGCAATCTGCCACTGTAGCCCTGGGCCCGCACTCACCCCCATCGTCAGTGAGGGAGGCGGATGTACTGAAACACTTGCTAAGGTTAAATGCTAGGAAAGCCTCGGGTCCGGATGGAGTGTCACCAGCCTGCCTGAAAACATGTGCTCGTCAGCTTGCTTCCACCCTCTCTTCCATCTTCACGAGGTCCCTCCAGGAAGGCAAAGTTCCCGCGTGCTTCAAGAGGTCCACCATTATCCCTGTCCCCAAAAAGCAGGGCATCCTCAACCTCAACAACTTCAGGCCCGTGGCACTTACATCCGTGATCATGAAAGCTTTTGAAAGCATGGTGCTACCCCTCCTTAAGCACTCCACAGAGGGACTGTTGGATCCGCACCAGTTCGCGTACAGATCAAACAGGTCCACCGATTACGCCATCAACATCTGCTTGGAGCTTGTCTACGATCACCTGGATAGACCAGACTCCTACGCAAGGATCCTCCTACTGGACTTCAGCTTAGCATTCAATACCATCAGCCCTAAAATACTTCAAGACAATCTCGCTGCGCTAGGAGTCCACCCCACCCTACGCCTGTGGATCACGGACTTCCTCACCAACAGGTCCCAGGTCGTCAGGTTAGGCACCATCTCCTTGCAACCTAGAATCACAAACACAGGGGCTCCACAAGGCTGCGGCCTGTCGCCGTTTCTGTTCTCTGTGTATACGAACAACTGCAAATCCACGTCAGACTCAGTAAAAGTAATCAAATTTGCCGATGACACGACCATTGTAGGTCTCATCACCAAAAATGATGAGAAAGCGTACCGCCACCAGGTCGGAAACATATGCCGCTGGTGCAGAGAGAACGGTCTGGTCCTAAACACAGCGAAAACGGTGGAGATGATCGTTGATTTCAGGAGACGCGCCTCTACCCCGCCTCCAATCCACATTGATGGCATGGAAGTAGAAAGAGTCCCCAGTGTCCGCCTACTGGGCACAACTATCTCCAACGACCTGAGGTGGAACGCCAACACTGCCTCAACACAGAGGAAAGCCCAACAGAGACTTCTTTCTCCGCCAACTGAAAAAGTTCGGTGTGGTCCAAAAACTCCTGAGAAACTTCTACTCAGCCACAATCGAATCCGTCTTATGCTCGTCCATCCTGGTCTGGTACGCCAGCTCCTCCGCCAGCGACAGGCTCGAACTGCAGAGGGTCATCAGATCTGCGGAGAGAATCATCGGGAGATCCCTTCCCACTCTGGACCTCCTCTACCACTCCAGGTTGAACACCAGAGCATTAAAGATCGCAAACGACCGCTCACACCCTGGCTACCGCTTCTTAAATCAGCTCCCCTCGAGCCGGAAGCTCCGGTTCCGATCCATCTACACCAGGACCTCAAGACACAAGAACAGCTTCTTTCCCTCGGCCATCAACCTTTTGAACTCTCTCCAGGGAAATGGCCATCCCCACCCCACAATACCATGACGCACTGAAGCACTCCGCACATAGACGGCGCTCTAGCTTAAAGGGAACCTTAACTGGCGGGGAAAAATAAATTCACTTACCTGGGGGCATTCCCAAGCCTCCTGTAGCTGTCCTGTGCCCGCGCCGGTCTTTCGGTGCCCTCCGGTCTCCCTCCGCCGCTAAGTTTTGTTTTTGGACGACTGCCAGTCGTCCTCGGGCAAAGCGTCCTCTTCTTCCGCATTCCTAGTCGTAAAGAGCCGTAAAGCGCGTCTGCATGACGCGTTTGGCGTCATGCGGACGCGCTTTACGGCTCTTTACGACGGGGAATGCGGAAGAAGAGGACGCTTTGCCCGAGGACGACTGGCAGTCGTCCAAAAACGAAACTTAGCGGCGGAGGGAGACCGGAGGGCACCGAACGACCGGCGCGGGCACAGGACGGCTGCAGGAGGCTTGGGAAAGCCCCCAGGTAAGTGAATTTATTTTTCCCCGCCAGTTAAGGTTCCCTTTAAGCACACCTTTCGGTTGTTTTTGTATTGTCACCTACGCCACATTGTCTTTCCCTGCATAAAGGTCATGTAATGTTCTGTATTCTGTAAATGTTCTGTTCCTGTATCTGTAACTATATTGTGTATCATTACCCTGTACGTGCCAAGCCCAATTCCGGGCACGACCCAGTCTTGCTTGGCGAAATAAAAGTTTCTGATTTCTGATTGCTAACAGAAAGCATAAGAAGTCCCGTTTGCAGTTTGCCACAAGCCATGTGGGGGACACAGCAAATATGTGGAAGAAGGTGCTCTGGTCAGATGAGACCAAAATGGAACTTTTTGGCCAAAATGCAAAACACTATGGCCTCAATTCACTAAGATCATGCTAGAGATAATAAGGCAAGAGAAAACTTACCTCCACACGTGAGAGAGTTATCTTACCTCTTCATTCCTTAAGTTACCTCTCCTGTAGTTAATTTACCTCCTCTGTAGTTAATTTACCTCCTCTGTAGTTAATTTACCTCCTCTGTAGTTATTTTCACATGCAGCTAATTAACAGCCTGTCTTTAACTGTGGAGTTATTTTAAGGATTGGAGAGTTAATTTAAAGACAGAAGAGTTAACTTTAGGCTTGCCTGAGGTAAAATGTTTCCTGAATACTACATGCCTTATCACCATGGTAACAACTCTAGAAGAGTTATTGAAGACAGGAGATAAGTTTAGTGAATTGAGGCCTATGTGTGGCGGAAAACTAACACTGCACATCACTCTGAACACACCATTCCCTCTGTCAAATATGGTGGTGGCAGCATCATGCTCTGGAGGTGCTTCTCTTCAGCAGGGACAGGGAAGCTGGTCACAGTTGATTGGAAGATGGATGGAGCTAGTGTTGGGCGAACATCTAGATGTTCGGGTTCGGGCCGAACAGGCCGAACATGGCCGCGATGTTCGGGTGTTCGACCCGAACTCCGAACATATTGGAAGTCAATGGGGACCCGAACTTTTATGCTTTGTAAAGCCTCCTTACATGCTACATACCCCAAATTTACAGGGTATGTGCACCTTGGGAGTGGGTACAAGAGGGAAAAAAATTTAGCAAAAAGAGCTTATAGTTTTTGAGAAAATTGATTTTAAAGTTTCAAAGGGAAAACTGTCTTTTAAATGCGGGAAATATCTGTTTTCTTTGCACAGGTAACATGCTTTTTGTCGGCATGCAGTCATAAATGTAATACATATAAGAGGTTCCAGGAAAAGGGACCGGTAACGCTAACCCAGCAGCAGCACACGTGATGGAACAGGAGGAGGGTGGCGCAGGAGGAGAAGGCCACGCTTTGAGACACAACAACCCAGGCCTTGCATGAGGACAAGAAGCGTGCGGATAGCAATTTGCATTTTGTCGCCATGCAGTCATAAATGTAATACAGATGAGAGGTTCAATAAACAGGGACCGGAAACGCTAACCCATCACAGATGTTCATTGTTCATGTTACTTGGTTGGGGTCCGTGAGTGTTGCGTAGTCATTTCCAATCCAGGATTGATTCATTTTAATTTGAGTCAGACGGTCTGCATTTTCTGTGGAGAGGCGGATACGCCGCCGATCTGTGACGATGCCTCCGGCAGCACTGAAACAGCGTTCCGACATAACGCTGGCTGCCGGGCAAGCCAGCACCTCTATTGCGTACATTGCCAGTTTGTGCCAGGTGTCTAGCTTCGATACCCAATAGTTGAAGGGTGCAGATGGATTGTTCAACACAGCTACGCCATCTGACATGTAGTCCTTGACCATCTTCTCCAGGCGATCGGTGTTGGAGGTGGATCTGCACGCTTGCTGTTCTGTGTGCTGCTGCATGGGTGTCAGAAAATGTTCCCACTCCAAGGACACTGCCGATACCATTCCCTTTTGGGCACTAGCTGCGGCTTGTGTTGTTTGCTGCCCTCCTGGTCGTCCTGGGTTTGCGGAAGTCAGTCTGTCGGCGTACAACTGGCTAGAGGAGGGGGAGGATGTCAATCTCCTCTCTAAAGTCTCCACAAGGGCCTGCTGGTATTCTTCCATTTTGACCTGTCTGGCTCTTTCTTCAAGCAGTTTTGGAACATTGTGTTTGTACCGTGGATCCAGAAGGGTATAAACCCAGTAATTGGTGTTGTCCAGAATGCGCACAATGTGTGGGTCGCGTTCAATGCAGTCCTAGGCCGAAGAGGTCATAGCCTAGGGTCACAAAACCTGTTTATTTGGGCAATTTCAATGGTGGCGAGTCTGACGTACATAAATCGCAGCAATGGCCGTTAGCAAAGTCTGAATCTCACGAAATGTCTCATGCAGGTAGAAGACATATTGTTAGACTTGGGCTCCAAAGATGGGTTCCCTACATCTCTGCAAACCAGAGTTACAGGGCTCCAAATTTGGTAAAATCCCCCATAGGCTTTCATTGGGCCTCCTATTTACAGTTCCAAAATCTCACATCTTTTCAAAGGGCAATTACTCAGCAGTGGCAAATTTTCTAGCATTGTAGGGACCCTTAGGGGGAACATGACTGGTGAGTTTCGGGCCCCTAGGCCAAAGAGGTCATAGACTAGGGTCACAAAAACCTGTTTATTTGGGCTATTTCAATGGTAGTGATGGTGACGTACATAAATCGCAGCAATGGCCGTTAGCAAAGTCTGAATCTCACGAAATGTCTCATGCAGGTAGAAGACATATTGTTAGACTTGGATTCCAAAGATGGGGTCCCTACATCTCTGCAAACCAGAGTTACAGGGGTCCAAAATTGGTAAAATCCCCCATAGGATTTCATTGCCTCCCTATTTCACTTTCCAAAATCTCACATCTTTTCAAAGGGCAATGGCTCAGCAGTACCAAATTTTCTAGCATTGTAGGGACCCTTAGGGGGAACATGACTGGTGAGTTTCGGGCCCCTAGGCCGAAGAGGTCATAGCCTAGGGTCACAAAAACCTGTTTATTTGGGCTATTTCAATGGTAGTGATGGTGGCGTACATAAATCGCAGCAATGGCCGTTAGCAAAGTCTGAATCTCACGAAATGTCTCATGCAGGTAGAAGACATATTGTTAGACTTGGATTCCAAAGATGGGGTCCCTACATCTCTGCAAACCAGAGTTACAGGGGACCAAAATTGGTAAAATCCCCCATAGGATTTCATTGCCTCCCTATTTCACTTTCCAAAATCTCACATCTTTTCAAAGGGCAATGGCTCAGCAGTACCAAATTTTCTAGCATTGTAGGGACCCTTAGGGGGAACATGACTGGTGAGTTTCGGGCCCCTAGGCTGAAGAGGTCATAGCCTAGGGTCACAAAAACCTGTTTATTTGGGCTATTTTAATGGTAGTGATGGTGGCGTACATAAATCGCAGCAATGGCCGTTAGCAAAGTCTGAATCTCACGAAATGTCTCATGCAGGTAGAAGACATATTGTTAGACTTGGATTCCAAAGATGGGGTCCCTACATCTCTGCAAACCAGAGTTACAGGGGTCCAAAATTGGTAAAATCCCCCATAGGCTTTCATTGGGCCTCCTATTTACCGTTCCAAAATCTCACACCATTTCAAAGGGCAATGGCTCAGCAGTGGCAAAACTCACCAGTCATGGTCCCCCTAAGGGTCCCTACAATGCTAGAAAATTTGGTACTGCTGAGCCATTGCCCTTTGAAAAGATGTGAGATTTTGGAAAGTGAAATAGGGAGGCAATGAAATCCTATGGGGGATTTTACCAATTTTGGACCCCTGTAACTCTGGTTTGCAGAGATGTAGGGACCCCATCTTTGGAATCCAAGTCTAACAATATGTCTTCTACCTGCATGAGACATTTCGTGAGATTCAGACTTTGCTAACGGCCATTGCTGAGATTTATGTACGCCACCATCACTACCATTGAAATAGCCCAAATAAACAGGTTTTTGTGACCCTAGGCTATAACCTCTTCGGCCTAGGGGCCCGAAACTCACCAGTCATGTTCCCCCTAAGGGTCCCTACAATGCTAGAAAATTTGGTACTGCTGAGCCATTGCCCTTTGAAAAGATGTGAGATTTTGGAAAGTGAAATAGGGAGGCAATGAAATCCTATGGGGGATTTTACCAATTTTGGACCCCTGTAACTCTGGTTTGCAGAGATGTAGGGACCCCATCTTTGGAATCCAAGTCTAACAATATGTCTTCTACCTGCATGAGACATTTCGTGAGATTCAGACTTTGCTAACGGCCATTGCTGCGATTTATGTACGTCACCATCACTACCATTGAAATAGCCCAAATAAACAGGTTTTTGTGACCCTAGGCTATGACCTCTTTGGCCTAGGGGCCCGAAACTCACCAGTCATGTTCCCCCTAAGGGTCCCTACAATGCTAGAAAATTTGCCACTGCTGAGTAATTGCCCTTTGAAAAGATGTGAGATTTTGGAACTGTAAATAGGAGGCCCAATGAAAGCCTATGGGGGATTTTACCAAATTTGGAGCCCTGTAACTCTGGTTTGCAGAGATGTAGGGAACCCATCTTTGGAGCCCAAGTCTAACAATATGTCTTCTACCTGCATGAGACATTTCGTGAGATTCAGACGTTGCTAACGGCCATTGCTGCGATTTATGTACGTCAGACTCGCCACCATTGAAATTGCCCAAATAAACAGGTTTTGTGACCCTAGGCTATGACCTCTTCGGCCTAGGACTGCATTGAACGCGACCCACGCATTGTGCGCATTCTGGACAACACCAATTACTGGGTTTATACCCTTCTGGATCCGCGGTACAAACACAATGTTCCAAAACTGCTTGAAGAAAGAGCCAGACAGGTCAAAATGGAAGAATACCAGCAGGCCCTTGTGGAGACTTTAGGGAGGAGATTGACATCCTCCCCCTCCTCTAGCCAGTTGTACGCCGACAGACTGACTTCCGCAAACCCAGGACGACCAGGAGGGCAGCAAACAACACAAGCCGAAGCTAGTGCCCAAAAGGGAATGGTATCGGCAGTGTCCTTGGAGTGGGAACATTTTCTGACACCCATGCAGCAGCACACAGAACAGCAAGCGTGCAGATCCACCTCCAACACCGATCGCCTGGAGAAGATGGTCAAGGACTACATGTCAGATGGCGTAGCTGTGTTGAACAATCCATCTGCACCCTTCAACTATTGGGTATCGAAGCTAGACACCTGGCACAAACTGGCAATGTACGCAATAGAGGTGCTGGCTTGCCCGGCAGCCAGCGTTATGTCGGAACGCTGTTCCAGTGCTGCCGGAGGCATCGTCACAGATCGGTGGCGTATCCGCCTCTCCACAGAAAATGCAGACCGTCTGACTCAAATTAAAATGAATCAATCCTGGATTGGAAACGACTACGCAACACTCCCGGACCCCAACCAAGTAACATGAACAATGAACATCTGTGATGGGTTAGCGTTTCCGGTCCCTGTTTATTGAACCTCTCATCTGTATTACATTTATGACTGCATGGCGACAAAATGCAAATTGCTATCCGCACGCTTCTTGTCCTCATGCAAGGCCTGGGTTGTTGTGTCTCAAAGCGTGGCCTTCTCCTCCTGCGCCACCCTCCTCCTGTTCCATCACGTGTGCTGCTGCTGGGTTAGCGTTACCGGTCCCTTTTCCTGGAACCTCTTATATGTATTACATTTATGACTGCATGCCGACAAAAAGCATGTTACCTGTGCAAAGAAAACAGACATTTCCCGCATTTAAAAGACAGTTTTCCCTTTGAAACTTTAAAATCGATTTTCTCAAAAACTATAAGCTCTTTTTGCTAAATTTTTTTTTCCTCTTGTACCCACTCCCAAGGTGCACATACCCTGTAAATTTGGGGTATGTAGCATATAAGGAGGCTTTACAAAGCACGAAAGTTCGGGTCCCCATTGACTTCCATTATGTTCGGAGTTCGGCCATGTTCAGCCCGAACCCGAACATCTAGATGTTCGCCCAACACTACACGTGACCCGTTCGGCCAATCACAGCGCTAGCCGAACGTTCGGGTAACGTTCGGCCATGCGCTCTTAGTTCGGCCACATGGCCGAACAGTTTGGCCGAACACCATCAGGTGTTCGGCCGAACCCGAACATCACCCGAACAGGGTGATGTTCTGCAGAACCCGAACAGTGGCGAACACTGTTCGCCCAACACTAGATGGAGCCAAATACAGGGCAAACTTGGAAGAAAACCCCTTGGAGACTGCAAAAGACTTGATACTGGGGCGGAGGTTCACCTTCCAGCAGGACAATGACCCTAAACGTAAAGCCAGGGCAACAATAGAATGGTTTAAAAGAAAACATATCTATGTGTTAGAATGGCCCAGTCAAAGTCCAGATCTAAATCCAATCGAAAATCTGTGGCAAGATCTGAAAACTGCTGTTCACAAACTTAGTCCATCTAATCTGACTGAGCTGGAGCTGTTTTGCAAAGAAGAATGGGCAAGGATTTCAGTCTCTAGATGTGCAAAGCTGGTAGAGACATACCCTAAAAGACTGGCAGCTGTAATTGCAGCAAAAGGTGGTTCTACAAAGTATTGACTCAGGGGGCCGAATAATTATGCACACCCCACTTTGCAGTTATTTATTTGTAAAAAATGTTTGGAATCATGTATGATTTTCGATCCACTTCTCACATGTACACCACTTTGTATTGGTCTTTCACGTGGAACTCCAATAAAATTGATGCATGTTTGTGGCAGTAATGTGACAAAATGTGGAAAACTTCAAGGGGGCCGAATACTTTTGCAACCCACTGTGTATATATATATATATATGTGTATATATATATATATATGTGTATATATATATATATATATTTATATATATATATATATATATATATATATATATATATATATATATATATATATATATATATATATATATATATATAATTTTTATTTTTTTCATGCATATACATACACACAAGCTTGAACAGTTCACAAAGTTTCAATGTGGATCTGCTCTGAGAAGCTATGGTGATTTAAAGGACAACTGATGTGAGAGGAATATGGAGAGTGCCATATTGATTTCCTTTTAAAAAATACCAATTGCCAATGCCTGGCAGCCCTGCTGGTCTATTTGGCTGCAGTAGTGTCTGAATAACACCAGAAACAAGCGTGCAGCTAAGCTTGTCAGATCTGACAATAATGTCAGAAACACCTGATCTGCTGCATGCTTGTTCAGGGTCTATGGCTAAAAGTATTAGGCCACATACACGCATCAGACCATAGTTTTTTGAAAATGAAAGGTCACAGACCAATTGTACCCCCTTCCATGTAGTATGAGAGCCATTCCTTCACAGTCTTATGGAGCTGAACAATACAATACAAGGACAGACAGTGTGTATATTACAAGTCAAGGACATTTATGCAAGTATAGTGGCAGTAAGCAATGTGAGAATTGTTCATTTACAGTTCTGTGCTGATTACTTTCAAGTCCTAGCAGCTCTAACGTGGTTCAGCATTAAGTATGGCTACTGCTTGAGGAAAAAAGCTGTTCCTGTGTCTGGAAGTTTTGGTAGCGATTGACCGGAATCTTACTCCTGAAGGCATGCGCTGGAAGATGGAGTGAGCTGGGTGAGAGCGGTCAGAGGCAATTTTGGTTACTCTCTTTCTGCACCTGCTAGCGTAAAGATCCTGCAGGGAAGGTAAGCTACAGCCAATTATCCTTTCCGCTGATTGGATGATGCGCTGCAGCCTCCCCTTTTCTAATGCTGAGCAGGAGCCTAACCATACAGTCATAGATGATGTTATGGTGGATTCGATGATTGCAGTGTAGAACTGCACCATTAGATTTTGAGGTAGGCCAAACTTTTTCAGCTGCCGTAGATGGTACATCCTCTGTTGCGCTTTCTTGACAATAGTGGCATTTTAGGTTGTGTGAGATAGTGGACCCAAGAAACTTGAATGACTCTACTTGGGTTATTGTGGATCCATTTATGGTTAAGGGGAGGTGCTGGGGGGGGAGATTTCCTAAAGTCTATTATCATCTCCATGGTTTTGAGAGCATTTAGTTCCAAGTTGTTGCTGCTGCACATGATATAATGAATTGTATGTGTAGTACGGTTAATTAATTCATTAACATTACAAGCAAAGTGAAGAGTTTCATATTTTTATTTTCAGTTATAATTGCATCATTTGCATCTTCATTTGCATCATTATTCAGTTAACATTACATCATTCTGTCATATTTGCAATTTACAAACTACACGCAGTATTTTAAAAGAAGAAACAGAGATAAAGGGCCATTTGGGCCCCATTCACACTTGAAAGCGCAAAACGTGCGAGAGTGATTTTTCCACGATTTCACACAGAAAAATCACTGGACACTGCAGCGATTTTCCCGCAATCGCGTTTAGCGCTTCTATAGCACTGAAACGCGATCACCGGAAAATGGTGCAGGCTACGCGTTTGTGTTTGGCAATTAAATTGTCCAAGTAAGAACGGGTCCATAGGGTATTCAAGCACTAGCGCTTTCAAAAGCGCTAGCGCTTGAGCGTTTTGCTGAAATCGCCGGCGAAGCACTCTAGTGTGAATGGGGCCTTGCAATTCACTTTTTCTCCTAAGTTTTTTCCTAAGAGATAATTTTTAATCTTATGTTTAAAATAAGTGTGCTTGCGCGCGAGCGTTCTTTGCTAATCCGCGCCCACTGCTCTTGACACAGATCGCCATTAGGCGGTCCTGGAGCTGCCACCTTCCCAACGCCTATCGGCATTAAGCAGTCGGGAAGGGGTTAAATAAGCTTGTACTTTAAAGCTAATGGGAATCCGTACTAAATAAAAAAAAAAGTCAGATACTCACCTAAGGAGAGGGAAGGCTCGGGTCCTAATGAGCCTTCCCTCTCCTCTCCCGGTGCCCTCGGTGCTGCGCTGGCTCCCCCGTTCAAGTCCCCCGCCACAGGGACTTTGAAGTCTTCGGGAGCCGAGTCCTCCTAAAGACAGGCAGCTCCATACTGCGCACGTGTGAGTGCGTCATAGAGGGCGCTCGCACATGCACAGTGTAGAGCGGCCCATCTTCTGGGGGCACTCGGGCTCCCGAAGCATTTCCGAAGCCTCCCTTCGGTGGGGAAACAGCGGTATTTGACCGAAAGGGTCAAATACCGCTACGGGGAGCCAGCGCAATAGCGGGGACTGGGAGAGGAGAGGGAATCCTCTATGGGACCCAGAGCCTCCCTCTCCTTAGGTGACTATCTGACTTTTTTATTTCAGTATGGGTTCCCATTCACTTTAAATAAGACCCGACTCCCTAAGGCAACTATATATGTTGTTTTTTTTTTAACTTTTTGTGGCTGCAATCAGTTGTGGGCTGGACTTAAACTAGTGATTGGCAGTACAGAACAATAACTCTCTTTCTATTAGATGAATCATTATTATTTATTAGCACTTTATAATTCTGTGTCAGCATTTAGGAATAATATGGTGGTTATGATTCATTCTATATTCTGGATTTCCCACACTTGGGTGGTCTAAAGTTTTACAATACAGACTAAGCTAAGCTTTAATCAGACATTAAAAAAAATTGACTTATTATATTACGTCTTAAAATATTCATGTAATGCATTTTTTCTCATATATCCTATCAAGGCTTCGTATACACAGACAAAATAATGGGGCATTTGGAGGAAGTTTCTGACATTTACTGCATGTCCTACCTTTTTGATGCCAGGTAATTACTATTATTATTTAATATTTATATACTGTAGCACTGACATCTTCTGCAACATTATTACATAGTATATAGTCTTGTCACTTACTGTCCCTCAGAGGAGCTAACCATCTAATCACCACTATCGACTGTAGTCTAGGGCCAATTTAGAGGAGAGCCAATTAATTTTTTGGGAATATGGGAGGAAACCAGAGTGCCCAGAGGAAACCCAAACAGACATGAGAAGAACATACAAACTCTATGCAGATAGTGCCTTGGCTGGGATTCAAACCAGGGGCCAGGGATAAGTGAGAACGCTTTTGCGAAAAGCGAGAGCATCCTGCAGAGTGCGGGAGGTGAGAGCTGGAAATCTTCATATACAATCGATTTTATATATATAAAAAAAACAAAACAGTGAAATCGATTGATTTGAGTGTATTGTATACAGCCACCTTCAAAGCGCTTGAGAGTTGCAGTCACTAAGGGCGTGCTTAGTACTAGTAGGCCATCTGCAGTGTTAGGGAGACTTGCCCAAGGACAAGGTGTATCTAGGTGTATTTGCTCCCAGGCAGAGTGTTGAAAAATGCATCCCCCCCCCCCCCCCAGTATAGGTGGCTAGATGACCGATTCCCCCCACCACCACCACCAACACCCACATACACACACACACACAAAATATAGGCTGCCAAATCCCTTCCTTTTCCCACCGCCACACACAGTATAGTCAGCCAGAGCCCCCCTTCTCTTTCCCACCTCCCACACGCAATATAGACAGCGAGAGTAACCCCACTCCCACCCCCACACACACAGTATAGTCAGCCAGAGACCCTCTCCCTTTCAATCCCCCACACACACTATAGTCAGAGGTTTTCCCACCACCCCTCAGCGTCGGGGGAATTGGGGGAGCGCAGGCTACATGCAGGGAGCAGTTAAGAACTCACCTTCCAGGATCCACACACTGCGTCTAGCTTCCTCTTCCTAGGTGCAGTGTGTGGATCCTGGAAGTTTTTCACTGCTCCCTGCATGTGCCGGCATTCCCGCCACCGCTGCTATCCCCCTCATCAATACGCCTGGGGAGGGGTCACCTAAACACCAGGGCTGCCCAAGAACGCGTTACTGAATAGGTGCAAACTCTTGTTGTATGACAACAACCAACTAGTCAAACCGGTTGATCCTGGCACCAGTGGTAAATGCAGGCTCTCCCAGGGCATGGAGTCTAAAGGACCACAGATTTTCACTAGAGCACCCTGCAAAGAATGATAATCTTCCACCGCTAGTCCATGGCAGACCACTTTGCTGCCAGGAGGCCATCATAACCCCTGGGATTGCCTAACTGGTTATGGAAAGAACAGGGGAGGAAAATCCTGCAGTGTAAAGCTACATACACACGAGGCACGGATGTCTGCAGTTGCATGGAGACCAGCAACAGTTGAAAGTCTCCAGCAACAACAGTTGTATACAAGCAACGATTGTATACACGCGGCAACAACCTGTCTGCAACATAGCGGAAACTGTTGCTCAGCAACTTCTGTCGCAGGTTCAATGAACTGTCGGACTCACAAGAGTTGCTTGAGACTAGCATACACACGACCGCACCGACTTGAGACTAGGGACGGTTGCTGCAACAGCTGTTGCCGGGGATTGAACAAGTCAATCGCCTGAAGACAGCTCTGATTAGCAACAGTTGCTTGCGCGCGCCTCATACACATGGAGGACCTGTTGCCGCAACATGCGCACGCCATGTGTCTCCAGCAACAGTTGTAGCCCGTGTGTATGGGCCTTAAGGGAGGCAGGACAGACAGGAGTGGTACACTACCAGGACTGTAGGTTTAAAGCTGAACACTCACCTCGCGACAAGGAAAGATGGATCACAGCGGTATACCACGACGGGAGCTGCACGATCCAACTTCCCGCCGGCGGGTATGCGCGACGTCACGCAACGGCACACAATGGGCGTGAACAAGACCTCAAGCGATCGCGTTACTTTGCGGGGGAGTCAACAGGGATCTTAAAGATCCGATCCGCCATGACAATCTTTACTGTGGCGTCTCGCTAAACGTTGTTCGAGGGATCACGCATCTGTACCTACGGCGCAAGATTGCAGACACAATATCGCTAAAAAAAAATCGCTGGTTGTCAGGAAAATCATCTGAAAAATCGTGAGATGGGTATGGGCCTTAAACTGACGACATCTGCACAAGTAGTAACCATAGCAGTCATGCCATGATTTTCCAGCATGCATGATGACATTGGAGGACACTTTTGCATACGTTACATGATTTGAATAGGAGTAGAAGTTATCACCAGGGCCGGGCCGAGGCAGAGGCGAGAGAGGCTACAGCCTCAGAGAGCAGTGTAGGAGGGGGCACACAACTCACTCAGCTATCATTCCTCTATTGTGTTTGAAGCAGAGGGAATAAGAAAAGAGGATACATGGCAGTGACTGCAAGCCAGACAACTAGAGATTAAGGTGTTGGGGGCCCTGGGCCCCTCTTGTCTAATAGCAATCAGTGTGTGATGGCTGGGGTGGTAGGGAAGGAGGGGCACACTTTTGTGTTTCAGCCTTTGAAGCAGGAGGACTTGTCTTGGCTCAGGTTATCACAAATTAGCATTTCAGACAACCTAACTTGCAAGTGTATGGCCATTAGACAGGGCTGTGTTGCATTTTCATTGTATCTTGTTTCAGCATTTTTGTTACCCACATTATAGAGCAAAACATCATAGGCTTTTTTTAAGCACATTTTGTGCGAAGTACACATAAATTGTTCTGCCACTACATAAAGCAGGGCCAAGATACAATGGTTGGAAAAAGAGCCCTGACCATACAAGCTTACAGCCTAAAGTCTTGTACTCACAGAGTCACATACAATTTTGGCCAAATGTAACCACCTCCATGTAGTATGAGAGCTAACCTACACAATTTGTTTATAGTATTAAAAAAAATCTGTTTGCCCTCATACTACATGGAGATGGTAAAATTGGTCAGTAATTGGCAAATCAAAATTGCATGTGTTTATGGAAGCTCCCTAAGGGAGCGAAACTACTGGGTGATGGGGGAGAGAAATGGTGCCAAAAACTTGAACAGGGGGTACATTTGTAAGGCTGTTATTGTCCATGTTAAATTTCTGCTTTAGCCTAAAGGTGGCCACTAACAGTATAATTTGTAGCGAAAAACCGTTCGAGCGATCAGAAATTCTGATCGGATTGGTTTTAAATAATCTCAGTTGATGGGCACAATCGATTAAGAACAAATATAAAAATAGTCGTCCGATTGGATTTTCATCAAACCAAAATTCGGATTTTCTTGTTGGTTGTGATAGGAAGCAAAGATTGGTTAGTTGAGGGTGTAAGTCAGGGGTGCCCACACTTTTTCGGCTCGCAAGCTACTTTAAAAGTCGCCGAGGCCAGGAGATCTACCACCGTTTCAAATGCTAAGCTTAGCCCCCCCCCCCCCCCCCTCATAGGTTAGCTAGGTATACAGTATGTGCCTTCAGTATAGGTTAGCTCTGCTAGGTATATGTGCAGTATAGGTTAGTTAGGTATATGTGCCTGCAGTATAGGTTAGCCAGGTATATGTGCCTGCAGTATAGGAGGTAGTACCTCAATCTGGGGGCTGAGGGTCCAGGGCAGCATGCGAGTAAAGTGCCCTCTGGCAACTGCGGGTCCAAGAGCGCTCTGACGGGCTAAGGGGCAGCAGGCAGCGTGCGGTTAACATGCTCTCTGGCGGCTGTGGGTCCAGGAGTGCTCTGGCGGGCTAAGGGGCGGCGGGCAACGAGCGTGTTTGAAACGTGCCCAGCGCCGCCCCCAGCCATGACGTCGCAGCCATGCCGCCTCTCTCCTCACCACCTCTCTCCTCCCAGCATCCTTATTGGCCAGCGGCCAGCAGCAAAATGTGATGAGACACGTTCTACAGCTGCAGGCCGCAACATTTAATGAGACGCAATCTACCGAGAGGGTGGTCACGATCTACCGATAGATCGCGATCGACCTATTGGGCAGCCCTGGTGTAAGTCAATGATTTTTCTTCCGATCAGAATTATCTGATCGCGCAAACAATTTTTCGCTAGAAATTGGATCGTGGCCACCTTAAGGGAACGTTTACGTATGCTGGCACTTTACTAGTTCACTACTAAGCGGATTTATCCCTTAGGGACCAGAGGAATTTTGACATTTCAGCACTCCTCCCTTTCATTCACTAATAACTTTATCACTACTTATCACAACAAAATGATCTTTCGCCACAAATTAGATGTTCTTTTGGTGGTATATTTTGGGAATAATAAGAAAAAAAATATCATTATTTCTCAGTTTTGGGCCATTATAGTGGTTTTACAATAAAACGTGCTACTGTGGATAAATGTCACACATTTTATTTGCCCATTTGTCACGGTTATTTCAATGATTAAAATATGTCCCTAGTGCAATGTATGGCGACAATATTTTATTTGGAAATTTAGGTGTATTTTTTTCAGTTTTGCATCCATCACTAATTACAAGCCCTTGTTTGCAGAAATAACAACAATATACCTGTAATGATCTGCTCTGCTGTCTGCACAGGCAGACAGCTTTTTGACCATTTTTTAGGTCTGAGTGCTGTAGGTCTCTGGACAAGAGACCTGTCTTCACTCTGTGAGTTTCAGAGCTGCTGATCTGGTGAGGAATTTGCATCCACTTGTTATGCAATTTGCTTAGCTGCTTCCTTTAAAGGCTTGCAGTATAAATAACATTTGCTCCCAGAATTCCCTGCTGGTCATGAAGGTTTGTTCCTGCTAACTTGCCTGGAGTCTCAGCCCTCTGCTCATTGTAGGCTATTATTGCTAGCTTAGAGTAGTTATCCTTTGGGAGTGCTCCTTGCATTCCTAGTTAGTGCAGTCAGGTTTGTGTTATAATTTGTACTGCCTATTCTGTCTTGTCTTGTCCTTGCGATTGCACTGTCGCCAGCGGTTGGCGGTAGTGAATCGTTCTGTCTGTTTGGATCGCACTCGCCCTAGCGTTAGAGGCGGTGGATCTCTCTGTATTCTGTCTTGGAGTTTAACCTCGGCTGCGGTTGCTGCTGGTTACTCCTTCTGTCTCTCTTGTTGTGTGGATCGCACTCGCTCTTGCGGAAGAGAAGTGGATCTTATCTGACTTGTTTCTGTTGTCTGTTTGTCCGGAGCAAACGCTTGCTGTTGCCTGAGGTAAGGCAACCGATTAGCAAGCGTTTCTGTTATTTGTTTGTTTGTTTGTGTTTCTGGGTTCATTTGTTAGTTAGGGTTGGCGAGTTTTGTCTCTGTTGCGCTTCTCGTGCGGAGACCGCGCCATTAACGTGTTTTGTCGGTGTTGCGCTTTTCGTGCGGCGACCACGTTTAGATAGTACGTTTGTTATTTTCTTTGGCGTTCTGATCATTATTGTTTACTGTGTCTTTCTTACTACGTCTATGCTCTGTCTTTACTCAGTCTTGTGTCGATGTTAGCAATCGCCATTCTTGCGATTGCTTTCCCACTTGGTTTTTGCTGTTGTGTGTTCACCGTCGCCAGGTGGCGACTAGATTGGTGGACATACATACATTCTGTCTCTGTGCTTATTCAGTCTTGTGTTGCTGTTAGCAATCGCCATTTCTTGCGATTGCTTTCCCACTTGGTCTTCACTGTTGTGTGTTCACCGTCGCCAGGTGGCGACTAGATTGGTGGACATACATACATTCTGTCTCAGTGCTCACTCTCTTTCACTAGGGGCTATCTTGCCCTATATTGCTTCCCCTTGTACAATTCCTATCTGGCAGCTGTGGCAGTGCAGAGGGTTTATTCCTCTGCACTCCACAGCTCCATCTGCCGGTGGGAATTCCCCTCTACAGGTGCATTGAACCGCATCTGGGTTCTGTTATTCAGGCGTTTTTGGAGGATTTCCGCAGTGACAGCGCACATCTTAACTACAATCAGAGAAAGAACATGTGTGCATCAACCAAGTGAACCTGGCAAATCTGGCTTTGCAAATTAGGCCTATTGGCTAATCACGAGACATTGCTCATGCAAATAAGCATTTGCTTTCGCATGCCTAAATATGCAGGGTCAAAACCAAAAACCGCAAAACAATCGCCCTGCGGGAATTAGTTCATGCTATACAGCACTATCCAGGGGCGCCACGAGGAGGCTTCCCATTGCCCCCATACAACCGGGGGGCCGCAGGGGTCCCAGGCACTCTCACCGCCTGGAACCCACACAGCGGCACCCCGGAGGCGGAGGCTGGGGGGTGCAGGCGATCTCCCCAGCGTGGCCAGCGCCGGGCAGAGCCGCCCGCACACACCTCCCAAGATTAAAAACAGGCACTTACCTCAACGTCCATTGCGTTCTGCTGTATGCGCATAACCTGGGCGCGACACATAAGGGGCGGACAGGCGCAAATAGCCTGCTCCAGGGCTCTCACCTCCTAAAACAAGCCACTCACTACCTGCCCTCAGAAAAAAAGAAATGCAATGCTAACTACAATCAGAGAAAGAACATGTGTGCATCAACCAAGTGAACCTGGCAAATCTGGCTTTGCAAATTAGGCCTATTGGCTAATCACGAGACATTGCTCATGCAAATAAGCATTTGCTTTCGCATGCCTAAAAATGCAGGGTCAAAACCAAAAACCGCAAAACAATCGCCCTGCGGGAATTAGTTCATGCTATACAGCACTATCCAGGGGCGCCACGAGGAGGCTTCCCATTGCCCCCATACAACCGGGGGGCCGCAGGGGTCCCAGGCACTCTCACCGCCTGGAACCCACACAGCGGCACCCCGGAGGCGGAGGCTGGGGGGTGCAGGCGATCTCCCCAGCGTGGCCAGCGCCGGGCAGAGCCGCCCGCACACACCTCCCAAGATTAAAAACAGGCACTTACCTCAACGTCCATTGCGTTCTGCTGTATGCGCATAACCTGGGCGCGACACATAAGGGGCGGACAGGCGCAAATAGCCTGCTCCAGGGCTCTCACCTCCTAAAACAAGCCACTCACTACCTGCCCTCAGAAAAAAAGAAATGCAATGCTAACTACAATCAGAGAAAGAACATGTGTGCATCAACCAAGTGAACCTGGCAAATCTGGCTTTGCAAATTAGGCCTATTGGCTAATCACGAGACATTGCTCATGCAAATAAGCATTTGCTTTCGCATGCCTAAATATGCAGGGTCAAAACCAAAAACCGCAAAACAATCGCCCTGCGGGAATTAGTTCATGCTATACAGCACTATCCAGGGGCGCCACGAGGAGGCTTCCCATTGCCCCCAATCGCACATCTTGACCACGGAGATAATCCACAATCGTTACAATACCCTCATGACATGCATATTAAATTATTATATTTATGGTTTTTTTTAAATGTCACTTTTTTAATATACAAGTGTTTTATTCTGGTAACTGTGAGAGTAGGGGAGGCAAGGGGTTACACACACACACACACACACACACACACACACACACACACACACACACTTTATTCCTGTGTACACAATGACAGGAAGTGTTGTGTGTTTTCACTTACACTTTGTCATTGACCACTAGCATCTCATTGAGGTCATGATCACAGGTACTTTGATCAGTGAATGGGAACTGTGTTCCCATTTAATGATCAGTGTACTAACAATATTAGTGCGAAGGGTGATCGCAGTGAGGTACATATATATATATATATATATACGCACCTGGGATGATAAGTGAAGTCCTGCGGGGTGTAGATATACTGCCTCAGCATCAATAAATAGTTAAGGTGATGCAAAAGCGCATCCAACTCCCTCTACCCGTGCCATGCATGGCTATAGGGATTCAGATGTGCGATGCTTTTTTGGCTGTATGCCATAAATTATTTTACCCGCATGCAAATCGGACGGCAGCCTATTGATTTCAATAGGCTGCGTGTCCCTGTCCAAATTCGCAAGGGGGAAATGGAGCAAATCACAGGCAGTTGAAACAGACTTTAACAGGAGACAGAAGCAACATGATATGTGACCAACAAATCAACTGGATTATGTAAGGGTTCAGGACAGAAATGTACCTTATTTATTTATTTTCTCCTAGTTGAACTTGATGGATGGATATATTTTTTGTTTTTACCAAACTATGTAAATCAGAACCTTACAAAGCAATCACCTGATCAAAGCCATCACGTTACTTATTGAATTCTGCTAGACACAAGAAGCACTACTAACAAACTTCTAGGGGAAGTAATCTATATCTATCTATCTACCTATATAATTCTTGTGAATTAAAGGTAATATCCGAGGAGTTTAAAAAAGAAAATCTACTTACCTGTGACTTCCTCCAGCCCCTTGCAGCCATCCTGTGCCCTCGCAGCACCTCCGCTTCCTGCCGGTGGCCCGGGGTCACCTCCGGGGCAAGATGCCGACCTCAGTGCGAGAGCCGCTCTGTGTCGCGCTGACGTCATCTCGAGTGTACTGCGCAGGCGCAGAACTACTGCATTTGTGCAGCACACTCCAGATGACGTCAGCACCACCGCAAACGGCTCTCGCACAGGTGCAGTAGATGCCGACCTGTTGAGGCAACCCCAGGCCACCGGCAGGAAGCGGAGGTGTGGCGATGGCACAGGGCGGCTAACAGGGGCTGGAGGAAGCCCCGGGTAAGGAGATCCTTTTTTTTTTCAACTCCCCGGAAATTCCCTTTAAAGCGAAATATAACCCTGCATTTCAACTTTGCTCTAAAACATTATTTACAGTATATTATATGCAACCAGCATTTTTTTTTACTAGACCAGCATTGGAAGGGTTACACAGTGCTTTTAAGTTCCTGGAGATTTCTGCAGAGCATCCGAAGCTGACATAGATACATTTTGTTTACATAAATGTATCTAAGTGTTGAATGTGACTCATCTCTTTGACTGAGAAGGAGTTGGAGGACAGCCAAAGAGTGTGTAACATTTATCAATAGATACCTATAACTAAATAGAATGTAACAATCTGAACTTCTGCATATCTCTCCACGGAACTTTAAACATCTGTGTTTAACCCTTCCATTGCTGGTCTAGTAAAAAAAAATGCTTTTTGCATATAATATGCTGTAAATAATGTTTTAGAGCAAAGTTGAAATGCAGGGTTATATTCCGCTTTAAGGCTAGGATATAATAACCTGTATTACTACCTTGCAAGAAGCCTCAGAAGATTAAGCTTATTGGTATGTATGGTCAATGAGATGAATATATATATATATATATATATATATATATATATACACATACATATACAGTGGGTTGCAAAAGTATTCAGCCCCCTTAAAGTTTGCCACATATTGTCATATTACTGCCACAAACATGAATCAATTTTATTGGAATTCCACATGAAAGACCAACACAAAGTGGTGTACACATGAGAAGTGGAACGAAAATCATACATGAGTCCAAACATTTTTTTACAAATAAGGCACAGACTAACCAGCAAGCTCATGGTGACCCAGAACTCATTGGAGTGTGTAAGGGACTACAATGGTCCTTAAAGCCCCCTTACTAAGATGTTAAGAAAAACAAAAGTTTGCTTTCTTAAAACAGAAAGAATTTGCGATAATTCAGGTTGGAGTGAGCTTGAGATGTCTCCCAGAGTCCCAGTGCAACACTGCTGAATATATGCAAATTAACCATTGTACCCTTAGAAGCTAAACACACCTCCAGAACCGCTGGAATGCAATGATGTGTCAGCTTACAAATAAATAACTGCAAAGTGGTGTGTGCATAATTATTTGGCCCCCTTTGATCTGAGTGCAGTCAGTTGCCTATAGACATTGCCTAATGAGTGCTAATGACTAAATAGAGTGCACCTGTGTGTAATCTAATGTCAGTACAAATACAGCTGCTCTGTGAGGGCCTCAGAGGTTGTCTAAGAGAATATTGGGAGCAACAATACCCTGAAGTCCAAAGAACACACCAGACAGGTCCAAGACAAGTCAGGGATCAAGTTATTGAGAAATTTAAAGCAGGCTTAGGCTACAAAAAGATTTCCAAAGCCTTGAACATCCCACGGAGCACTGTTCAAGCGATCATTCAGAAATGTAAGGAGTATGGCACAACTGTAAACCTACCAAGACAAGGCCATCCACCTAAACTCACAGGCCGAACAAGGAGAGCGCTGATCAGAAATGCAGTGAAGAGGCCCATGGTGACTCTGGACGAGCTGCAGAGATCTACAGCTCAGGTGGGAGACTCTGTCCATAGGACAACTATTAGTCATGCACTGTACAAAGTTGGCCTTTACAATACAATACAATACAATACAATACAATACAATAACATTTGTAAAGCGCTTTTCTCCCATAGGACTCAAAGCTCCTTTATGGAAGAGTGGCAAGAAGAAAGGCATTGGTAACAGAAAAGCATAAGAAGTCCCATTTGCAGTTTGCCACTTCTTGGGGTCCTCAATATACAGTGCCCACCGGTGTCTTTAATATTCGCAAAATCTTGAGTGAGGTGGAGTCACATAATATATGAGGTTTAGAGGTGTCTTCATTAAAATGTTAATTGCCCTCTTTCCTTATCCCCTCATTGATAGTCCTTTTTTTACCTTATTTTGGGTGGTATTAATACCCCTTGTGTCATACACTTTGGATCTGCTTAGACTTTTAGATTGTGAACATTGGCATAGGCTATTGGCCCCAATTTGATTCAATTTTGCTTAATCTCCGCCTTCATTTAGTCTGGTCCTCATGGCATTTCCGCCTATTGGTGTTACAATGGGTGGTTTCCGCATTTGTGCGCTTCACCGCTGATGGTAACCCATTTCCGTATTCACTTATGCCTGACCTCTATGACATTTCCGCTCTATGCAGTCTCCGCGTCATGTCTCCGCCCTGTATCACAGGCGGATTGGTAATTCCGTATTGGGGATGCAGTTAGGACGATGGTGACCGCCCACTTGCCTGTTCCCCATTGGCGTAGCACTACGTCTGTGCACGCAGGCGTACATTGGTGCGTCCCGGCGAGTCTATGCCGGGACGCACGGCCTGAGAAAGTGGACGCTGATTGGCTCTGGGTCCGCACAGGCGCACTGGCGAATACAGGACGCCAAGTGCAGATATTTAAACAGCGATGAGCGCCATTGTGGCTAGGGTCTCCAGCCTAGCAGCGTCGCTCCTCTATAACGCCGTGGAATAGTAAGTATCATCGTACTATCTGGGTCCATCGAGATCTCTTGGGTAGTGAGACATACATTTTTATTGTGGTATTCCATTACTAATTTTGTGGATATATATTTGACCTAGTATGATACTATGGAGGGCTTCTTTGTATTTATACTTGTGTTCCTATGCTGGTATATTTGGGCTAATATCTGCATTCAGAAGAGGATATTGGGGGCACTGTATATTGGGGCACCTGTGCTTTATCTCTAATAATTATACATATATGTATTCCTGTATTTTTACAGTTCCCTATGTGCATCTGCTTGGTTCAGATGCCTGTGTCTACTTTTTATAAATTTCTGGCCCTGCGCTGATCCCCTTTATTATACAGGTTTGTGCGAGTGTATCCTACATTACATTTAAAATATCTGTATTTGGTTTTTTCCCACTCTCTATTTTTTCACTTTCTTTTAGTGGATCCCTGGCGTTGCCTATACTAGATTGGTGTGTGGTTTCTGAGGATTTCTTGTTATTAGCAGCTATGCGTGGACTGATATTTACTAGTCCTTGGTGCAAATCGGCTGTGGACCTTCTCTTAAAGCCTATGGTCTTTCTTTTCTTACTATTGGTGGATCTTTGGTGCTTTGAAGGACTTTAACTTTCTGTATTAAAATGGTGGTTGTTCTCTAGTCACCAGCAGTGATGCATTGACTGATATTTACTAGTCTGTGTTGCAGACCTGCTTTAGATTTTTTCTTCTAGGTCACGGTCTTTCTCTTTTTCATTCTATGATATGAGCCCTATATAATCATTGTATGATTTGGTGTCTATATTCCAATTCTTTTCCTGATATGCAGGTTCAGGACTTATTCTGGACCATGTGGATCGCATATTAGAAATCACAATGGTGGAGCTTTCTTTCCTTGTTTATTGCTCTGTTTTGAGCTTATGGTCTCTTGAGCCTTGTTTTTAATATTTGTCTTTATTGTTTGTATTTTAGATATTTGTATTGCGGCCTGATGAAGGGCAAATTTATGATATAAGGAGCCCGAAACGAACATGTGTCGTTGCCTATAAGATACAAAAATTTCCTCCAATATTAAATCAAGCCAGAATACAACACTTACTTATCGGCTTCAATTATTCATGCCTTATGGCAGTGATTTAACCATATGAAGACCTATGATATGTGTGGAATTGAAAAAGCTTTTAAACCTTTGCTGATTTTTTGATATTTTGTATTAATAAAGTTTTTTCTACAAAGTTTTTGCCAAACTGCACTTTACCTCCGTGTTTTTTCTAAAGTCCTTTACTATAAATTACCTGCAGTTTGCCACAAGCCATGTGGGGGACACATCAACCATGTGGAAGAAGGTGCTCTGGTCAGATGAGACCAAAATGGAACTTTTTGTCCAAAATGCAAAACGCTATGTGTGGCAGAAAACTAACACTGCACATCACTCTGAACACACCATCCCCACTGTCAAATATGGTGGTGGCAGCATCATGCTCGGGGGTGCATCTCTTCAGCAGGGACAGGGAAGCTGGTCAAAGTTGATGGGAAGATGGATGGAGCCAAATACAGGGCAAACTTTGAAGAAAACCATTTGGAAACTGCAAAAGACTTGAGACTGGGGCGGATGTTCACCTTCCAGCAGGACAATGGCCTCAATTCACTAAACTTATCTCCTGTCTTTAATAACTCTTCTAGAGTTGTTACCATGGTGATAAGGCATGTAGTATTCAGGAAACATTTTACCTCAGGCAAGCCTAAAGTTAACTCTTCTGTCTTTAAATTAACTCTCCAATCCTTAAAATAACTCCAGAGTTAAAGACAGGCTGTTAATTAGCTGCATGTGAAAATAACTAGAGGAGGTAAATTAACTACAGAGGAGGTAAATTAACTACAGGCGAGGTAAATTAACTACAGGAGAGGTAACTTAAGGAATGAAGAGGTAAGATAACTCTCTCACGTGTGGAGGTAAGTTTTCTCTTGCCTTATTATCTCTAGCATGATCTTAGTGAATTGAGGCCAATGACCCTAAACATAAAGCCATGGAATGGCTTAAAACAAAAACATATCTATGTGTTAGAATGGCCCAGTCAAAGTCCAGATCTAAATCCAGTCGAGAATCTGTGGCAAGATCTGAAAACTGCAGTTCACAAACGCTGTCCATCTAATCTGACTTAGCTGGAGCTGTTTTGCAAAGAAGAATGGGCAAGGATTTCAGTTTCTAGATGTGCAAAGCTGGTAGAGACATACCCTAAAAGACTGTCAGCTGTAATTGCAGCAAAAGGTGGTTGTACAAAGTATTGACTCAGGGGGCCGAATAATTACGCACACCCCACTTTGCAGTTATTCATTTGTAAAAAAATGTTTGGAATAATAAGATGGCGCCGGACTCGGACGCCACGGCCACAGGGCTCCGGCCTTTTCTGCTTTTTTAAGGCACTATCTTTGCCTACACTCACCTCTGAGCTCCGCTCTTGCTGAGGTGGGAGGCGAGGGACATGGGCATGGCTGATCCTGCTGCGAACCGGTCACGGATCGCAGCCTGCGGGTCGGCGTGAGGACAAGGACCACGTGCAGGCATGGGAGAGGCGGCACGGAACCTCGCTGATCGGCCGCCGCCACCTCCGGATCACCCGCGCTGACTCCACCAGGCACCGCAGCTTGTCACCCAGAACGGCTCCCAGCATCACCCAGGACGGCTCCACTAGGTGGTTCCAGCGTCCACAGCCGTCCCCTGAAGCCGCTGCCATGGAGACCAGGAAGCCGCCACTATGGAGACCAGGACACTAGAAAGGAACGCACAGCTGTTCCCCCACCGCTCACAGCCAGCCAGCAAGCGCTGCCGGAGGATCCAGGCCGCTGCACAGAGGTGGGTCACAGCTGGTCCTCCGCTGCTGCCCCCAGCCCCCTCACTGCACGTGGGAGAAGCCAGGGCAGGCCTCATCCACCAAGGCCGGAGTATCCTTTCTGTCCACATGGCAGCCCTGGATCCCCATGGGCCCTGGAGAGCTTGGTTCTCTCTACAGTCCTGGCTCTGGGTTTCAGCTGCCGGGAGCACGAGGTCCCCTCTGCCTGTAACCACCATCCATATGGATTTTTGGCCCAGTTCCCCATTGCAGCTCTCTCTGTCCTCTGGGCAGGCTGAACTTGTTGACGACCTCTGGGCCCCCTCGGCTGCCATTACCTGCTCCACCTACGCTGTTCCCTGCTCCACCAAATCGGCCCTGGCTGCATGGCCCTTTGCAACCATCAGCTTCATGGCAGGGCCCGTGCACCCACCAGCTCCATCCCACACCACTGCGGCATAGACAGCCAAACGGGACGCTATCCAGTCACACCGCACTGCCCAAGGGGCCCCACTCCCACTCTCACTTTCATTGTTCTTCTTCCTTATTCTCTCTCTAGCTATCCCTTCTCTCTCTCTCTCTCTCTCTCTTTCACTACCCTCTCTACTTTCGTGGACAATTGGTAGCACCTGTCTAGTTGTGAGCGTGTCGCTGTGTAGCGTCCAGTGCCGAAAATGGCAGCGCTCGTATCAGCTCTCAGGCTGCTCCTCCTGTCCCACTCTTTTCTGTTCCTGCTATCAGTGTATGTCTGCTATGTTTGTATTACGTTAATTGTACGTGTATGCTGCAATGCTCTGTTTGAATTATGTTAACTGTACGTGTATGCTGTAATGCTCTCTGTTTTGCTTTTGTTTTTGCTTCTACTGTTTATACGTATGTACCATGCTTAACTGTATACGACCCGCTGCTTAAATGTACGCACAAACTGTAATGTTATCCTATATATGCTTGTCCCATGTCTACGTATGTACCATGCTTAACCGTGCTATTTTCTTGTTTTCATCAACGACCCTGTATGCGCCAAAACCAATTCCGGGTACAATCCACCGTTGTACTTGGCGAAATAAATTCTGATTCTGAATAATGTATGATATTCGATCCACTTTTCATGTATACACCACTTTGTATTGGTCTTTCACGTGGAATGCCAATAAAATTGATGCATGTTTGTGGCAGTAATGTGACAAAATGTGGAAAACTTCAAGGGGGCCGAATACTTTTGCAACCCACTGTATATATATATATATATATATATATATATATATATATATATATATATATATATATATACATATATACATATATATATATATATATATATATAGTACAGACCAAAAGTTTGGACACACCTTCTCATTGAAAGAGTTTTCTTTATTTTCATGACTATGAACATTGTAGATTCACACTGAAGGCATCCAAACTATGAATGAACACATGTGGAAGTATAGTACATAACCAAAAAGTGTGAAACAACTGAAAATATGCCATATTCTAGGTTCTTCAAAGAAGCCACCTTTTGCTTTGATTACTGCTTTGCACACTCTTGGCAATCTCTTGATGAGCTTCAAGGGGTAGTCAATTTGCTCACAGTATTCCATATCTGTTGATCCTTATACTACAAAGAGGTAGTAAAATTGGTCAGTGATTGGCCAATCATAATTGAAAGTGTGTACCAGGCTTTACGTAGAAATATTAAGGTATACAGGTGTTCTGTCTGATTCTATTATTCTATTCTATTCTATTATATATTTTTATGTACAAGCAATGCAACAGCGACATCTAGAGGTGAGAAGCTTTTAGTGCAGTCCTATAAAATGTACATGGGAACAGAACTTTGAATAGTCTGTTATTCTGCAGGCCAAATAAGAGAATGAATATGTAAAACCTCCCAGTATATTGATAAACATGAAATGATGAGATCACATCTGCAATGCAGTGGTGGTCAAATTCAGAAAAGCCTCTTTTGGCTTCTGACATATATATATATATATATAGATATTATATACTATATTAGAGATATATGTGAGATATAGATATATGTGAGTAAAATGTTTTTGTTTTGTTTTTTAAATATTGTAGCAAACAAAAGTAAAACGTTACATGTGTATCAACAGATGACCAGCATAAGTACAAAACAATTCAATACTCACCATCTCAGACAGGTGCAAACAGTCGGATTACATCACATTGCTTATAAGGATGCACGGTACTTCGTGAATCGGACTTTATTGTACCATAACAGCAGAAAAGGATTAAGATAAAATAGGGCCCTAGGCAAGATAACAGTTTTTGCCCAATGCTTTTGGTCACCTGGCTTTATTAGTAAGATTTGATGGGGGTTAGCATCCATCAGGCACTTAGGCTGGGAACGCACTAGATGGTGCGTGAAACGTTGCTTTTTGCTGCATATGCGTTTGTGTGTTTTTTGTCATAATGAAGTGCATCTTTTGAGTGAGTTTGCGGTTTGCACGTGTTTTGCTTGTGTCAATGAAAAGTATGCTTCACTCTCTACTTTTATCAAGTTTACCGGTAATGATCTGCGTGCAGTGTATTACGATGCAGCAACCCGTTTTTGTTTTTTTTATCCCTAGGCTTTCACAAAGGACTAGAGGACATGATCTGCGCATGGAGGAAAAATGTTTTATATATTTATTTAGGAAAGGGTTCTTTACAGTAAGAGATTGCCACAGAAAGTAGTTATGGCAAATTCTATATAGCCGAAAATATAGGTTGTAATGTAAAATAATAAATTTCGTTTATAGCTTGTAAACGAAAATGTAGTGCTAAGTAGGTTAACCTATTTTGGTTCCTGGACGTAGAAACTACGTCCAGGAACCATGTGCGCTACCGCGCGCTCCCGCGGCCAATCACGCACGTGCACGTGCGCTCCCGGCCCGCGGTTCATTAGCCAGGCAATCAGTGAATCGGGCTATGGTGCCCGATCACTGATTTCTCTCCCCCGCTGAAAAAGCGACAGCCTCCCCCCTGCGACACTCTAAGCGTGTGTTGCGCTTAGAGTGACGTCATGTAAACTTGTATTAAGCATAGTAATACAATGGTAGATTTTACAGATATTTTACTGCAATTATACCTAACTGTAGGCTCACACAGATCTCTCCCTATCCCTAACCCCTAGACCCCCTCTTTGTTTAAATATACATAATTTAATAAATTGTATATATTACATATATTGTGCTGTAACTATACCTAACCTTACTCTCACACAGAACCCTCCCTGTACCCATTTCCTAACCCCTAGACCCCCCTGGTAGTGCCTAACCCTAACCACCCCCCTGGTGTTGTATATTGTGCTGTAACTATACCTAATCCTACTCTCACACACAACCTTCCCTGTACCTATCCATAACCCCTAGACCTCCCTGGTGGTGCTTAACCCTAACCACCCCCCTGGTGGTGCCTAACTCTAACCACCCCCTGGTGGTGCCTAACCCTAACCACCCCCTGGTGGTGCCTAACCCTAAGACCCCCCCTGGTGGTGCCTACACCTAAGACCCCCCTGGTGGTACCTAACCCTAAGACCCCCCTGGTGGTGCCCAACCCTAAAACTCCCTTGGTGGTGCCTAACTCTAAGACCCCCCTGGTGGTGCCTAACCCTAACCACCCCCTGGTGGTTCCTAACCCTAACCACCCCCCTGGTGGTGTTTAACCCTAACCATCCCCACTGCACAAACACCCTTACACACATATACACAATAATATATTTAATCCTTAAAATACTTCACTATAAATAACATGAATACAATAATTTATATATTTGTAACAGAATAAATAGCCTTAAAATCATGTACACATTAATAATATTATAAATAGAAAAAGGTGTGTGTGTATGTATATGTATATATATATATATATATATATATATATATATATATATATATGTATATATATATATATATATACAGTATATATTATAGAATAAACAGCCTTACAATCACGTATGCATTAGAATTCTTAAAATGACAGTAATATTGACCACTTAACGACCGCCTAACGCCGATAGGCGTTGGCAGGTCGAAGAGTTGTTACCGGCCGTTCCATGTCAGTTCACGGAGGGTGTCTCCGTGAACAGCCTGCGAACCTCCAATCACGGCTCGCAGGCTAAATGTAAACACGCGGGGAAAAAATCATACGGCGCTGCTGCGCAGCAGCGCCGTAAAGGAGATCGGCGATCCCCGGCCTCTGATTGGCCGGGGATCGCCGGCATCTGATAGGTTGAAGCCGTCCTGTGCCGCTCGTAGGAAGGAGGGGAGGGAGGGAAGGGGAAGGAGGCGGAAACTCGTTGTGGAGGGGGGCTTTGAGGAGCCCCCGCTGAACGAAAATAGCCGGCGGCGATCAGACCCCCCCAGCAGGACATCCCCCCCTAGTGGGGAAAAAAGGGGGGGAAGTCTGGTCGCCCTGGCTGCCTGCTGATCTGTGCTGTGGGCTGGAGAGCCCACGTTGCACAGATCAGCGCAAACAAGCCCGGTCCTTAAGTGGTTAAAATCGATATATTAGTAAGTTAATAAAACTATAATCGACGCATTATAAGAAAAACAAAGTTAATACCAAAAGTGATGTATTTCTAATAGAATAAGGTTGAAAACGATATTTAAGCATTATACGTATGAAAACTAATTTTAAATGACAAAATAAGTGTAAACGAAAATTTACTTGTTACAGTCCTTTAAGCGAAATTTTAAAACTGGAAAATAAGTAAAAACTCCTATAAGCGAAATTTAAAAAAGAAAAATAAGTATAACACAAAGTCAAAACGATATTTGTTATAAACCTTATCTGTAAACGAAAACTTTTGTTAACACGATCCCTGCAACCCCTATTTCTCGGGCGCCCTTTTTTCCTGTCGGGCGCCCAATAGCCAATATTTTATATTTCAGTCTATGGCGGCGCCCTTTTTGTCCACTAGCCATGTGCGCCCTTTTTTACTGGCCCGGGCTGGTGTACTTTTCTGGTTGAACTTGATGGACGTACTGTATGTCTTTTTTCAACCCTGATATAACTATGTAACTATGTTATAACACAACTCTCCCACCACACTGGGAACGTCATATAGGTGGTGCGTTACAGTTCGATAAGCCGCGTGACAGCTGGTGTTACACCGCACTGCAATGCACCAACATTAACATGACCTAAAACTGCAATGCAAGAATAGATGCCGATATAAATATTGTTCTTTTAAAACACGTGTTAAACTCTGGCCTGCGGGCCGGCCTGCAGCACCAGAAAACTTGACCCGCCACTGCTTTTTAAATTAACATTGGTTTAGGCCCGCGGTGCTTTAAAGGAGAACTGTAGTGAGAGGTATATGGAGGCTGTCATATTTATTTCCTTTTAAGCAATACCAGTTGCCTGGCAGCCCTGCTGATCTATTTGGCTGAAGAAGTGTCTGAATCACACCAGAAACAAGCATGCAGCTAATCTTGTCATATCTGTCAAAATTGTCAGAAAAACCTGATCTGCTGCATGCTTGTTCAGGGGCTATGGCTGAAAGTATTAGAGGCAGAGGATCAGCAGGATAGCCAGAGAACTGGTATTGCTTAAATGGAAATAAATATGGCAGCCTCCATACACCTCTCTCTACAGTTCTTTAAAAGTTGGCCTGCCCATGCCCACGCTAGCGGCACCGCCCCATCCCGCTCCTTAATCTTCCTTCACCCTTGCTCTGCCCACTCCGCCCTCCTATTACTCGTATATATCACTCCTTTGCTCCGCCCGATATCTCTTTCTCCTCGGCCGCTGCTCCTGTAGTCGGCGGCCAGTCCTGCACATCAGTCCACTCCTCTGATCCTCTTTGCTGCAGGCATCACAGGCATCGCTACAGGCATCAGTAATTACTTCCTGTATGCGCGACGTTACGGGGTGAGCCTTTCTTCTGTCTTTCTGTTACGGCAGCTGCAGCGATGCTTATCACAGCGAAGAGGATTATGGGAGTGGACTGGGGTGCAGGACCGGCTCCAAGAGGTAAAGGAACGGAGGAAGGAGAGGGGGAGGGTAAGCTGTCTTCCTACTGCTGGGACCTAACTAGCTGCTAACTTATCCTGCGTGCACTTAAGCTGGTCTAACTACACTGGGGGCACCTACCTAGCTAATCTATACTGAGTGCACCTAAGCATAACTATACTCAGGGCCGGATTTAGGCCAAGGCCACCGAGGCCATGGCCTAGGGCACCACAGGAGCAAGGGCACCAAAGCAGCAGGCTAAACTGGTGCAGCATTTGCAAGCTTGCAAATTCTGCGATGCAGGGAGATCAGGCGAGAGCCTGACCGTGGTACTCTGCTGCTAGCTGCCTGTGCAGCGGCCGCCCTGCTCTCTATGCACATTTGCACTGTGGCTGGCAGCTATGGACTTGGGCAGCATTGGAGACAGAAAGGAAGATGAAGCTTCTGCACTGGAGACGAGTGGAGAAATGAGTGACACAGATGGCTGCTGCAGTGTGAAGGCGAGCTAGCTACCTATACTGAAAGGGGGGGGGGGGGAGGGGGGATTAATGGAGTCATCTGGCTACCTATACTGGAGGGAAAGGGGGAGCAGTCATCTGGCTACCTATACTGGGGGGTCATCAGGCTACCTATACTGGAGGGAAGGTGGGAGGGGTCATCTCGCTACCCATACCGATGAGGGGCGGCTGGTGACAGTGGCCTTGGCCAGTAAAGAGTACAAATCCGGCCCTGACTATACTGGGGGCACTTACCTAGCTAATCTATACTAAGTGCACCTAAGCCTAACTATACTGGGGGCACTTACCTTGCTAACCTATACGAAGTGCACCTAAGCCTAAATATACTGGGGGCACCTACCTAGCTAACCTATACTAAGTGCACCTAAGGCTAATTATACTGGGGGCACCTACCAAGCTAACCTATACTGGGAGCACCTACCTAGCTAATCTATACTGAGTGCACCTAAGCCTAACTATACTGGGGGTACTCAACTAGCTAACCTATACTGAGTGCACCTAAGCCTAACTATACTGGAGGCGCCTACCTAGCTAACCTATACTGAGTGCACCTAAGCCTGTCTAACTATACTGGGGGTAGCTACCTAACTAACCTATACTGGGGGCACCTTTGCCAGACTAACCTATACTGGAAGCACCTACCTATCTAACCTATACTGGGGACACCTACCTAGTTAACCTATACTGGGGGCATCTACCTAGCTAACATATACTGAGTGCACCTACGCCTAGATATACTGGAGGCACCTACCAAGCTAATCTATACTGGGAGCACCTACCTAGCTAACCTATACTGAGAGCACCTAAACCTGTCTAAACTGGGGGCACCTATCTAGCTAACCTATACTGAGTGCACCTAAGTCTAACTATACTGGGGGCACTTACCCAGCTAACCTATAATGAGTGCACCTAAGCCTAATTATACTGGGGGCACCTACCAAGCTAATCTATACTGGGAGCACCTACCTAGCTAACCTATACTGAGAGCACCTAAGCCTGTCTATACTGGGGGCACCTATCTAGCTAACTTATACTGAGTGCACCTAAGCCTAACTATACTGGGGGCACTTACCTAGTTAACCTATACTGAGTGCACCTAAGCCAAATTATACTGGGATCACCTACCAAGCCTAACTATACTGGGAGCACCTACATAGCTAACCTATACTGAGTGCCTAACTATACTGGAGGCGCCTACCTAGCTAACCTATACTGAGTGCACCTAAGCCTAACTATACTGGAGGCACCTACCTAGCTAACATATACTGAGTGCACCTAAGCCTGTCTAACTATACTGGGGGCAGCTACCTAACTAACCTATACTGGGGGCACCTATGCCTGACTAACCTATACTGGGTGCACCTTTGCCTGACTAACCTATACTGGGTACACCTACCTAGCTAACCTATACTGGGGGCATCTACCTAGCTAACATATACTGCGTGCACCTATGCCTGACCAACCTACACTGGGGGCACCTACCTTGCTAACCTATACTGAGTGCACCTAAGCCTAACTATACTGGGGGCACCTGGCTAACTAATCTATACTGAGTGCACCTAAGCCTAACTATACTGGGGGCACTTACCTAGCTAACCTATACTAAATGCACCTAAGCCTAATTATAGGGGGAGCACCTACCAAGCCTAACTATACTGGGAGCACCTACATAGCTAACCTATACTGAGAGCACCTAAGCCTGTCTATACTGGGGGGACCTACCTGGCTAACCTATTCTGAGTGCACCTAAGCCTAACCATACTGGAGGCACCTACCTAGCTAACCTATACTGAGTGCACCTACGCCTATCTAACTATACTGGGGGCAGCTACCTAACTGACTATACTGGGGGCACCTATGCCTGACTAACCTATACTGGGTGCACCTTTGCCTGACTAACCTATACTGGGGGCACCTAGCTAGCTAATCTATACTGAGTGCTCCTAAGCCTAACTATACTGGGAGCACTTACCTAGCTAACCTATACTGAGTGCACCTAAGCCTGTCTAACTATACTGGGGGAAGCTACCTAACTGACCTATACTGGCACCTATGCCTGACTAACCTATACTGGGTGCACCTTTGCCTGAATAACCTATACTGGGGGCACCTAGCTAGCTAATCTATACTGAGTGCTCCTAAGCCTAATTATACTGGGAGCACCTACCAAGCCTAACTATACTGGGAGCACCTACCTAGCTAACCTATACTGAGTGCACCTAAGCCTAACTATACTGGGGGCACTTACCTAGCTAACCTATACTGAGTGCACCTAAGCCTAACTATACTGGGGGCACTTACCTAGCTAACCTATACTGAGTGCACCTAAGCCTAACTATACTGGGGGCACTTACCTAGCTAACCTATACTGAGTGCACCTAAGCCTAACCATACTGGAGGCACCTACCTAGCTAACCTATACTGAGTGCACCTAAGCCTGTCTAACTATACTGGGGGCAGCTACCTAACTGACCTATACTGGCACCTATGCCTGACTAACCTATACTGGGTGCACCTTTGCCTGACTAACCTATACTGGGGGCACCTAGCTAGCTAATCTATACTGAGTGCTCCTAAGCCTAATTATACTGGGAGCACCTACCAAGCCGAACTATACTGGGAGCACCTACATAGCTAACCTATACTGAGAGCACCTAAGCTTTTCTATACTAGGGGCACCTACCTAGCTAACCTATACTGAGTGCACCTAAGCCTAACTATACTGGGGGCACTTACCTAGCTAACCTATACTGAGTGCACCTAAGCCTAACTATACTGGATGCACCTACCTAGCTAACCTATACTGAGTGCACCTAAGCCTAACTATACTAGGGACACTTACCTAGCTAACCTATACTGAGTGCACCTAAGCCTAACTATACTGGAGGCACCTACCTAGCTAACCTATACTGAGTGCACCTAAGCCTAACCACACTGGAGGCACCTACCTAGCTAACCTATACTGAGTGCACCTAAGCCTGTCTACTATGCTGGGGGCAGCTACCTAACCGACCTATACTGGGGGCACCTATGCCTGACTAACCTATACTGGGTGCACCTTTGCCTGACTAACCTTTACTGGGGGCACCTGCCTAGCTAATCAATACTGGGTGCACCTATTCCTGACTAACCTATACTGGAGGCACCTACCTAGCTAACCTATACTGGGGGCATCTACCTAGCTAACATATACTGCGTGCACCTATGCCTGACCAACCTACACTGGGGGCACCTACCTGGCTAACCTATATTACCACCTATACCTAGGCCAGGTGGTATAGTGGGCTATCTATACTGGAGGCACCTATACCTGGCTTCCTATACAGGGGTGCCTACCTATACTGAGGATGCTCCTCCCCCCCTCCGCCACAGCGGTTACAGAATGCGGTGCAAATACTTGGGAGCTGTGCAATCACTCCAAATTAGGGGGTTGTGGGGGGGTTCATTTCGGCCCTCCGTCTATTTGAGTTTGACACCCCTGTTTTAAAATAAAGAATGTCTTGGTGTTAATTAAAATAGCAATAATAAAAAGTTCTGAGTTGCATGTATTTTGGGGAAGGGGGGCAGGGGGTCCCAGACACCTTGTGGAAGCTCCTACGAACAGGCAGAGAACATACAAACACCATGTAGATAGTGTCCACTGTGGGACTGAACCCTAAAAATTCTACTGGTGGTTAGCAATAGTGTTGACTGCTTAACCATCGTGACACCTCAAGACCAATGGTCTAAGAAACCCTGGTACTAAATCAGACACAATACTTATGTATTTGTTTTTCAGAAAAATGCAAATTCATGTGCACTAACTCTCTGTCTTCCTTGCTAAGCCATTAGCTTTCAATGCAAACACCTACACCGGTCTATTTATAGGGTCACTGCAAGTGCAACAAGGTGTTCCCAGAAAATGCTTCAATTTTAGAGGGCACGTCTAAATCAGGCATTAACTTAAAGTGTACCTGAAGTGACATGCGTGTTGATATGATAAACATAGATGCATATAATACAAGCCTTTCTAAGAAATTGTCTGAAGTCTCTTTCTGTTTTCCAGTGCAATAAGAGTTAAAAAAATTGAGTTGTGCAAAAGATCTTGTCGAAACTGCTTGCCGAATTCAGCCTGGTGTCCTGAAAAGTCAATAGAAGCTAAAACAGCTGAGAAACAGAGAAATAAGGCTGATAATAAGGTTTTGTGCAGGAAAGGGCCCTTACTACTCTTTCTCTTTCAGCTTAACCTCCCTGGCGTTCTATTAAAATCGCCAGGGAGGCTGCGGGAGGGTTTTTTTTAAATTAAAAAAAAACTATTTCATGCAGCCAACTGAAAGTTGGCTGCATGAAAGCCCACTAGAGGGCGCTCCGGAAGCGTACTTTCGATCGCCTCCGGCAATCGAAAGTAACAAGATAGGCCGCAATGAGCGGCCTATCTTGTTTCGCTTTCCTCGTCGCCATGGCGACGAGCGGAGTGACGTCATGGACGTCAGTCGACGTCCTGACGTCAGAGCCGCCCGATCCAGCCCCTAGCGCCGGCCGGAACTGTTTGTTCCGGCTGCACTGGGCTCGGGCGGCTGGGGGGACCCTCTTTCGCCGCTGCACGCGGCGGATCGCCGCGGAGCGGCGGCGATCGGGCAGCACACGCGGCTGGCAAAGTGCCGGCTGCGTGTGCTGCTTTTTTCAGATTGAAAATCGGCCCAGTAGGGCCTGAGCGGCGACCTCCGGCGGCATACCCCGAGCTCAGCTCGGGATTACCGCCAAGGGGGTTAATAAGACAGTCTGATGGGATCACAGACATGAGGCTATAAAACTGAAAATAGAAATATAAGAACAGTTTCTATGTTGCTTATGTTTTATTTGCAATTAGTTCCACACATAGCATTCATTTTCTCATAAACTTGTTTTCACTTCAGGTTCACTATTTCAAAAAATTTTTTCCATAATGTAACTATGAAAAATATATACTGGACTATGCCTTAATTTAGCCTTTTTATATATGTATTTTGATTTAACATTTACAGATGTGTAAACTTTTTACACTAGGCCTTGTGGGGCACAGAAGCAAACAGGCTGCTCAATGCTTTTCATAATGTCACCCAGCACAGATTCCTCCCTCAGACCCCATGATTGCAGCCTCTTTGCCCGATGCCACCATAAAGAGGGCCTGTAATCATCAAACTAGGCCGAAGTCTAGGTCCTAATCAGTGTGCAGGTGCCTGGCTCTCGCCATCTTTTATCCCCAACTCCTTTTCCTATTATGAAGGTCATCATCATGGAATTCTAGTGCCCCATGTTAAAGGACACCCGAACTGAAAGGGCTATGGAGGCTGCCATATTTATTTCCCTTTAAACAATGCAAATTGCCTGGCTGTCCGGCTGATCCTCTTCCTCTAATACCCTTAGCCACAGACCCTGAACAAGCATGCTGATCAGCTGTGTCTGACTGAAGTCTGACTAGATTAGTCACATGCTTGTTTCAGGAGGGAGATTCAAACACTACTGCAGCCAATGAGACCAGCAGGACTGACTGCCAGGTAACTGGTATAGTTTAAACGCAAATACATATGGCAGCCTCCATATGCCTCTCAGTTCAGGTGTACTTTAAGACTGGATGCACCAGGGTTATCACATTTATGCTGCGTACAGACTTGCGATAACTATCGTTTGCAAGGAACGATAGTTACCAGACGAACGATATTGGAAAGATTGGAATGCAACGATGGGATGCAGCGATCATCATACACATTGTAACGATCGTTCTCGCAGAAAAGAACGATCAGAAGGAAATGTTGCGTACATATTTAGATAAAATTAAAAAAAAAAACACTAACATGGGGTTACAATAGATACAAATATATGATTGTTAACTTGAAAACAAAGTTTCATTGAAATGAGCAATGTAACAATCTTTACGGCTGCGCTACAAAGAAAGTACTGAAGCTGGGCAGAATTCTACGCAGGCGCATTGGCCCTTGTAACGATCGTTCTCGGCCGATGTCTGTACACACTATAGTTTTCCAACGATTGTCGGTGGATACGATCCGTCAGGTTGGATATCTTCATCTTCCCGATGTCGTTCTTTTGTCGTTCGTGTTAATGATCGTTGGGTAAAGTTCTTTCCCCGATTGTCGGCGGAACGATCGTTAATGAGTTGTTTCAAACGACCGTAGTCGCCAGTGTGTACGCAGCATTAGGCCTTGATTCACATAGCACCAGTAATACTGCTAATATTACCTGTACTGACAGCAGCAGAGTAGTATATACTGCAGTAATAAGACACTTTTTATATTTACAGTTTTCCCCTGCAGTCTATATTTCTATAGACCAAAGTTCAGACAATGAGCATTCAGCTGCTGTTATATCGTTAGCATATATTTTGTTGTGTTCCTCACAAATGATGTTAGTTCAGAGAAGCCATGTGGCATGTCAGAGAACCTCTTAGCACATCAAATTGCTGGATTCTATGTGAGGCTGCAGTCTGATGTCTCTACAGTACACTGCCTGTACTGTGCCCGCTGCATTAGCATGAAGGCGCTATCACTAAGGGCCATTCACAAGAGGCTGCTCTCTGGGATCTCCACTAGAACCAAAGCCACATTGTTTCAAGGGGCTTCATTAGAATGGACAGCTTGTTCCAGCCAAGCAGACACTTAGCAATTGATTATCAACTCACTCACCATTCTTAGTCACAGCAAAGCTTTTACTAATATCAGCTCCACAGAATCCAAAACAAACAAATAAGAAATGCAACTGGTGGGTGCTGGAAATTTAAGAGTACCTGTCATTTGTTTTAGATATAATAACCAATAGTATAAACACAATGGGATTGATTCACTAAACCGGGATAATTCATATCACAGCCGTGCTAGCGTTTTCACGCGAATCGTGAATTTTCACACGCAATCGCAAATTTACACATTAAAATTCACAAAAATGCGTGCGAAAATTCGCGATTGCACGTGAAAACGCTAACGCGGCGTGATATGCGTTATCACGGTTTAGTGAATCAAGCCTCTTATGTTGTATATTACCTCATGTCCTAAAGGACTGTGGAGTGTTGAGCGCTAGGCCTAATATTGTAATTCTATGCTGCCACCAGCAGCCAGAAAAGTGGCAGAACGTGGTTCCTAACAACATTACACAGGTATTGGGAAAAAAATGAGTAGAAGAGATCAGCAGCACCACGTAGATGTATTTAAGCTCTTTATTGCATAAAGATAAAGCCCAGGGACAGCGACAGACACTGTTTCTGAGGCAAACTCCTTCCTCAAGCTGTATAGGCTCACTCAAAAGAGATAACAACCACAGTGGCATTTATATACAGTTTCAATAAGGTCACATGGACCAATCAGATAACATCACAATACAAAAAAAACATGAATGTCCAATCACAGGGCAAAGCATAATGAGAGGACCTGATGGGGAACAGATATGTAAATCAGCAGCCGTTACCACAGCATGATTTAAAAAGTGTCATATCCCTAATGGCCAATCAGCACTTACCGAGTCAGGAGGACCTGATGGGAAACCACAGCACTGTCATAACGCTCCTCCCAATCTCCCAGAGGGCAATGCGAGAAGCGTACTGCCTAAAAACGGAACGAATGACGTCATGACGTCAGCCGCTTCCATGCGTAAAAGCGTCCTAACGATGCGTAAAAGCGTACTCGTAAAGTCAAATGCGGAAGCATACAAATAGCCGCTATGCCGAACACAGAAATCTGCAAACTGACGTGTAAAACGCATGTAATACAGAACATGCTGACAAAGTCAGCACCGTAAATCATGTGGCACCTTTTCATGTTTAGGCTGTCATATGTGTGGCTTGATTTTTAAGGGAGATAAGTTTATGCACCCGTCCAAAGGTACTGAGTTCAGCATACGTGGTCTGTATACATGTGATTCTTCATATGTAGTTTATTTACTTAAATGCCCATGTGGGCTATTATATGTGGGAGAGACCACCCAGCGATTGCGTGAACGTATCTCCTCACATAAATCGGCCATTAGGAGACCAAGAATATGTCTCAATCTGTCTCGGCTCATTTCACCAAGTTCCGCCACTCTATACCACAGCTCCAGGTGCAAGTCATTGATGGGGTTCCTGTTCATTTTAGAGAAAACAGGGAAAAGGAATTACTTAGGCGGGAGGCGGGTTGGATCAGGAGGTTGGGTACCCTGGGAGGGGGCGGTCTCAACCGGGATTATGACCTTTCTTTTTGCATTTAAACTTTTATATTTAAATTGAGTGTAAGATTCACTGATAGGTTGTGCCCTTACATATTTTTGTGCGGTCTGCTATGCCGCGTTGGTGGTGTGCTGACTGCCGAGTCCAGCTATGTGTGTTTCCCTTGTGGGTTACACTTTGAGTATACTGGGAGTTGCTGTTTTTTGATGTGTGGGTCTCTTTATTGTTGTTGTATTTTTTACATCTAATACAATGATGTATTTATAAGGGTGGTTGTCTATTATGGCACACTCAGCCTTACTTATACCACAGCACTTGCATTTTTTGCTTTTGGTCATCATTCAAAGATTTACGGTGCTGACCTAGTCAGCATGTTCTATATTACATGCGTTTTACACGTCAGTTTGCGGATTTCTGCGTTCGGCATAGCGGCTATTTGTATGGTTCCACATTTGACTTTACGCGTACGTTTTTACACATCGTTAGGGCGCTTTAACGCATGGAATCGGCTGACGTCATGACGTCATTCGTTCCGTTTTTCGGCAGTACGCTTCTCGCATTGCCCTCTGGGAGATTGGGAGGAGCGTTATGACAGTGCTGTGGTTTCCCATCCGGTCCTCCTGACTTGGTAAGTGCTGATTGGCCATTAGGGATATGACACTTTTTAAATCATGCTGTGGTAACAGCTGCTGATTTACATATCTGTTCCCCATCAGGTCCTCTCATTATGCTTTGCCCTGTGATTGGACATTCATGTTTTTTTGTATTGTGATGTTATCTGATTGGTCCATGTGACCTTATTGAAACTGTATATAAATGCCACTGTGGTTGTTATCTCTTTTGAGTGAGCCTATACAGCTTGAGGAAGGAGTTTGCCTCAGAAACAGCGTCTGTCGCTGTCCCTGGGCTTTATCTTTATGCAATAAAGAGCTTAAATACATCTACGTGGTGCTGCTGATCTCTTCTACTTATGCTTTGGGAGCTGCTGGACTACAGCGCCATATCAGCTTAGCACACGGATACCCTCACTAGGGTGCCTATCGACTGTGGTGTAACTTGGAAAAAAAATGTACATTATTTTATTTCACTGGTTAAGACACTGAAGTGTCGGATTGTGTGGCACCAGCATTGATCACACCAGACATTATTTGTTTACCTATTTCATTGTTTCAGACACTGATGTGTTGGTTGGCACTAATCGCACCGGGTAGGCGTTGTACATTTATCTCACTGTTTAAGACACTGACTTGTATAGTGTTTCTCCAGCCGTGGCCGCACCAGACAGATTTGTGCATTCATTTATTTCTCCTTCTCAGGCAGGAGTGAAACTATAAATTATGTGGCCCCCAGTAAGACTTTGATGGGGCGCCCCAACATTTACACCCTTTCACTTCCCAACCCCTTGTGGCCTTCACAATCTGTAGGCCCATCTTACAAGGGTCATAAAACAAGTGTGACTATCGTGATTTTCACACCCATAACAAGTGTAGCCACTAAAACACCTCATCTAAAGAATGGACCCATTTATCAGAAGAAGTAAAGTATTAGTTGGGACCCTTATACAGTTCTGGGCCCCCCCTGCAGTCCCAGCAGCGCATTACCGCAAGCACCGTGCTTAACAGATGATTCTTGGGTCATTGGAAGTCTATGGGCGACACACGTAGTGTAAACGACAGAGCGTGGTGCGGTGTGCATGCAGAAAACCAATCCGGGAGTATGTCACTAAGCGGGGGGCAGCGCTATGCTCATGACCCTGTTGGCACATTCTGCTACAGGGTCATATCAGTGAGGTTTATTTCTGTACGGTGGGATGCGGCAGGAGCGACCACTAGGAATCCAGCGCAGGAGGTTTGGGCGCAGCCGGCGCCACCATAGACCGTAATAGGAATTACGGCTATAGCGGCGGTGCATATTGGGTAACTTCGGCATCTTCAGAAGCCGGAGCTGAGGTTACTTTTAAAACACTGTAATTTGGCCGCCAGCAATCGCTGGAAGCTGAATTATGTATTTCCCTACCATCCACGTCGACCTGGAGTGGGAATAGTAATTTACCCCACCGGGAGTGGTGCGGGAGCAGAGTGAGCCATATACCAGCTATATCCTGCGCCCAAGTCTCCTGGCGGCTTTTTCATAGGTACACTGGCAGGAGCATTACATCACACCACAATGCAAAAAACTAAGGAAATAAATGTCAGTCTTCATATCGCTCTCACTTTAGGCGTGCTATAAAAAAAATTCTGCAGCTCACAGCTTTTGCAGAACACAAAATGTCTTCATAGGTATAAATTGCAAATGTTATTCTTACTGAATTCCCAATCCTTTGAAATTTAATAGTGTTCTCCATTAAGTCCAGAAATGTTATCATTATTTGCTGGTAGGTAATTCAGTTTATGTGACACAGTCACGCTGCTTTTGTTAGATACTGAATTTTAATGAATGTCATTTGTTCTTATACATTAGTAGATACAATCTTACACAACTAGGGACGCCTGATAAACAATAAATGGAACTTCTTTTCTGAGTTAGGTGTTGTTTTCAAAACTGCAACCCGAGAATGATGATAATATTTTCATTACGGCCGCTGTTGACTTTTATCTTCAATATGGCTTCTATTTTGTTTTTGTTTTGTTTTAAATAAATATGCTTTTATTGCAGCATTTCCTTTTGAACCAAAAATAGTCCTTAAAAGAAGCAGAGAACTGAAAAGGCACTAAAATGTTATCATAATGCTTCAGAAACTTTTCAGAGGAGACAGCCAACCACATATCATAAGGAATTTAATGAAAAAGATACACACACTTTTGCGTCTCACGTAATCATGGGACTCTGAAAGTGTCTCTAGGGGTACTTCTAGCATGAGAAGGAAAAAAATCATAGCTCAGAGCCCGTGGTTTCAATTTGCTGCCACCTGGTTTAAATTAGACATATATTTATTAAGTCTGTTAAATGTTCAGATTAACTCTGGGAAGAAGGTCATTCCAGTTAAAAGAAATCATGTTCGGTACTTTACTTAGCTACAAGTTAATTATGCTGTAAAATGCTGAGTATATCGTACAAACAAATGTCAACAGCGTTCTATGAGATGAAATCACTTGGGTTCCTTCTACGCTTTCAAATGGAGAGAGAGGAGAATTGGTAATTGTCCACCTCCTGGGCATTGAATCTCGGCAAGTTCGGTAGACCTAAGCGCTTTTCAATGGAAAGTTTACGGTGTCCTTGAAAGGCAAGTGACGGAGGATTTATAGTCGGGAATATTAGTGTTTACTCTAGAAACAGACAAAAATATGATCTTGCCAAGGCTGGACTGTTATTTGTATGTCAGGAGGTTTATAATTAATGTTGCTGTACAGACCTGGGTTGAAGTCAAAGTCATTACAGATATTGGTCATCGAGTCTGGTTTGTTCAGATCTGAATAGCAGTTGTGTTTGTGGGGAAAATGGGCTATCCTATGATTTGCTGGACACAGCGGCACCCAATGAGCAGCTGAGACTGGACTTATACTTTTTGTGCCCCTAGGCCAAGTATGTTGGGGCTCACCTTTCATGTGCAGCACCCCCCCCCCCCCCATTCCATGTGTAGCCCCCTCTCCTATGTGTATCATGCATGTACTGGATCCCCTCTCTTTCATGAACAGCTCCCTTGAGCATCAGTTTCCCTTTTTCTTGTGTTGCTACCCATTTTTAGCCTCCTCTTTCATATGCAGCAAACCATCTGTCATGTTCAGGTGCCCCTTTGGGCTGCAGCCACCCAAGGCCTGGGCCTTTGTGGCCTTTACAGAAATCCGTCCTTGACAAGCAGGGGGCTCTGGACATAATGTATGCAGTGGAAGGCTTCTTATTTTATGTCTTGATCACCTGGTATATACTCCACTGAGGTGAAAAGAACACATTGTGCTTGATCCATAGCTGCACATCCAGTTGGGAAGCACCTGTGAGAAGCACATTTGGCATAATTGTGACCTCTTTGACCTGGATAATCTGTACTCCTCCCCCCTAATCTACTCACCTCGGAGCAACACATTATGGGTCCTAAACCTTGCTTGCCCTATCCAAGCCTCAAGTGCTGCAGATTATTATTTGGAGGGGGATTTCTGTCCTCTGTCAAGATGGCTCTCATACTGGCAGCAAAGTCCTTTTAAATAGAAGTGGCAATGAAGGAAGCCACTAAGAGAGACACAGACCATCTCCTGACTAACATAGAAAAACACACTAAAGCACACCTGAAGTGTGAGGGATATGGAGGATGGCATATTTAACGACTTTTAAACAATGCAGATTGCCTGGCAGCCTTGCTGATCCTCTACCTCTAATGCTTTTAGCCATAGACCCTGAACAAGCTTGCAGATCAGATGTTTGTCTGCAGCCTGACTAGATTAGTCCTATGCTTGTTTTAGGTGTGTGATTCAGGCAAGGTAGCAGAAACGCAAGCTTTGCGGAACACGCAGCGTTATTGCCGCTAATGGAAGTCTATGGGACGTATGAAAAACCCCATATGCATTTTGTATTCGTGCGTTTTTGAAAACGCTGGTTTTGTTGTATGATATTCAAAAATGCATCAAAAACGCACATAATGAGAGTCAATGGGAACGCAATGTATTGCGCTTTGTATGCGTTTTTTTTTTTATTGCTTTGTGATGTATTTCCCCTTCCTGTTTTCTTCCTAGTGATTTGCATAAAACGCAATGTAAAAATGCATTCAAAACCCATATGCGTTTTGTATATGCGAACCGCAAACACGTAAAGGCACGCAAAAGCTAGAAAAATGCATTTGCACTAAAAACACACACACAAAAAAAATGCACATGACAGAAAACGTGACCTTTCACTCTCAGTTAAGCTAAGTACTCACGGGGGGACAATTGTAGCTGTCACTGCACACGGGAGCGTGTGCGCGACAGTTCGGAGACAGTTCGGCGATAGCTCGTCGCCAAGTCCCTCTGCATACACACGGCAGCAGAGGGATTAGCGATGCGGCGGAAGCTGTCGCCGAGGTTCCTCCCCCCCCGCCGGATGCTCCGTGTACTGTGTGTGGGTAGCTGTCGCTAGCCCGCATACACATGCGGGACTAGCGACAGTTCCGGCGATGTTGCGGCGACGGCTGTAGCCGGCGATTGAACATATCAATCGCCTGGCGACAGCTCCGACGGGCGACGGTTCGGGGCGCGCGCGTCATACACACGGACGAACCGTCGCCGCAACACGCGCGTGGCACGTGGCTTTATGTGTGCACACAGCCTAAGACATTACTCATGCTTGGAAGATCAGCAGGACTGCCAGGCAATAGAGATGGCCCAAACCTCCTATTTTCGGAACACGAACTTCCGCAATGGACTTCAATGGGGAGGAGAACTTTGAAAACTAGAAACACTTATGCTGGCCACAAGTGATGGAAAAGATGTTTCAAGGGGTCTAACATCTGAGTTTTTGCATGGATGAGTGGGATAGATGCCAAAAGTCCCAGGGAAAATTACGGATTTGACGCAAAGCAGCGTTTTAAGGGCAGAAATCACATTGAATGCTAAATTGCAGGCCTAAAGTTCTTTAAAACATCTTGCATGTGCATACATCAATCAGGGAGTGTAATTAGAGTACTGCTTCACCCTGACACACCAAACTCACTGTGTAGCGCACCGCAAACAGCTGTTTGTGTTGTGACGGCCGTGCTGGACTGGTGCGCACTAGTGTTGGGCGAACAGTGTTCGCCACTGTTCGGGTTCTGCAGAACATCACCCTGTTCGGGTGATGTTCGAGTTCGGCCGAACACCTGACGGTGCTCGGCCAAACCGTTCGGCCATATGGCCGAACTAAGAGCGCATGGCCGAACGTTCCCCGAACGTTCGGCTAGCGCTGTGATTGGCCGAACGGGTCACGTGGTTCGGACCCGAACGCGCTCTGATTGGCCGAACTGTCACGTGGTTCGGGTAAATAAATACCCGAACCACGTCATATCTCCGCCATTTGTCTGTGGGTTTAGCTTTGGGTAGGCAGGCAGGGTAGTTCGCGCTCCAGCCACGCTAGCCAGGGTCCCCCCCAGTCATTGTGTGTCACTGCTGGGAACAGTAGTACACCGCTCGTTCAGCCACACTATATAGCATTCTGTGTACTGTTCTGTGTCTGCTGGGAACAGTGGTACACCGCTCGTTCAGCCACACTATATAGCATTCTGTGTACTGTTCTGTGTCTGCTGGGAACAGTAGTACACCGCTCGTTCAGCCACACTATAAAGCATTCTGTGTACTGTTCTGTGTCTGCTGGGAACAGTAGTACACCGCTCGTTCAGCCACACTATATAGCATTCTGTGTACTGTTCTGTGTCTGCTGGGAACAGTAGTACACCGCTCGTTCAGCCACACTATATAGCATTCTGTGTACTGTTCTGTGTCTGCTGGGAATAGTGGTACACCGCTCGTTCAGCCACACTATATAGCATTCTGTGTACTGTTCTGTGTCTGCTGGGAACAGTGGTACACCGCTCGTTCAGCCACACTATATAGCATTCTGTGTACTGTTCTGTGTCTGCTGGGAACAGTAGTACACCGCTCGTTCAGCCACACTATATAGCATTCTGTGTACTGTTCTGTGTCTGCTGGGAATAGTGGTACACCGCTCGTTCAGCCACACTATATAGCATTCTGTGTACTGTTCTGTGTCTGCTGGGAACAGTAGTACACCGCTCGTTCAGCCACACTATATAGCATTCTGTGTACTGTTCTGTGTCTGCTGGGAATAGTGGTACACCGCTCGTTCAGCCACACTATATAGCATTCTGTGTACTGTTCTGTGTCTGCTGGGAACAGTGGTACACCGCTCGTTCAGCCACACTATATAGCATTCTGTGTACTGTTCTGTGTCTGCTGGGAACAGTAGTACACCGCTCGTTCAGCCACACTATATAGCATTCTGTGTACTGTTCTGTGTCTGCTGGGAACAGTAGTACACCGCTCGTTCAGCCACACTATAAAGCATTCTGTGTACTGTTCTGTGTCTGCTGGGAACAGTAGTACACCGCTCGTTCAGCCACACTATATAGCATTCTGTGTACTGTTCTGTGTCTGCTGGGAACAGTAGTACACCGCTCGTTCAGCCACACTATATAGCATTCTGTGTACTGTTCTGTGTCTGCTGGGAATAGTGGTACACCGCTCGTTCAGCCACACTATAGAGCATTCTGTGTACTGTTCTGTGTCTGCTGGGAATAGTGGTACACCGCTCGTTCGCCACTGTATAGCATTGTGCTCTGTGTCGCTTCTGGGAATAGTGGTACACCGCTCACCCGTCACTGTATAGCATTGTGCTCTGTGTCACTGCTGGGAATAGTGGTACACCGCTCACCCGTCACTGTATAGCATTGTGCTCTGTGTCGCTGCTGGGAATAGTGGTACACCGCTCACCCGTCACTGTATAGCATTGTGCTCTGTGTCGCTGCTGGGAATAGTGGTACTGTATAGCATTTCTGTACTGCCACTGTACTGCTGCCAGTCAGCGTGTACTGTAAGGATAAGTGAAATGAGGAAGAAATCCGGTGAAAGAGGGAGGGGCAAGGGAAGAGGTGTTTCCCCTGACGGTTCACGTACAGGCCACAGGGGAGCACCCAAGAAAACCCACTCAATACCGCCCATGTTGTCCAGGACAACAACCCTCACAAATCCAAAAGAACAGGACCAGATAATTACTTGGATGACCTCTCAAGCGTCCAGCAGTGGGTTAAGCAGCACCAGCACATCACGCACGAGGTCCGAGTCCTCAGCCAGTTACAAGGAGCCAGTGGGCACAAAGCTGACACAACCGGCAGCGACACCACGCACACAACTGCCAGATAACCAGTCCGATGAATTACCTCAGGACACAATGGGGTATTCGCAGGAGCTATTCCCAGCCCAACAAACTTCCACCTTTCAAAGGTCAATGGAGGAACAGCCAGAAATGTTGTGCCTGGATTCACAACCGTTAACTGTGGGAAATGCACCGCGCACTGAAATACAAGGCGAGTCCGAAGAGGACTCGGAAACCCAAATCCCAGAGCAATTTGGGCAGGAGGGGTTGCAATTGCAGGAGGTCGGCCGACAAGATCTGGAAGACGACGTTGGAGTGTGCTGCGCAGAGGTTGTTGTGGGGAGCTCTACTCCACGGCGGTGGCCCACAATGACATATGACGAGTTTGAGGAGATGGAAGAGGAGGGTATGGACAATGTGGACAGAGACCCAGATTTTGTTTGTGAACGAGAACATCGCCGTCGTAGCAGCAGCACAGATGAGTCTGTTGAAGAACCCACTGCTGCACGAGTTCGCCTTGTGCCACAAGGTAGGCGGCGCGCAATTTCAGGCACCACAAGCGTGGAAGTTCAAGTGAGAGGCAAAAGAGGAGCAAACAGAAATCGCCAGCAAGGAGGCAGGTGTTCCAAAGTCTGGGCTTTCTTTGAAGACTGCACTGAGGATGTTACCATGGCGATTTGCAAGGTGTGCAAGACCCGCCTGAGCAGGGGGAAAAATATTAACAACCTCTCCACCACCAGCATGAGCCGTCACATGCTATCCAAACATCCCACTCTTTGGGCAAACGCGTCAGGACAGGGTACCAGAAACAACACTGCCTCCCTTGGGTTCACCAGACCCGCCTCAGCAGCAGCAGTAGCCCAGCCATTGCGTGGTTCACAACATTCACAAACATCAGACGACGCTGACACTGTCACTTTCCGGAGTAGTGCTCTTGAGGTCTCCCAGTGTTCATCAAACACAACAACCAACAGCCCTTCCGTGTGCAGCGCTACGGTTCAGTTGTCTGTGTCGGAGATGTTTGAGCGCAAGAGGAAATTGCCAGCAAATGACCCCCGGGCCGTGGCAGTAACAGCCAGCATAGCCAAGCTTCTGGCCTGCGAAATGCTGCCATATCGATTGGTGGAGACAAACAGCTTCAAGGGCATGATGTCAGTGGCCATCCCACGTTACGTGGTTCCCAGCCGCTACCACTTTGCACGCTCTGCAGTGCCTGAGTTGCATGAGCACGTGGTCAGCAAAATAACCCGAAGCTTGAAGAATGCCGTTGCCTGCAAGGTTCACCTCACCACTGACACCTGGACGAGTGCGTTCGGCCAGGGTCGATACATCTCCCTTACCGCGCACTGGGTGAACCTTGTGGAGCCTGGCAGCGATTCCTCACCTGCTACGGCACGGGTGTTGCCCACGCCACAAACAGCTGCACCGCCGTCCCTCCCACTGGATAACAGCAGCACCTACCTCTCTGACTCCTTCTCCTCCAACGCATCTCAAAGCTGTACCTCATCCGGAAACGCTAACCCAGCAGCAGTAGGATCGTGGAAGCAGTGCAGCACAGCTGTTGGCATGCGTCAGCAAGCGTTGCTGAAGCTCATCTGCCTTGGGGATAAGCAGCACACAGGGGAGGAAATTTGGAGGGGAATAAAGGAACAGACGGATTTGTGGCTGGCACCGCTGGACCTGAAACCGGGCATGGTTGTGTGTGATAATGGGAGTAATCTCATTCGCGCTTTAAGGTTGGCTAAGCTGACACACATCCCTTGCCTGGCGCACGTGATGAACCTAGTAGTTCAGCGGTTCCTGAGGACATACCCAGGCGTGCCCGATCTGCTGTTGAAGGTGCGTCGAGTGTCCAAACATTGTAGAAATTCCAGTACTGCTTCGGGGGCACTCGCCAAGATGCAGGAGCGCTTCAATCTCCCCCACCATCGCTTGCTGTGTGATGTCCCTACGCGCTGGAATTCTACGCTGCACATGCTAGCCCGCTTTTGCGAGCAGAAGAGTGCAGTGGTCCAGTACATGACGGCGCAGTACCGAGGCGCATCCGGCCAGCTGCCAAGCTTCTGTGGATCCGATTGGGCCAACATGTTGGACCTCTGCCAAGTCCTCCAAAATTTTGAGCAATCCACGTTGCTTGTGAGCAGTGACAACTCTTCAGTCAGCATTACCATACCACTGCTGTGTTTACTGAAGAGGTCGATGTTAAAAATCAAGGAAACAGCTGTCATGATGCAACTGGGGGAATCTGAAGGAGAAAACGATCAGCGTGATGGTACCAACATCAGGCCATCCGCCTCAGGGAACGCTGGCCCCAGCAGCTATGACGAAGAAGAGGAGGAGGAACAGCTGGAGTTGGAGCAGGAATTTCATGCCACCACTGACGAGGGCCAGAGCGGTGCACGTTGGACTTCCACAATTCAACGCGAATGGTCAGCAGAAGCAGACCAGGAGGAAGGTGACGACTATGATGCATCACAACAACTATCACAACGCTCACAAGAGGATGATGAGGATTCTGGTAGGACTCTGGCACACATGGCTCAATTCATGCTAGACTGCATTGAACGTGACCCACGCATTGTGCGCATTCTGGACAACACCAATTACTGGGTTTATACCCTTCTGGATCCACGGTACAAACACAATGTTCCAAAACTGCTTGAAGAAAGAGTCAGACAGGTCAAAATGGAAGAATACCAGCAGGCCCTTGTGGAGACTTTAGAGAGGAGATTGACATCCTCCCCCTCCTCTAGCCAGTTGTACGCAGACAGACTGACTTCCGCAAACCCAGGACGACCAGGAGGGCAGCAAACAACGCAAGCCGCAGCTAGTACCCAAAAGGGAATGGTATCGGCAGTGTCCTTGGAGTGGGAAAATTTTCTGACACCCATGCAGCCGCAGCCCACTGAACAGCAAGCGTGCAGATCCACCTCCAACACCGATCGCCTGGAGAAGATGGTCAAGGACTACATGTCAGATGGCGTAGCTGTGTCGAACCATCCATCTGCACCCTTCAACTATTGGGTATCGAAGCTAGACACCTGGCACGAACTGGCAATGTACGCAATAGAGGTGCTGGCTTGCCCGGCAGCCAGCGTTATGTCGGAACGCTGTTTCAGTGCTGCCGGAGGCATCGTCACAGATCGGCGTATCCGCCTCTCTACAGAAAATGCAGACCGTCTGACTCAAATTAAAATGAATCAATCCTGGATTGGAAATGACTACGCAACACTCCAGGACCCCAACCAAGTAACATGACCAATGAACATCTGGGATGGTGTTGCGTTTCCGGGCCCTGTTTATTGAACCTCTCATCTGTATTACATTTATGACTGCATGGCGGCAAAAAGCATTGCTGCTATATCCGCACGCTTTTTGTCCACATGCAAGGCCTGGGTTGTTGTGTCTCACAAAGCGTGGCCTTCTCCTCCTGCGCCTGCTCCTGTTCCATCACGTCTGCTGCTGCTGGGTTAGCGTTGCCGCGTGGTCCCTGTTTATTGAACCACTTATCTTTATTACATTTATGACTGCATGGCGGTACAAAGCATGCTATCCGCACGCTTCTTGCCCTCATGCAAGGCCTGGGTTGTTGTGTCTCACAAAGCGTGGCCTTCTCCTCCTGCGCCTGCTCCTGTTCCATCACGTCTGCTGCTGCTGGGTTAGCGTTGCCGCGTGGTCCCTGTTTATTGAACCACTTATCTTTATTACATTTATGACTGCATGGCGGTACAAAGCATGCTATCCGCACGCTTCTTGCCCTCATGCAAGGCCGGGGTTGTTGTGTCTCACAAAGCGTGGCCTTCTTCTCCTCCTGCGCCACCCTCCTCCTGTTCCATCACGTGTGCTGCTGCTGGGTTAGCGTTACCGGTCCCTTTTCCTGGAACCTCTTATATGTATTACATTTATGACTGCATGCCGACAAAAAACATGTTACCTGTGCAAAGAAAACAGACATTTCCCGCATTTAAAAGACAGTTTTCCCTTTGAAACGTTAAAATCGATTTTCTCAAAAACTATAAGCTCTTTTTGCTAAATTTTTTTTTCCTCTTGTACCCACTCCCAAGGTGCACATACCCTGTAAATTTGGGGTATGTAGCATGTAAGGAGGCTTTACAAACCACAAAAGTTCGGGTCCCCATTGACTTCCATTATGTTCGGAGTTCGGGTCGAACACCCGAACATCGCGGCCATGTTCGGCCTGTTCGGCCCGAACCCGAACATCTAGATGTTCGCCCAACACTAGTGCGCACCATGGTGAGATTGCTCTTTCTCAGTGATATCAGGTAATGTCTGACTGCCTTGTCAACTTTCGATGGTTCTTTCTCTACCATTGTTAAAGCTTACATCTATTTTTTTTAAATTACATTTTCTGCAGGCTGTTCAGTAACTGTAACGAGAATCTGTTATGGAAGGCAAGTCTGCCATTGTGACCACGGGTAATGGCCGGGGAATCAAGGTTCGATTCCGGTCCGGAGTGGGAGCCTGAGGACCGGCTACCACCACCACACATCCAAGTAAGGACCCATTTGCTGTATAAGTAATGTACCTGCCCTGACTGTGCTTTGCAGACCAGGCATCTGTGGTTAGATGGACCCTTGACCCAGCGCAAGACGAAATAAATCAAAAGCATTTGCCAAGAATGTGTTATGGAGGGCAAGTCTGCCATTCTTTCAACTGTGTGAAACTTTCGATGGTACTTTCTCAGTAGCATGGTGACCACGGGTAATGGCCGGGGAATCCTGGTTCGATTCCGGTCCGGAGTGGGAGCATAAGAAACGGCTACCACCACCACACATCCAAGAAAGGCCGCAGGCATGGCATGCAAGTCCCGAGGTAGTGACAAAAAATAACAATACAGGAGGTTTTTCGAGGCCCTGCTGCATATGAGACTAATCAACTTTAATACCTTTAACGAGAATCTGTTATGGAGGGCAAGTCTGCCATCCATTCAAGTGAAAGGTATGCACTGACTGCCAGGTATAATGCAATGTGCAGTCACAAATGCAGTGAAAGGTATGCAGTGACTGCAAACAGCTGTTTGTGTGGTGCTGGACTGGTGCGCACCATGATGGTCGCCGGGCTAAGGTAGCTGAATGACAGAACAGTGACTGTCCCGCTGATCAAATTTGGTCTGTCCACGATGAAGCAACGACCTTATTATCGTGGGTGTGCCCCCCCCCCCCCCCCCCCCGAGACACTCATATTGCCGGCGGTCATTGCTTCATTGTGATACGCAAGCCCTTTCACCGCGGCAAGGTAATGATCACGAAGGGGAATTGGCACATGTACATGCCTTTTGTTTTGTTGTTGTTTCTCACCAGAAAAATTATTATATTGCTCCGAATCCAAGAGGAGATCAGATCCACCCATGCCACCTCCATTACCGTCCACAATTTATTTTCCCCTGAGCACCCCCAGTCTAAGATCCCTTTAAGCTGGTTTGCTGAGTGATATCGGGCTATATCAGGTGCAGCTAGACCTCCTTCCTCTTTGTTCCTTGTGAGGTAATGATATGCAATTCTAGAAGGTTTATTATGCCAAATAAATCTTTGGAATAGTCTATGAACCACCCAGAACCATACTCGAGGGATTCGCCCCAGAATATTTTGTATCAGAAAAAGGATCTTAGGGAGGAGAAACAATTTGATAATAGCTACCCTGCCTATACTATTGAATATAGACTTGCCCCATGATTCTAAGGCTTTGGTACTCTCCATAATTATATCTTTAAAATTTGCAGAGAAGAGTGTCCTTCCTCCCCAGGTAGGTGATGTTATGAGCCTGCCACCGAAATTCGGCTAAGGCATTAATTTGACCAACTATCTTGTTGTTATTACAACCTAAATTCAGTAGTAGATTGCTACCCTTTCATGAAGATGGTGCTCTATGCTCTCCCTAAAGTGCTGTTAAAGCAGCAGGGACAGCCATACTATTCCATGAAAAAAAACACATATATAAGTAGATAAAAACTTGTTCTACTTACATAACACATGTATTGTACTGTCCAAGATTTGATTTCAGTGAATTTTATACAGTAAATAAAAAACAGTTCCAGGTCCCTAACTCTTTTTTTCTCTTAGAAATAGCACTGTCATATCTAGCTTGTTTTGTAAACACATGTGAGCACAGCACAAATTGTATTTCAGCAGCTTCTGCAGAGGAGGGAGGTGTATTTCCCTTCTCAGCCTCATGTCATACTGAACTGCCCTCAGCCAATCAGTGAGGAGTAGGAATATATTGGAGGGGAGATAACAAGCTTCCGTCTCCCCGGCAATGTACCAAATAGAGCCAGGCTGACTGAGATATGATTCATTACAGCAGACACATTTATAATTATACTAGCTGATGACCAGGCATTGTCCGGGTATGTGTTTGGCTGGTGTTGGTTCCATCCACTTTTCCTAACCCTAACACACAAACACTCAATGACCAAGTTTGTGAGCTTTGAGGTCTTTTGCATGAATAATTTGTATATTCCCATAGAAATCAAACAAATCAGATTGTGGCTCCACCCCCCTCCAGCATTGTTTGATTTGAACCCTAGTCAACCAATCACTGACTGTAGCAGGTTTGAGACATCTGCTATTAGCAGTGTAAAAATGGCAGCAATTTACATATTCCTCCTGAAAATTAACAAATGAATTTTGATTGGCTATTATAGGCTCCACCAACTTCCCTGAATATTAATCAGTCACCCAGTGATCATCTGGGCAAAGTTTGAGAACCCTGCCAATAACAGTGTAAGAATGGCTGCAGTTTATATTTTCCCAGTAAAATTAGTTTTTGGCTCTGTCCACTTTTTGTAACCTGGACACACAGTCACGCAATTACTAATTTTGTGAGCTTTGGGGTCCTTGACATCAATAATTTGTATTTTCCCAGTGAAATGAAACAAATCTGATTGGCTGTGGCTCCGTCCCCTTTTCTGACTTTGAACCCCAGTGACCCAATGACCAACTGTACCAGGTTTAAGGCTTGTGCCATTAACAGTGCAAGAATGGCAGCAATTTCAATATTCCCCTTGAAAAACAGGTGAATTTTGATTAGCTTTTTTAGGCTCAACCTACTTTTCTGAATATTAATCCCAGTCACCCAGTAACCAACTGTGCAAAGTTTGAGATCCCTGCCATTAACAGTGAAGAAGGGCTGCAGTTTACATTTTCCCAGGGAAATCTTTTTTGACTCCACCCACTTTGTGTAATCTTGGCACACAATGACCAAGTTTTGAGCTTTCGGGAAGCATTTTATCCAGCAAAGAAATCTGATTGGCTGTTTGTGGCTCCGCCACTTTAGTGCATTTGAACCACAGTCACTTAATGATCGACTGTAGCAAGTTTGAGGCCTCTGCCGTTAACAGTGTAAGAATGGCAGCAGTTTCAATATTCCCCTTGAAAACCAATAGGTGAATTTTGATTGGCTGTTGTAGGCTCCACCCACTTTTTTTGAATAGTAATCCCAGTCACCCAGTGACCAACTGTGTCAAGTTTGAGAACCCTGTCATTAACTGAGTAGAATGGCTGCAGTTTATATTTTCCCATGTAAAAAGTTTGTTGTTTTTGGCTCCGCCCACTATTTCTAACCTTGACATACAGTCACTGAACTTGACATACAGTCAGTAAATGACCAAGTTTATGAGCTTTGGGGTCCTTGGCATGAATAAGTTGAAATTTCCCATTGAAATTAATCAAATCTGATTGGCTGTTTATGGCCCATTCCTTTTTAAAGCGGTATAAAACCCTGACATAATATTCAATAAAAACATGTTTTCCTACTTTTTATATGCCATACGGTTAGCATATTTGTTTTTGTGCATAAGTATTGTTATTCATTTAGAAATGATACTTTCCTAAAGTACACTTATTTTACTCTGAGAGCTGACTTTGCATTTTATTTACAACTGCTTTATTCATCCTCTAACTTAACCGGTTCAGCGCCGCAGTGCCGAAAATCTCATGCATCCGAGCAACATTCACCTCCCATTCATTCGCCTATAACTTTATTGCTACTTATCACAATGAATTGATCTATATCTTGTTTTTTCCGCCACTAATTAGGCTTTCTTTGGGTACTACGTTTTGCTAAGAATTATTTTTTTCTAAATCCATTTTAACAGGAAAATTAAGAAATAAATGAAAAAAATTCAATATTTCTCAGTTTTTGGCCATTATAGTTTGAAATTAATATACGCTACCGTAATTAAAACCCATGTATTTTATTTGCCCATCTGTCCCATTAATTACACCATTTAAACGATGTCCCTATCACAATTTATGGTGCCGATATTTCATTTAGAAATAAAGGTGCATTTTTTCAATTTGCGTCCATCACTATTTATAAGCTTATAATTTTAAATAATATAATAACATACTCTCTTGACATGTATATTTAAAAAGTTTAGACCCTTGTCTAACTATTTATGTTGTTTTTTTTTTTTATTGTATTTTTTTTATTTATTTTTTTAATAAAAACTGTATGTGGGTAATTTTTGGTGTGGGAGGGAAACTGCTTATTTTACATGTAAAATAAGCAAATTATTTAATTAAAAATGTATGTGGGTGCAGTTTACTATTTGGCCACAAGATGGCCACAGTGAGAAAAGTCCTGGATGCGAACGATCTCGCATCCAGGAACCAAAATTCAGAGGAGTTGTTTCCTGGGGGCAGAAATACCACGCTCTCTGGAGAGAAAGCGTCGGTATTTCTGCGGGGAAGTTAGATCGGTGAATGGGAATTATATTCCCATTCACTGATCAGGGGGCTAGCGGCGGGTGGCGGGTGCGCGCGCGGGCGCGCGCCCGATCGCGCGCACCACGCATTGAAAGCAGCAGTGCCTTTCTGGACGAGAAAGCTGGTCCAGAAAGGCCGAACTGGTTAATCAGAAAGCATCAGAAAGCATTTATGCTTATCTGACTTTGTTCAGGGGACCCGGCAGTGTGAGAGAAGGCTTTGTTTACATTTCTCAATTAAACACAAGATACCATTATGTAAAGTTCGGAAGCGGCCAGCTCTGCTAGAAGGGAAGCTTCTAAAGCCTGTGTTAACCCTTTGAATGCAGTTCTAGTAAAAAAAATGCTGGTTGTATATAATATGCTGTAAATAATCTATTAGAGCAAAGTAGAAATGATGGGTTTCATTCCGCTTTGAGATTTAAAATCCCAGTCTCTCAGTGACTGACTGTACCAGATTTGAGGCCTCTGCCATTAAGAGTGTATGAAGGACAGCAATGTAAATATCCCCCTTGAAAATTAATAGGTGAGTTTTGATAGGCTGTTGTAGGCTCCACCCACTTTCCTGAGTATTAATCCCAGTCATCCAGTGACCAAATGTGTCAAGTTTGAGAACCCTGCCAATAACAGAATGGATGAAATCAATCTAACAAATCTGATTGGCTGTTTATGGCTCCACCCCCTTTAGTGAATTTGGCAGTCACCCAATGACTGTTTTAGGTTTGAGGCCTCTGACATTAACAGTGTAAGAATGGTAGCAATGTAAATATTCCCCTTGAAAATCAATAGATGAATTTTGATTGGCTGTTGTAGGCTCCACCCACATTTCTGAATATCAATCCCAGTGACCAACTGAGTCAAGTTTGAGAATCCTGCCATTTACAGTATAAGAATGGCTGCAGTTTATATTTTCCCATGTAAATAGTTGTTTTTGGCTCCACCCACTATTCCTAACCTTGACATACAGTTACTCAATGACCAAGTTTATGAGCTTTGGGGCCATTGGCATCAATGGGCTTGATTCACTAACCGGCACTAAGCCGGTTAGTGTGCCTTATCACTTAGTGGGCACAAACTACAGCGCTAACCTTATCTGAGGTTAGTGTGCCTTATCTGAGGTTAGTGTGCCTTATCTGAGTTAGTGTGCCTTATCTGAGGTTAGTGAGCCTTATCTGCAGTGTGCCATGTAGCTTTGTGCATCTTTTAGTATACACAAAGCTATTTAGTGTGCACAAAGCTACTTAAGGCACACTAAGTTCAGATAAGGCACACTAACTCAGATAAGGCACACTAACCGGCTTGGCGCCGGATAACTCTTTTTTACTCCGGCGCTAACACAGATAGAGTGTACAGCTAATTTATAAGGAAAGTTGAATTTCCTGTTCGAGTTAACCTGCCAGTTGCCAAGCTCCAGCAGTGCAGCCTGTGGCAGTCATGCATGTTCGGCCAAGCTGCATGCTGTGTCATATAAAGTGCAGAGGGGAATGAGGAGGCTTTCTGTTGTAGGCAGCAACACAGCAGTAATCCTAAAGGTAGCCATACACTGGTCGATTTGCCATTAGATCGACCAGCTGACAGATCCCTATCTGATCGAATCTGATCAGAGAGGGATCGTATGGCTGCCTTTACTGCAAACAGATTGTGAATCGATTTCAGCCTGAAACCGATTCACCATCTGCTGAGCTGCTCCTGCCGCCTGTCGTCCCCCCCCCCCCCCCCGGTATACATTACCTGACGCTGGCTCCCGGGCATCTTCTCCGCATTGCACGGCTCTGTTCCGGATCCATTACGGCGCTTCCTGTGTTACTCCGTGACCAGGAAGTTAAAATAGAGCGCCCTCTATTAGAACTTCCTGGTCACTGCAGTGACACAGGAAGCGCCGGGATGGATGGAGCCGGAACAGAGCCGTGCAGCACGGACAAGACGCCCGGGAGCCAGCCTCAGGTAATGTATACCTGATCGGATCGGCCGCCGCTAGCGACGCGCACTTTACCCGCAGGCAATCGAGGGTAATTTCCCGCACGGCGCGATCGACGGACCGATCCGATTCCGGGAGGGAATCGGATCGGCGGCTGCGTTTACCGCGAACGATTGGCAGCAGATTCGATCCCAGGATCGAATCTGCTGTCGAAACGGCCGGGAATCGAGCCAGTGTATGGCTACCTAGATTCGGTTAGTGAATCAAGCCTAATAAGTTGCAATTTCCCACTGAAATTAAACAAATCTGATTGGCTGTTTGTGCCCGCCCCCTTTTCAGAATTTAAACCCTAGTCTCCCAGTGAGTGACTGTACCAGATTTGAGGCCTCTGCCATTAAGAGTGTATTAAGAGCAGCAATGTAAATAATCCCCTTGAAAATCAATCAATCCCAGTCACCCAGTGACCAACTGTGCCAAGTTTGAGAAAACCGCCATTAACCCTCCTGGTGGTATTAAAAATTCCGCCAGGAGGCAGCGCGGCAGTTTTTTTTTTTTTAAATCATGTAGCGAGCCCAGGGCTCGCTACATGATAGCCGCTGCTCAGCGGCATCCCCCCGCCCTCTTCGATCGCCTTCGGCGATCTCCGATCAGGAAATCCCGTTCAAAGAACGGGATTTCCTGGAGGGCTTCCCCCGTCGCCATGGTGACGGGGCGGGATGACGTCACCGACGTCAGCGACATCGTGACGTCATTGGGAGTCCCGATCCACCCCTCGGCGCTGCCTGGCACTGATTGGCCAGGCAGCGCAGAGGTCTGGGGGGGGGGGGCCCGCGCGCCGCAACCGATAGCGGCGATCGGGCGCAGGCCGGCGGCGATCAGTGTGCTGGCGCAGCTAGCAAAGTGCTAGCTGCGTCCAGCAAAAAAAAGTTTAAGAAAATCGGCCCAGTAGGGCCGGAGAAAACCTCCTGCGCGGCTTACCCCGAACTACGTTCGGGGTTACCGCCAGGAAGGTTAACCGTGTAAGAATGGTTGCAGTTTATATTTTCCCATGTAAAAAAATGTAGTTGTTGGCACCGCCCACTTTTTCTAACCTTGACATACATTCACTCCATTACCAAATTTATGAGCTTTGGGGTCCTTGGCATCAATAATTTGTATATTCCCATTGAAATTAAACAAATCTGATTGGCTGTGTGTGGCTCCCTACACTTTCTGAATTTGAACTCCAGTTACCCAGTGACCAACTGTACCAGTTTGAGGCACCCGCTATTAACAGTGTAAGAATGACAGCAATTTAAATATTCCCCTTGAAAATCAACAAGTGAATTTTGATTGGCTGTTGTTGGCTCCACCCATTTTCCTGAATATTAATTCCAGTCACCCAGTGACCAACTGTGCAAAGTTTGACAACCCTGCCATTAACAGTGTAAGAATGGCTGCAGTTTATATTTTTCTAGTCACTCAATTACCAAAAATGTGTGAATGGAAGCAGTTTATCCAGCAAGGAAATCTGATTGGCTGTTTGTGGCCCCGCCCCTTTAGTGAATTTGGACCCCAGTCACCCAATGACCGACTGTAGCAAGTTTGAAGCCTCTGCCATTAAGGCCTAGTGCACACCGGTTTTGGTACTGTTTTTAGAACCGCTTGCGGATGTGGAAACGCTTGGGTAATGTATTTCAATGGGCTGGTGCACACCAGAGCGGTATGCGTTTTGCAGAAACGTATACTCCCGGGCTGCATTTTTTTTTGGATTTTGGAGGCGTTTCTGCCTCCAATGTTAAGTATAGGAAAAAACGCAAAACGCTTGATAAAACGCAAGATCAGAGCGTTTTCCAGGCGCTTTTGTTACAGTAGCTGTTCAGTAACAGCTTTACTGTAACAATATCTGTAATCTGCTACACAAAAAAACGCTACACAAAACCGCAAAACGCTAGCAAAACGCTTCATAATAATAAGAAAAAAACACTTCAAAAAACGCTAGCGTTTTGCGGATCTGCTAGCGGTTTTTGGTGTGGTGGCCTCACAGTGTATGAATAGCAGCAGTTTAAATATTCCCCTTGAAAATCAATAGGTGAATTTTAATTGGCTGTTGTAGGCCCTACCCACTTTCCTGAATCCTAATCTCATTCACCCAGTGACCAAGTGTGCCAAGTTTGAGAACCCTGCGATTAACAGTGTAAGAATGGCTGCAGTTTACATTTTCCCATTAAAAATTAATGGCTGAAATTTGATTGGCTGTTTTATGCTTCGCCCACTTTTCCTGGATTTGTAACCTCGGTCACCAAGTGACCAACTGTGCCAAGTGTGGGGACTCTGGATGATTACTGTGAGAATGGTAGCCTTTTCCATTTTTTCCATTGACATGAATGGGTGAAATCTGATTTGCTGTTTGTAGCTTCGCCCAGGTGTGCGGGGGGACGCGAGACCACCAGAACATATCATCCCAGGTAGTAAGGGATCTGTATACCAAGTTTCGTTCAAATCGGTCAAGCCACACACGCACACGCGCACACACACACGCACACTTCTATATATAGATTGGAATGCTTACAATGCAGACTGCATGTAGACTACATAATAAACAGAGTAGTGGGTAAATTAAATTTGATTTTGCGGCTGACAATCCCACTTTAAAGACTCATTCACACCTAACATCAAAAACGCAAACGTTTTCGTGCACTTTTTTTCCCTCTCCCGTCACTCCAATGCGCGCGTTGCGTTTCTGGTGAAAGGTCTTTTCTAAGCGCTTTTCCAGAACGGTTTTGTAATTCACTCCTTGACGCAAGTCAAGAAGTGAACTCTTTGACCCGGAAAAGAATAAATACAATGGGCTTGATTCACAAAAGGGTGCTAACTTAGTTAGCACGCCTAAAAGCCCCTTACCACGCCTAAAGCCCTTTAGGACGCACAAAGTTTCCCGCACTAAGTTAGCGTGCGCAAAGTTTAGCGGTGCACGCAAAATGTTGCACCGTGTGCAACGAAAACGCCGCACCGGGTGAACGTACAACGTTGCACCGGGTGCGCCCGAAACAACGCACGGTGCAACGTTTCGGGTGCACCCGGTGCGATGTTTTCATCACACCCGGTGTGACGCATACTCCATGCAGCGCTAAACTCTCGCGCGATCAATAAAAGCTGTATACCAACCAAGAAATATATATCCAATTGACAAATCAACAATAATTCTACTTAAGTCTGTTGGAATCTACAGAAAGACAAAGAGAGGATCCAGGGGACGTGGGAAAAGACGTTATTCACTGCAGAACCAAAATAACTCTGTGACAAAATCTACAGAGTACACCCAGCCAACAACCCTAATAGCTCCAGCACAATCCAGCAGAGATGACAGCCACACATCTGGAGACTGTTCCCTCCTGGAGTCCTCAAACTCAGACCTCAGCTCCCAGGGTAGCCCCATCAAGGCTGTCCTCTGCAACGTCAGATCAATAAACAACAAAACAGCAATCATACATGATCTAATAGAGTCTTCTGATCTGGCCTGCCTGACTGAAACCTGGCTTTCTGAACCTGTTGGCCCCACCCTGGAGGCAGCTGTGCCAACAAACTATTCCGTGATATACTGCAACAGGAAAGAACGCAGGGGAGGAGGGGTTGCACTTTGCTTTAGATCAGCTTTGAAAATCAGACCACTTACTGTAGGTCCTACCAACTCGTTTGAATGCTTGGGGGTGCAACTTTCAGCTGAGGAAAACATTAACATATTGCTGATCTACCGCCCACCAGAAAAATACTCAGACTTCCTTGAGGAACTTGTAGACCTCCTGTGCAACCTAACACTGGAACACCCCAGATGGATTGTTCTTGGAGATTTAAATACATGGGTGGACGGACGACTCCTCTTCACAATTTGGAAAAGAGCTACCTCGTGCCTTACATGAACTGGGCTTCCTCCAATCAATCAGCTCTGCTACTCACAGGAAAGGTCACACTCTGGACCTTATATTCCATACTGGGCTGTCAATAGCCAATGTGGAAATTAATCCTGTTGCCTGGTCAGACCATCACACTATCCACTTCTCCCTCTTAATACCAGCCGTCAAACACCAGGTCAAGAATCAAATAAAATATCGCCGCTTAAAAGGGCTAACACCTCAACATATCCGAGATAACCTTAGCTTTGATGAATTGACTGACTCCAGCTTGGACCCTGATACTCTGGTGTTTAAATACAACAAATGTGTGTCCTCCACCTTTGAGACCATTGCTCCTCTGCGCACCAAATATCTTACTCCACACCATCATGCACAGTGGTTTGATAACGCTATAAAAGAGCTGAAAAGACAAGGCCGAAAACTTGAGAGGCTGTGGCGCAAATCTCAGTCCCCAGAAGACAAACATGCCTTAATCTTCCACTTGAAGAGCTACCAAAAGGTAATCACGGGAAAAAAATCATCCTTTCTATCACAAGAGATTGCAAATGCAGTTAACAAACCAGCCCAACTGTTCCGCACAGTGGAAAAACTCTGCAACCCAGCATGTCAAAAACTTAATATCGAGTCTTCAAAGGACCTCTGTGACCAATTTGCCCATTTCTTCACAGACAAAGTCTCCGCTATAAGGTCCGCCATCCAACTTACAGCATCTGAGCCTAATATAGCGCCGAAGACCATTAGCAGAGACAACGTAACACCTTGGTCAAACTTCAAAGAAATTGATGAAGAAGTCACATCAAGCATCCTCCTTCACGTCCGCCTAACTACCTGTGACCTGGATCCTGGCCCAACACAGTTCATGTTGAACTGCCCCGACCTGTTCGTACCGGTATTCCTCAAAATTGTTAACTGTTCCTTACAATCAGGGATATTTCCTGCTTTACTGAAGGAAGCAATCATCAGGCCTCTCCTCAAAAAACCCTCCCTGGACCCAGATGCAATGACCAGCTACAGACCTGTCTCTAACCTCCCCTTTCTGGGCAAGCTAATTGAAAAAGCTGTATACCTCCAGCTAGAAGCCAGAATCCTACAAAATAACAGTTATGACCCATTCCAGTCTGGCTTCAGGAAACACCACAGCACTGAAACTGCCCTCATCCAAATATGCAACCACCTGCTCATGGCAAGAGACAGAGGAGAGTGCTCGATCCTCATACTGCTAGACCTTTCTGCAGCCTTTGACACAGTTGACCATGACATCTTGATAAACAGGCTACAGGAATACTGCGGCATTGATGGCATAGTACTTCAGTGGTTCCAATCCTTCTTGAGTGGCAGAACCCACAAAGTGTCTATGGGGCCCTTCCTGTCCACCCCTGTAACACTTAAGTATGGGGTGCCCCAGGGCTCAATCCTCTCTCCCCTGCTTTTCACGATTTACATGCTACCGTTGGGAAAACTAATCCAAAAACATGGCCTGACATACCACTGCTACGCAGACGACACCCAACTATATCTTTCCTTCAAGCCTGGTGTGACAGACCCAACTCTAACTATAAACGCCTGCTTACGTGAACTACAGCAATGGATGAATGACAACTGGCTGAAACTAAATGCAGACAAAACTGAAGTCCTTCTGATTGGAGGGCAGAGCATGATAACAAAACAACTTAACTTGCAGTCTTCACCACTGGGAATAGGAGGCACGGATCTACGCAGCTCTAATCATGTGCGGAGCCTTGGAGTTATAATTGATGGGGATTTAAGCTTCAGAACTCAAATCTCTGCGGTGGTGAAATCATCCTATTTTCACCTGAAGAACATTGCAAAAATCAAGCACCTCATACCCCCAGAAGATCTGCCAACCTTAGTCCACGCCTTCATCACATCCCGACTGGACTACTGCAATGCTCTCTACACTGGCCTTCCAAAAAAAGGTCTTGTACCGCCTACAGCTGATACAGAATACTGCTGCCAGACTGCTAACCAATCAACTCCGTCACTGCCACATAATGCCAGTCCTGCATTCCCTTCACTGGCTACCTATAGAATGGAGGGTACTATTCAAGATCGGCCTACTGACATTTAAATCCCTGAATAATCTAGGCCCTGGATACTTGAAAGATATGTTACAGCTGTGTAGCAATCCCCGCATTCTCAGATCCACAGGTTCTAATAATCTAGTCATACCCAGAGTCCACTTGGAAACTTTTGGTCCCAGAGCCTTCTGTCATGCTGCCCCTATGTTTTGGAACTCCTTACCTCAACAGATCAGGACAGCCCCATCCCTGGATGTGTTTAAATCCAGACTGAAAACCCACCTGTTCAGTCTGGCATTTGCAGAAATATAACTTTTGTTGTGTGAATACTTCATCCTACTAACTACTGAATCTGAGAGATCCTACGCGCTTTGAGTCCTATGGGAGAAAAGCGCTATAGAAATGTTATTGTATTATTGTATTGTATTGTATATAACTGAGTTAGCACCCTTTAGTGAATCGAGCCCAATGTATTTATTCTTAAAAACGCTCACGCAATTGTGGCACAAATCAATTTTGTGAGCGTTTTGCATTTTTCCTATACCTTCCATTGAGGCAAAATCGCCTCAAAAGTGGTACAAGCACCGTTTGCTGAGCGGATGAACCAATCAGCTGTGAACTCTCTCATAGGGAATCATTGCACAAGCATTTTTAGGTCAATTTTCAAAAATCGCCTGTGCTTGAAAAAAGGGCAAGATTGCCCTTAGTGTGAACGAGCCCTAAGTTCTCTTGACTCTAGTCAGCATTCAAAGAAAACAAAATGAAGAGATACCAATAATGTTTTCATAGTTGGCATAACACAATCCTCCAAAGAGCCCAAATCAGCTGCACGCCGCTCTTAACCGTTGACATTTCTACAACTCAATAAATTTGGCAACATGCTTTAAAAATCATTGATAGAGAAATTCCCTCACAGAAACAGGTTTTAGATATGATGCGCAAGCTCCTTTATATAGCTAAATTCAATGCAGAGCAAGCTAAAACATCTGGCGCAAAAAAAAATTTCAGACTTTGGAGGCCATTCATATTACAATTTGCCCCTAAAGCAGAGATGAAACAAATAATGAGGCCATGCACCTATACTTCATGGTATCTGAGGGGTAAAATAGGGGGTTCTTTAGGACCCCTGGAAATTAGCGATGAGGATGTCTGACCTAAAATTCCGTATGCACCTTTGGTATGAGCTACATTACAATCTTAAACACACTGGTTTTCACCCGATATGTATACACTTTAATCTAGACCTACTTTCACTCTATTTATTATTCGAGATAGTTAGGGAGTGGCTGTGATGGGTGACCTTGGGCCCTACTGATTCCGATATGACCGGAATTATAAGGGGGGGCTCGGGGTCAATTGTTTTGGGGATAGGGGGGTGGGTTAGGGTAAGGGGGTTTATATTTACATATATTTTTTTCATTTTCTCCGGTCACATTGTAATATGTATACTTAAGGGGATAAAAATCACGGAAGGATCAGATGCTCTTCTTTTTTGACCCAGTTACATGCTTTTGACCTATGATCTAATTTTATATACTGTTATGTTTATTCTGAATTATATATCTCCTGACACAGCTATATGTAACTGTACATCTTTTTTGACCCTTGTGTGAAAAGAAAAAGTTATTTAAAAGAAAAAATCATTGATAGCATGTTTAAATGAAGCAAAGAAATTATAAAATCCACTGAGAAGTCCTCAAACAATTAGAGTATAATAGCAGCAGGATTATTTACGCAAAAAGCTTCAAAGCGCATCAGCTCTAGACTGTTTTCTTATGTATTTCCCTCAAGCTCCTTTCATGTTTTTCCAAATAAGGTTCACAACCAGTCAGTGGCCCGAAAGACACATCTGGTCCCATCATTGTATCTGCAGTTTACAGACAGAACAGCTATTCCAGACAGTTTTACCACAAATTCCCTTGTATATATTCCCCGGAGACAAAATTCAGGAGCTTTTTTTTTGTGTGGGAATCATTCTACAGACAGGCATAAGTGGGCCTCTTACCGAGGCCATTGCTGTTTACACCTACGTCATGTGACAGGTCATGCAGAGCCTCTTAGAATAGAAATGCATGTGTTTATACACACAGGAAGTACATATGTTCATGTCGGCATCTAATTTGGTAGCGCACTGTTGCCAATATTCTTCTATCAGATTTAAGATCATACAATCACCCAACCCTAACCTATCCATCCACCCTATCTTTGTACACTAACCTCACTGTGTCCTATCCACTTAACCCTCTTAAACCCATGCCTAACCATAACCAGTGACCGTCGCGGGTACTGGTTTTCTGTGGTTTTCATGCTGTGGTGCTGTGTTTTCCCAGCACGGGAAGGAAGCTGGTGTTTCGGCTACTGCACTGTACTCAATAGACGGCACTCGACTATACAGTTGGTAATAGGCAGTTCGCTACACTTGGTATTTGGCACTGCATCTGCTCAGCTACCGATAAGGAATTGTACAGTTTTGCAGACAAAGATTTGTAGACAGTCTCTATGCAGTATTTAGCAGGGTCTTGTGTACGTTGCTGCTCTACTCCCAGTCTCTCTACCCCTCCCTAAGTGCTCTGTATTGTAGTGATGCTGGAGAAGTCTGCAGAGCCAGTTCTGCTCCATCAGAGATGGACAGAGTGAGTGTAATAAGCTGAGGCTGGGAGCACACTCGTCTGTCGGTTTTCTGTGTGCGTTTTCTGCACACCATGGGCTTGATTCACTAAACCGTGATAACTCAAATATCACACCTTATCAAAGATATCACACCTTATCAAAGATATCACACCTTATCAGAGTAGCGTAGCGAGCGCTACGAACCCGCAGGGGTTCAGGGCAGGATGAGTGCCATTGCCAATTAGCAGGCATAAGTTTGTAGCGCTCGCTGTGCTACTCTGATAAGGCATGTTACCTTTGATAAGGTGTGATATCTATGATAAGGTGTGATATTTGAGTTATCGCAGTTTAGTGAATCAAGCCCCATGTGTGTCTGTATGTGTGAAACATGCACGTTTTATCACAGAAGCTAATGTTATTGATAGAGAAAATGCTGCTATCTTCTGCTAGCTATGTTCTTATCTGCATGGGGAAAACACATTCAAGTGTGCACTAGCCAACTGAATATCATTGGTTCTCAGTTTACCTGTGCAGAAAGTGAGGGGGGCATCCAAAGTTTCACAGAGGGGTTCAGTGATTTCTTGTTATGCCTCCGAACACAGTACTTACCAGCTGCTCTGGAAACAAATAACTGCTGCAACAGCAACACCTCAGTTAAACACCACTGCCAACATACACAAAATACCTTTGTCTGTGCTTTATCCTCGTTCCTTTTAAAAATCAAAAACAGCTCTTTAACACCACTGCTGACTTATACAAAACACACAATCCTTTCTCCTCAAAAGTGGACAAATACAGTATAGGACATGGACATGTTAGACTGTGTTGATACGGCACATACTTTATATACAGCTGACTGCACCCACAATGTAAGCATGCACCCACAATATAATAATGGCACAAAAAGTGGTATGAAATTAATTTCTTCTTTGCACTAAAAGATTCTTTACAGCATAAAACCTACTACAATAAAATGGTAGCAGAACAGCATTAAAACAGTTAAACATAGCACTTTTTTCTTCAGTAAGAAGCTTAAATCCAACCCAGAAGTTATGGAAGTGATTACAGTCTCTTGTTTGTTTTCTTATCAGACACTATTAGTAAACATTGCTAGCAGTGTTTCAGCTGAATACAAGCAAAAAGTATACACAGAGGACACATTCTCACTGGATACATTATAATATATAAATACAGCCGCTATGCAATAAATTACAATGGCAGCTTTCCGAGCATATAAATTGTACTTTGGACAATAAATATGATAACTGTATGGACAATCAGAAGTAGGAAAACACATTTTTATTGAATGTTATGTTAGAGTTTAATCCCACTTTGAGAAAAAAAAGTACCGTAATAACAATGAAATAACAGAAAATTAACACTTGCTAATAAAATGTTATTTTCCTGGAGCCTCCATTCCAGCATACTAATGGTTTGGAGGCAGAACCAAACCCATTAGTATGCTAGAATGGAGAGTCCAGGGGAAACTATTTTTTCCCCTTTTTTTCTTATTGTTCCCTTTAATATAAATATAAAATAAAATAATTCTTAGCAAAAAGTACCACCCAAAGAAAGCCTAATTTGTGGTGAAAAAAAGAAATATATTTATCATTTCAGTGTGATAAGTAACAATAAAGTTATCAGTGAGTGAATGGGAGGAGTGCTGAAATGTGAAATTTTTTTTGGTTTTTAAAAAACCTGTGATCCTGAAGTGGTTAAACTCTAACATAACTTTCAATAAAAACATTTATTTGTATTTTCCCTGGAGCCTCCATTCCAGCATACGAATGGTTTGGAGGCAGAACCAAACCCATTAGTATGCTGGAATCAATGCTCCAAGAAAAGAAAATTTTGTTAGGTAAGTATTAATTTTCTGCTATTTCTCAATTTTCAACACTTTTTTTCTTTAAAAAGAAGACTATAGGAAAACAATGATGCAATAATGCAGTACAAAATTTTGTTCAACTTTATTGATACATATGCAAAAATACAAAAAAGACTGTAGCAAATTTTTATAAAAATTGCCTCAACAATTAAACTTACTACATCAAGCCAGATTATCAGTCTCATGAAAAATGTCCTTCTTGGATGCACTTTATTGTTGCGCATGAAGATTGTTCTCATGGATTTTTATAAAAAGTTTCTACAGTCCATTTTTGTATTTTTGCATACGTCAATAAAGTTGAACAAAATTTTGTACTGCAAGATTGCATCATAGTTTTCCTATAGTCTTCTTTTTAAAGGGAAGGTTCAGGGACTATGAAAAAAAAATAAAAATCCTTATCCACTTACCTGGGGCTTCCTCCAGCCCGTGGCAGGCAGGAGGTGCCCTGGGCGCCGCTCCGCAGGCTCCCGGTGGCCGACCCGACCTGGCCAGGCCGGCGGCCAGGTCGGGCCTCTTCTGCGCTCCATTGTGCGTTCCACGCCGGCGCACTGACGTCATCGGACGTCCTCCGGGCTGTACTCCCAGGTCGGGTCGGCCACCGGAGACCACGGGAGCCTGCGGAGCGGCGCCGAAGGCACCTCCTGTCTGCCACGGGCTGGAGGAAGCCCCAGGTAAGTGGATAAGGATTTTTATTTTTTTTTCATAGTCCCTGAACCTTCCCTTTAAAGAAAGGTGTTGTCAACTTGGGTGTGGTGGATCACCCGTTGAGAGGGCTTTGCGTTTTTTGTCCTTTCCTTTGAAAGAGTTAATACCCAATTATATATGAACTACATTGCTCAGTTTTCATCCATAATAGTTTTATAAATAGAATTTGCTTCGATACATAAAACACACACATTTTAGTTGCCTATTTGTCCTGTTATTGCAGCGTTGACTGTAAATTGTGTCCCTAGTACAATGTATGGCGATAATATTTTATCTGGAAGTAAAGGTGTATTTTTTCCATTTAGTGATTTTTAATACTATATCACTAATTAAAAGACTTTATTTGCAAAATTAACAGTAATATACCCTCATGACATAAATATTAAAAAAGTCCCTAAGGTAACTATATTTGAAGGGTTTTATTTTGCTAACTATGGGACAGGGGTGGAAAGAGTTAAAAAAAAACAATAAAAATGTATTTAATTTTTCTATGTAAAAGTGTAAAATGGTGTATTTGGGTGTATTTTTACTTTTTCGCCACAAGATGGTGCTACACAGCAAGTGTTTACATCATTCACTACTCTGCAATCTGGATTTCGGTCTACCCACTCAACTGAAACTACTCTCACCAAAGTGGTCAATAAGTTAACCAACGTTGCTGCACCAATGGACTTGATGTGCGGGGACCACCCCTGGAGTCGCAGGGAAACTTCAGCAATCATCAAAGGTCCTTTAAGTTTCTTTATTTATAGCTCTTAGTAAAAGACATCAATAAAAACAGGTCTGCATGATGATGACGCACAGGCTCAGACTCTGCAATGATTTAAGAAAGAAGAGTCGAAACGCCTGTGCGTCATCATCATGCAGACCTGTTTTTATTAATGTCTTTTACTAAGAGCTATAAATAAAGAAACTTGAATACTAGATGGTGCGGACCTTTGATGATTACCAAAGTGGTCAATGACCTTGCCTTAGCTAAAGCTGAAGGTAAATACTTCATTCTCCTCCTCCTTGACCTTTCAGCAGCTTTTGACACAGTAGATCATCCCCTACTCCTCCAGTCCCTCCAGTCCATGGGCATTCTCGATCTCGCCCTGACCTGGCTTTCATCCTACCTCTCCAACCACTCCTTCACGACCCACTTCAATGAGTCCTCGTCCACCCCCAACCACCTCTCAGTGGGAGTCCCACAAGGCACGGTCCTTGACCCCCTACTGTTCTCCCTATACACATCCTCCATTGGCAAGGTTATCTCCTCCATGGGTTTTAACTATCATCTGTATGCAGATGACACCCAGATCTACCTCCACACCCCTGACATATCCACCACTACCATAGACTAGGTCTCCTCATGCCTATCAGCCATCTCCTCCTGGATGTCCGCTAGGTTCCTGAAACTAAATCTAGACAAAACGGAATTTATGATCTTTCCACCCCGGCTATCCCTAAACCTCCCAGATGTGCATGTCACTGTTAACCAAACTACCATTCACCTTACCTCTTAAAGAGACTCTGTAACAAAATTTTAAGCCTTATTTCTTCTATCCTATAAGTTCCTATACTTGTTCTAATGTGGCCTGTCTTACTGCAGCCTTTCCTACTTGCACTGTCTCTGTAATAAATCTTATCTCCTTTCCTCTGTCGTGTCTGTCGGGCTGAGGATGGAATGTGTGAAATGTGCAGCACTGCTTGTCATTGGCAGAAGCTTTACACACACCCTCCAAGCTCTGCATGAGTCACACAGTAAGCTAGTTCTCAGCCTATGATACTCTGGTTAGAAGCCAGTCTTTTGTTTGTAAACACTGCCTAAAACTGTTCATTACAAACCAGGATTGCAGCAGGGAGTGGCAGAAACAGCACAGAGAGGCACAGGAGAAAATAAGGAATAGAATGGTATGCGTTTTAGTGTAAGAATATTAGAGTACAGATTCTCTTTAAGCCTGTAGTCTGGGTGTCACCTAATAGAATTTAACTATTAAATGCTTGAATTCGTTGGCCTCAGTTACTTTAACTGAGGTTAGTTAAAAGACTTGATTTGCAGGGTATACCTTTAAAAAGGATTTCTAGAAGCACTGAAGAACAGTGTGATTCGGACTGTACAAGGCTACGATGTACAGACAGAGATGCCGTCTCTTTCTGTAAACATCGAACCAAGTACATTAAACAAAGTGATTCTCAGAAAAGAGACAGGTCACTGGAAAATTGAATTTTCCAGGGCATGAGCAGTAAAGACGGTGCTCGTCATGATATCACGGGTTCTTATCAGCCAATAGCAGGCGATGAGTTATAGATTCGTCCCTGCTCAGATGATGTCACATTTAACTCTTTGAGGTTCATATAAAATAGGGAGACAGGACGGCAGGAGCTACTTCTGACTTCTGGCTGATGACTTCCACTTTCTACTCTTTTTTTGTAATGTCTTGTCATCCTATCTAACTGTATGCAGGCCTAAGTGTAATGTAGTATAGATGTAACATAAGACAAAGCCTGGTTGCCATTCAAAGGGACCAAGAGCCTGTAACACAAAGAGGACTTACTACAGACCAACTGCTTCGCTGAGGTGTAACGAACATGTAGAGATAAGCATCTGTATATCTGTTTGTTTAATGAATAAACTCCTGAAACTTTGATGACGTCTAAGAAGTTCTATCTCCTATGCTGTTGCTGTGATGAGAGTTGAGTTATCACACTTCCTGTGATATGGTGCCGAACAAAGATGTAGTGTTGTTGCCCATAGCAACCAACGTATAGATTCTTACATCACCCTGGACTCCGCACTCTCCTTCACTCCCCACATCCAAAACCTCACAAAGTCCTTCGACTTCCACCTTCGTAACATCGGTAAGATTCGCCCTTTCCTGACCTCTGCCACCACCAAACTCCACATCCATGCCCTCATAATTTCCCTCCTTGACTACTGCAATGCCCTTCTGTCTGGTCTCCCTATCACCCGAATAGCCCCACTGCAGTCCATCATGAATGCGGCAGCTAGAATTATCCACTTTTCCCATCGCTCCACCACAGCGGCTCCCCTCTTTGAATCCCTCCACTGGCTTCCTATCCAGTACAGAATCAGATTCAAGATACTGTGTCTGACCTAGAAATCGGTCCACAAAACCTGTCCAACCTACATTTCCGATCTTACTCAGAGGTACACACCTAGCCGCTCACTCCTCTCTTCCAATGAACTTCGCCTGACCACCCCCCGCTTCACCCAGTCCATTGCACACCTCCAAGACTTCTAAAGAGCTGCTCCAACACTATGGAACTCCCTACCACGACCTATTAGGGCCGCCCCCTCCTTTAACATCTTCAAGAAGGCCCTCAAAACTCACCCTTTCACTCTGGCCTACTACCCCTCACAAGTGCTCTAAACCCACAGCTGAACTCTGGTCCCCTACCTTTCGTGTCCCTACCTCTCCCTCTAGATTGTAAGCCTCTGGGCAGGGTCCTCCTCCTTTTGTGTCCTACCTGATCATGCACCTCCATTACTGTGAACCCATGCTATGCATCTGAGAAATCCTAACTTGCCTAATCTCCATGCTCCATCCAGTGACTAAGCATTACCTTGTACTCATACTGTGCTGCGTGATCTGGTTTTTCTTGTATTCCTGTCCTGTATTGTCATATTGCTGCATGTCACCCCTAAATATTATCTGTAACCTAAACTAATGTCCAGCGCTGCGTAATATGTTCGCGCTTTATAAATACAATAAATAAATAAATAAATAAATTACAGGCATGGTGATCGGGTTTAGGAACAGCTGTTTCCCATAAGCCGATCACAAAATTGCAACAGCAAGGCGAAGGGAAATGGCGTGGGGATCGCGAATGGCGGCGGTAAGTAAATAATATGCACATCTACCACCTGATTCACAAGTGAAGTATACAGAGACGTAGCTATGCGTACCAAAGATCCGGAGGTGATTCATCCCACTTTAAAGAGAACCCGAGGTGTGTTTAAAGAATGTTATCTGCATACAGAGGCTGGATCTGCCTATACAGCCCAGCCTCTGTTGCTATCCCAAACCCCACTAAGGTCCCCCTGCACTCTGCAATCCCTCATAAATCACAGCCGTGCTGTGAGGCTGTGTTTACATCTGTAGTGTCAGTCTCAGCTGCTCCCCCGCCTCCTGCATAGCTCCGGTCCCTGCCCCCGTCCCTTCCGTCCAATCAGCAGGGAGGGAAGGGATGCAGGCGGGGACTGGAGTTTTGCAGGAGGCGGGGAGAGCAGCAGACTGACACTATAGAAATAAACACAGCCAGCTCTGACAAGCTGTTTGTCAGCAGCGTGGCTGTGATTTATGAGGGATTGCAGAGTGCAGGGGGACCTTAGAGGGGTTTGGGATAGCAACAGAGGCTGGGCTGTATAGGCAGATCCAGCCTCTGTATGCAGATAACATTCTTCAAACCCACCTCGGGTTCTCTTTAAGAGAAACTAAGTAATTACAATGAAATAATACAAATCAAATGAACTAAGGAAGATTGCACCCAAAACTGAACACCCCCCCCCCCCCCCCGCCGTAGAATCGCATGTGTTGTGTGGAAAGTAGTGCAGGTTTTATCTTCTTTTTTTTCTTTTTACCCCTATTCAGAATTGCAGATGGATCCTAAAAACACAGCGGACTCATAGGAAAGCAATACTTGTGATTTTGCATGCGATTTCGCTTGTAATTACAATTCTTACCCCTGCCTTATTCTTTACAAATGCACTTCCTGGAAAGAACCAATATAAAAGATGGCAACAAGCCTGTCTGCTCTTGGCACATAGCAGTTGGACAGGGTACTGCTGTCCAGGGAGTGCTTTTGTAAATAAAGAAATTCCCCCATGAAGAGTTGGGCCACTCCAAAACTTGTCACAGTTTTGCTACCTACTGTAAGAGACAAAAACACAGGAAAAACATTTTATATTGAATTTTTACAGCGCATAGTAGTTTCACTTATTGAATAGTATTCCGCTTCACATCACATCTCTAACCATTGCTGTGTCTAGATGCTTGCTGTAATTTTTAATGTTGGAGTTTTATTTATTACAAAAAAAAAATTACTTATTGGGCATTTATTTTCCCAGACCTGCTAAATGCATGCCAGAACACCGACACCCAGCATGCATCACTGTCACTTTAAACGGTTCCAAAATTAACTATGCAAACGGGATAAAGGAGAGATCTTCAAATGAGGCTTGAGAATAGAATGGCCTCTATGTCCTAAGGTTGGAATGGCTGATAAATGAGGCCACTGAGAAGAGGCTATGTGAGCACTCCACTCCTTTCTCTTTGTGCTACTTCCAGCTGGACTTGAGAAGATGCAAACCCTGATGCATGCATTTTCAATGAGATATTGTTTCAAGCAATTTGTGGGTGGCAAATAAAGCAAACAGCCTGAAAGACCAGCTTTCTTTCTCTTATGTTTGCCCTTAAATGTACAGCTTGACATAAAGGACACTGACCCAGTTCTGCTTAAAAAGTGTTTCCTGTCATCCACACACAGTGAAGGCGGCCATTTTGTTGGAGAAAGCAATAATAATTTGCATGTAGCTTATGCAGGATAATCTAGTGTTTCTCAAAATAAAGCATTCTGACAGATTTTGATCACTGGAAAAACTATGTAGGCTTGGCCAAAAGCTGGAAGTTCAGGGGAGCCAAGCAAGTACCAGGAGCAGCTGTGTATGTGTAAGAGTGAGGCCTGGGGCCTAGGGCTGGTCAATGGGATGCAAACAACTTCCAGTTGATGCAGGATTACACAAATGTTGTATGCAAATTTATGCAGCTTGAAAATGGACCAATCAAATTTTACCTCAGCATACAAAATTTGCATAATGCTGCATCAACTCGAAATTATTTGAATCTCAATGACCATCCCTACTGAGGCGTACTAGTGGCGCCTTAGGAGCCTTTTCCAATCACCCCCGATGATCAAATAAGCACTGCAACAATGGAACGTTACGGTGGTGATTCCACAGCAGCCTTGCAATCGTGATCACTCTCTGGGAATCACAATGAAATCCACGGTACTTCGCGATTTGGAAATCACAAGTGATTTTCCAGTAGGAAACACGATTGCTAGTGGACCCCAGCCCTGCTGAGTGCTAGAGTTGAAATGTTATGTGTTCCAATACTGGTTTCAGCAAATTGTTCCATCACCGGTCTCCAAAAATTATGTGCAGTTTATATGTAAGAATTCCCCTTGGCCAAGTATTGGATGTTCATTGGTTGTTTACGTCACATGACTCAAGAGAGCAAATCCAAACAAAGGCGAATTCCCAATCTGTTATGCTATATGCTTATTATGCTTGTAAAGAACTTCAGATTATCTCCAGTCAATTATTTGTAATGATAGAATAAAATAGTTGTTCTGGAAAGGTAATAACTTAAAGGGAACCTAAACTGAGAAGGATGTGGATTTTTACTTTTAAAATAATACCAGTTGCCTGACTCTCCCACTGATACTGTGTCTCTAATACTTTTAGCCACAGCCCCTGAACAAGCATGCAGATCACGTGCTCTGACTGAAGTCTGACTGGATTAGCTGCATGCTTGTTTCAGGTGTGTGATTCAGCCACTATTGCAGCCAAAGAGATCAGCAGGACTGCCAGGCAACTGGTATTGTTTAAAAGGAAACATCCATATCCCTCTCAGTTTAGGTTCCCTTTAAAGAGGAAATTGTAACCAAGGATTGAACTTCATCCCAATCAGTAGCTGATACCCCTTTTCCACCAAAAACCTTTACCTTTTCTCAAATAGATCATCAGGGGGTCTATATGGCTGATATTGTGGTGAAACCCCTCCCAAAGTGTGACGTCATGACGATGGACCTGACAGTTTGCTGTCTGTGAACCTCGTTGCATTGTGGGAAACAGCTTTTTCCACTGCCAAGCAGGCAGTACACAAACTATGTAATGTACATTGTGCAGTCAGGTACATGACGTATATTGCATAGTTTTAGGTTATGTATTTTGCCTAAGCCTGGAAAATTTTACATTTGCTATCTGTGTACTTAAGTTTTTATGTTAATACATCCCCATAGTGTGGAAAAGCCCTATGTAGGAATAAACTTACCGTACATCCTCCCAATAATTTTGAATTGTGGGCCATTTGCTTCATCTTTTCACCATGTTTTTTGTCAAGTCATGTGACAATTGATAAAAGGTACAGCAACACTGAACTCCAGACAAAGGGATGAAAACAAAATTTGGAATAGAGTACTTGAACTGTGTTACCTGCCAAAACATACATCATGTGATCTAGCAAATAAGCCAATCCTTTAGATTTTCTAGCTACAGATTCCAGCTACCTTAACAGCTGTATGCCCTTCCCTCCTCCCTTCTGCAGCTGAACAACAGTCTGTGCAAGACACTTCTTCTAGCCTGCTGATCCAGCTGACAGTACAGTAGTATGTATTAGGGCAGTGGTTCCCAACCTTTTTGGAGTCGTGACACATCAAACCAAACGTTCAGATCTCCGTGACACGTAGACTATATGCATGTAATGAGAGACAGCGTTTCCCCACTAAATGCACATAAGAGACAGCGTTTCCCTAGTAAATGCACATAATAAGAGACAGCTTTTCACCAGTAAATGCACATAATAAGAGACCGCTTTTCACCAGTAAATGCACATAATGACAAACAGCCAGTTGTCCCCAGTATATGTAGCCAGGGATATATGTGCCCAGTATATGTAGCCAGGGGTATGTGCCCAGTATATGTAGCCAGGGGTATATGTGCCCAGTATATGTAGGCAGGTGTATATGTAGCCAGAGGTATATGTGCCCAGTATATGTAGCCAGGTGTATATGTCCCCAGTATATGTAGGCAGGGGTATATGTCCCCAGTATATGTAGGCAGGGGTATATGTCCCCAGTATATGTAGCCAGAAGTATATGTGCCCAGTATATGTAGCCAGAGGTATATGTCCCCAGTATATGTAGGCAGGGGTATATGTCCCCAGTATATGTAGTCAGGAGTATATGTCCCCAGTATATGTAGGCAGGTGTATATGTCCCCAGTATATGTAGGCAGGTGTATATGTCCCCAGTATATGTAGGCAGGGGTATATGTCCCAGTATATGTAGCCAGGGGGTATATGTCCCCAGTATATGTAGGCAGGGGTATATGTCCCAGTATATGTAGCCAGGGGGTATATGTCCCCAGTATATGTAGGCAGGGGTATATGTCCCCAGTATATGTAGGCAGGTGTATATGTCCCCAGTATATGTAGGCAGGTGTATATGTCCCCAGTATATGTAGGCAGGTGTATATGTCCCCAGTATATGTAGGCAGGGGTATATGTCCCCAGTATATGTAGGCAGGGGTATATGTCCCCAGTATATGTAGGCAGGGGTATATGTCCCCAGTATATGTAGGCAGGGGTATATGTCCCCAGTATATGTAGGCAGGGGTATATGTCCCCAGTATATGTAGGGAGTTGTATATGTCCCCAGTATATGTAGGCAGGGGTATATGTCCCCAGTATATGTAGGCAGGGGTATATGTCCCCAGTATATGTAGGCAGGGGTATACTGGGGAGCTATGTGAGAAATTTGCTTGCTACTTTGCTGACAAAGTATCTTCTATTCGGTCTCTCATTCAGTCCACAGCACCCAAGACTGAAGCAACTAATGGAAATAGCTGCAAAAACAACCTAACACCCTGGACTGACTTCAAAAGTATTAGTGAGGAAGAGATCTCAGACATCCTCTGTCGTCTCCGCCAGACAACCTGCGACCTGGACCCTGGACCAACTAAACATATGCTGAAATGTCCTGACCTGCTTGGTCCAGCATTTCACAAAATAGTAAATTGCTCTCTGCAAGCAGGGAGGTTTCCTACCTCTCTAAAAGAAGGAATCATCAAGCCCCTTCTTAAAAAACCTTCCATGGATCCAGATGCTATGAGCAGCTACAGACCTGTCTCCAACCTCCCCTTCTTAGGTAAAGTTATTGAAAAGGCTGTCTATCTGCAACTTGAAACCAGGCTGTCAGTAAACAACATCCTGGACCCTCTACAATCTGGCTTTAAGAAACACCACAGCTGTGAAACAGCCCTCATCCAAGTCTGCAACGATCTGCTCATGGCAAGGGACAGAGGGGAATGCTCCATCCTAATCCTGTTGGATCTCTCAGCTGCTTTTGATACAGTTGACCATAAAACCCTGCTTAACAGACTGCAGGAGTACTGTGGCATCAGTGGATCAGTCCTCCAGTGGTTCAGATCATTCCTGACTGACAGAACACAGAGAGTATCCCTAGGACCTATAATGTCCAAACCTGCACCTCTACAATTCGGAGTGCCACAAGGATCAATCCTATCCCCTCTGCTGTTTGCAATCTACATGTTGCCAATCGGTGCACTTATCCAACGACATGGCCTGACGTACCACTGCTACGCCGATGACACACAGCTATACCTGTCCTTCAAACCTGGTGGAACAGACCCTACCCCAAAAATAAACTCTTGCTTAGCTGAGCTTCAGGCATGGATGAATGATAACTGGTTGAAACTGAATGCTGACAAAACTGAGGTCCTGTTTGTCCAAAGCCAGTGCTCGCCATCAAAACAGCTCTATCCTAAAGCAACACCAATCAGGATTGGGAATTCAGACATAAACAGCTCCAACCTTGTGCGCAGCCTTGGCGTACTAATCGATGGGGAATTGAGTTTCAGAAACCAAATTTCATCGGTAGTTAAATCTTCCTTTTTTCATCTGAAGAACATTGCAAAGATTAAACATCTGATTCCCCCAGAGGATCTTCAAACCCTAGTCCACGCCTTCATCACATCACGGCTGGACTACTGCAATGCCCTTTATGCTGGCCTCCCCAAAAAGGACCTGCGTCGCCTGCAATTAGTGCAGAATGCTGCTGCCAGATTGCTAACAAACCAGCCTCGCCACTGTCACATTACACCGATCCTTCGCTCACTGCACTGGCTACCAGTAGAATGGAGAATACTCTTCAAGATTGGACTGCTGACATTCAAATCCCTGCACAATCTGGGCCCTGGATACATGAAGGACTTGCTGAAGCTGCACCACACCTCTCACAACCTCAGATCAGCAAGTTCTATAAACTTGGTCACTCCCAGAGTGCACCTCAAAAAATCTGGAGACAGAGCCTTCTGTCATGCTGCCCCTACTCTTTGTAACTCCCTACCACACCCAGTAAAGACAGCACCATCCCTGGAGCTATTCAAATCCAGACTGAAAAGCCACCTGTTTAGCCTGGCATTTCCAGATTTATTAAATTCTTCCTCTGTACCACGATGGTCGGAGCCATGCTTATGCGCTTTGAGTCCCACGGGAGAAAAGCGCTTTACAAATGTTATTTGTTGTTGTTGTTATGTCCCCAGTATATGTAGGCAGGGGTATATGTCCCCAGTATATGTAGGCAGGGGTATATGTCCCCAGTATATGTAGGCAGGGGTATATGTCCCCAGTATATGTAGGCAGGGGTATATGTCCCCAGTATATGTAGGCAGGGGTATATGTCCCCAGTATATGTAGGCAGGGGTATATGTCCCCAGTATATGTAGGCAGGGGTATATGTCCCCAGTATATGTAGGCAGGGGTATATGTCCCCAGTATATGTAGGCAGGTGTATATGTCCCCAGTATATGTAGGCAGGGGTATATGTCCCCAGTATATGTAGGCAGGGGTATATGTCCCCAGTATATGTAGGCAGGGGTATATGTCCCCAGTATATGTAGGCAGGGGTATATGTCCCCAGTATATGTAGGCAGGGGTATATGTCCCCAGTATATGTAGGCAGGTGTATATGTAGGCAGGTGTATATGTCCCCGGTATATGTAGCCAGAGGTATATGTGCCCGGTATATGTAGCCAGGGATATATGTGCCCAGTATATTGTAGCCAGGTTCCCCCCAGGAGGAGAGAGCGAGGGAAGGAGAGCAGCACCTCAGGGTGCTCTCCCTCCCTCGCTCTCTCCTCTGGAATGAAGTGCGGTGGCTGGCAGGGGGGCGGAACTTACCTTCCGTGTCCTCCGTATGGTCTCGTCGCCAGCGCGGGATGATTTGCCACTACTCTGGCCTGATCCAGACCAGAGCAGCGGCTGCGGCACCAGAACTTCCGGCCGGCGCATGGAGCGACACGGAAGGTAAGTCCCGCCCACTGCCAAGTGCCGCCGCACACACAGATCGGAAGGGGAGAGCGAGGGAGGCTAGCACCCTAAGGTGAGAGAAGGGGGGGAGATGGCCCCCTTCTCCGTCGCTGCCCACAGCTTTACCTCCGCTGCGCTGCTTCCCTCCGAGAGCCGCGACACATACCCGAAGCTGCCGCGACACATGTATGTGTCGCGGCACATGGGTTGGGAACCACTGTATTAGGGGTACCAGAATCATCATTCTGTCCTTACATCCTGTATATCAAGCTAAAATTGCAGCAAACCCTGATTGGATAAAAGTGTAATCCTTGCGATCACGGGGACCTAGATGGGGAGATGAATGAATGGGAACAAAGTTTCCATTCATTAATCTAACGATCGAAGGCGGGAATGAGTGAGCGGGAGGGAGCGCAGCGGCACCATCTGAGTATGATCACTGTTTTTGAACCTAGTTGCATTGTGGGAAATAACAGTTTTTTCCAACTGCTAAAAAAGCAGTATCTCCCTCTGCATAGAACTCTTAAATGAACATTCCGTACCAACCACCCAGCAGAACTAAAGGCCCCCATTGCCGGCACCTGCACAGGACTACTACACTGAACGCTTCTGCCATGGGATCACGAAGGGGGAGCAAGTGCGGCCGGACCACGTCTGCCCTGAGTGGCCCAGACTGAAGAGCTTTCCGGGGCGAATTGCGAAGGATCCAGACAGTGCAGGAGGATAGTGAGGGAGCGATTAGCCTGAAAGAGGCTGGAGGAAGCCCCAGGTATGTATATATTTTTTTAATCCCCAGTCTCAGGTACCCTTAAAGTGTACCTGAGCCGAAGCTCGGTTATACAAAACCAGATACTTACGTAAAGAGAGGGAAGCCTCAGGATCCTATTGAGGCTTCCCTCTCTCTTCTAATATCCCGCGTCGCTAAGCTGCGTGGCCCCGATCTGATTTGAGAAAATTCATTGTCGCGAATCTTCCAGGGGCCGCGCAGCTCCTGTTCCTTGTGCATGGATGCGCAATAGCCGACTGAGCCCACCTGCGCATGTGCAGTAAGTCTGAGCTGCGGGCTCTGTGCTACTGCGCATGAGCGGGTGAGTGCAGCCATTAATACGGAAGGGAACCTGCACGGCTCCAATTCGGAGGGGGGCCACGCTCTGCAACGGGGGTTGCCGTCTAGAGAGGGAAGCCTCAATAGGATCCTGAGGCTTCCCTCTCTGCAGGGTAAGAGCTTATTTTGAACCTGAGCTTTGGCTCGGATTCACTTTAAAGGAAATGTCAGGTTACCTAGAGAAAATTATATCCTCTAACCCGGGACTTCCTCCAGCCCCTGGAAGCTATGTCCCTCGCCTGCGCAGTACACTCCGAACCACATCAGTGCGACAGTGAGCAGCTATTGCACAGGCGCAGTAGATGCCGACCACGCAACGTCGGCATCTCCCGTGGAGGGGATCCCGGGACACCAGAGCGAGGGACAGATCGGCTGCCAGGGGCTGGAGGAAGCCCACTGGTAAGTAGATCTAATTTGCTCTATATTGCCTGACAGCTGCTGGTTTTGTTTTTAACATACATCTTTAAGTGCCACTAGATGGCAGCAGAACAGGCAACCAGTGCAAGCCTCAAGGATGCATTACCAGCAGAACATTGCCCAACCTGTACTATTCAGCCTCATAATGTTCATTTTAGAACTGCTTAGCACGAGTTCCAGAACTTCTGGGCAGCTTTAACCAATATTCGTCAGCGCCTGAGTAACACTGCATGCGATTCAGATTCCGATTTTTAGGCTCCCTGCACACTGCAAATCCGATTTTGCTATTCCGATTCCGTTTCCGATTTGCAATTCTGATTTTCCCTGAATGCTATCAACAGAAAAACGCAGAAAAAAATGCAGCATACTGTAACGATTAAAAATCGGAGTCGGAATCGTATGCAGTGTGCAGGGAGCCTAATTAATCGTTTTTTACATCCGATTCCGGTTTTTAATTGTTACTACATGCTGCGTTTTTTCCTCTGTTTTTCTGTTGATTGCATTCAGGGAAAATCGGAATCGCAATTCGGATTTGCAGTGTGCAGGGAGCCTTAGGGTTAACCCTAGAGAAGTTACTCATTTAAGTCAAACAGTTATTTATATAAGTAATTTTCCCCCCTTATTTCTATATATACATTAAGCAAGTAAATACAATGAAATGTAAACATTAATAAATGTAAGCAAAAGACCATTGGGAGCATGGCCCAAGTGTGAACTGAGCCTGAGCAATGGTGACGCTACACTCGGTCCATTGGGAGCATGGCCCAAGTGTGAACTGAGCCTGAGCAATGGTGACGCTACACTTGGTCCATTGGGAGCATGGCCCAAGTGTGAACTGACCAGTGGTGGCAGCACACAAGGTCCACTAGGAGCATGGCCCAAGTGTAAACTGAGCCTGAGCAATGGTGACGCTACACTTGGACCATTGGGAGCATGGCCCAAGTGTGAACTGACCAGTGGTGGCACTTAATTAGTTGCTCTCATTTTAACTGAAAGAAAACTGATTTTCAAAGTAATGCCCATGTTTTCCTATGGCACTGTTTCCACTATACGCGTTTTAACTGAAATCTTTTTCACAATGCACTACTATGGAAAAAACGTGTACTAACGCATACTAATGCACATTACAATTGCCTTAACTAAAAAAAAAAACTGAAAAATAAACCTTTACTTTCAAATTTTATATTGCCACCATACATTGTACTAGAAACGTAATTTAAATGTGATAGCCGGGACTAATGAGCAAATAAAATGCAAGGGTTTTTTTTATAGTAGCATTGCTTATTTTAAAACTAAAGAGGATAGAAAATGAGAGTTTTGGTGTATTTTTTCTTGTTTTTTCTTATAAAATGCATAGAAAATAAAGTAATTACTGAAAACAAGTATCGCCCACGAAAAGCCCTATTTGTGGTAAAAAAAAACAAGATATAGATCATTCACGTGTGAGAAGCAGTGATAAAGGTATGGCCAAATGAATGGAATGGAGAGCTGACAGGTAAAAATGGCTCTTGGCGTTTTGGTAAAATGGTCTGTAGGCTGAAGTGGTTAAAGGGGAACTGAAGTGAGATGTGTGCGCAGCCTGGGAGTACTGATTGGGAGTACTGATTGATGGGAAATTAAGCTTCAGGAATCAAATCTCAGCTGTTGTGAAACATTCCTTCTTTCACCTAAGGAATATTGCAAGGATTAAACACCTAATTCCTTCAGAGGATCTTCCAACCCTTGTTCATGCCTTCGTCACATCAAGGTTAGACTACTGCAACGTCCTCTACACAGGCCTGCATAAGAAAGACTTACGCAGCCTGCAATTAGTACAGAATGCCGCCGCAAGGCTGTTAACGAGCCAACCCCGCCATTGCCACATAACACCAACCCTGAGCTCACTCCACTGGCTACCGATAAAATGGAGAATTCTGTTTAAGATTGGCTTACTGACATTCAAATCCTTGCACAATCTGGGCCCTGGATACCTGAAGGACTTGTTGCAACTACATCACACCCCCCACAATCTTAGATCAAAAGGACGTAACACCTTGGTCACCCCCAGAGTCCACCTCAAAACCTTTGGAGACAGAGCCTTTTGTCATGCTGCCCCTACACTTTGGAACTCCCTGCCACACCCAATCAGGACAGCCCCATCCCTGGAAGCATTTAAGTCTAAACTGAAAACCTACCTTTTCAGTCTGGCATTCATGAACATCTGACTATCTCCTCTGTAACACAACCCAGCCTGAAACCCTGTATTAATCTGAGACACAGCTATGCGCTTTGAGTCCTATGGGAGAAAAGCGCTTTACAAATGTTATTGTATTGTATTATTGTATTGTATTGTATGTATACGGAGGCTGCCATATTTATTTCCTTTTGATCAATACCAGTTTCCTGGCAGCCCTGCTGGTCTATTTCTCTGCAGTAGTATCTGAATAACACCAGAAACAAGCATGCAGCTAGTCTTGTCAGATCTGACTTTAAAGTCTAAAACACCTGATCTGCTGCATGCTTGTTCAGGGGCTATGGCTAATAGTATTAGAGGCAGAGGATCAGCAGAGCTGCCAGGCAACTGGTATTGCTTGAAAGGAAATAAACATGACAGCCTCCATATACCTCTCTCTTCAGTTCCCCTTTAAAGGACAACTGAAGCAAGAGGGTTATAGAAGTTGCCATATTGATTATCTTTTAAGTAATACCAGTTGCCTGGCTATCCTGTTGACACTCTGCCTCTAATACTTCTAACCATAGACCCTGAACAAGCATGCAGCAGATCAGGCGTTTCTGACATTATTGTCAAATCTGACAAGAATAGCTGCATGCCTGTTTCTGGTGTGATTTAGACCCTACTGCAGCCAAATAGACCAACAGGGCAGTCAGGCAACTGGTATTGCTTAAAAGGAAATAAATATGGCAGCATCCATATCCCTCTCACTACTGTTATCCTGCGGTAGCATCTGGGAGCCCCCTTTCTAAGGAGACCCCAGACACCAGTCCTTTGACTGGGTAAATGGGTTCATACAAAACCTAACCCTATTCTCACACAAGCTGTCCCACCTGATGCCAAACCCTAACCAACCCCTACCGATACGTAACCCTAACTGACCCCTGTCACAGACGAAGAAATGCAATCAATTGGATGTCTGATTGTGATTCATGGTACAATCCAACTTGCTTGTCTAGAAACAGCTGAAGGCAAAACCTGGAGGGTCTGGTCTATTCCAGCTGGATACATTCTGCAGGACCTCTGACCTTCTATAGAGGTGGTGGCAGCCTGGTAACTGAAATATTGTGTAGTAAAGTGTTTGGGATGCTCACACACTCCCTCCTAGTTTGTCTGTAATAGATTGGGAGGCATTGATTAGTACAGCCACTGGTGGGATGGGAACCCCCCCCCACCCATGACTATCCTTAATCACCCCTTTCATGGAGCAAACCTACCAATATACGTGCTACCTTCACCACCGTTGCCTGATATTTGCCGTTGCCTAAACTTCCCCAGCACCTCCCAAGTTTCCCGTTACCATTTACACAGCGCTGTCTGCCACAATTTACAGAGTACATAGCACAGTCAGTGCTGCCCTGCCATGTTGCTGGCCATGCAGTGAAAAGCACTCTTTGTGTAGTGGTGGGTGCTTTTATATCAGAGATGGCTGTTCCTTGCAATACAGGATTAATGGAGATGTTTTTGCTTAAAGTGGATCCGAGATGAACTTTTACTCCTTGCATAATTGTGTTCCTTACATATAGTTTATAGGGCATTCCTCAAGCCAAATACTTGTTTTGTTTTGTTTTAATACTCTAATTCCCTATAAACTAAACAAGCCACACCCACAGCTTCTCCAGAGTGCCTTGGCGCTTGCAAGGGATTGTGGGATTTCAGTCTGGGCAGGTGAAAAAGGTGTTACTAGCTATAGATTTCAGAGGCAGAGTTTTCACAATCTGAGAGCTGCAGTGCAGATACAGATCAGTTGCCTGTGTAATGGAGGAGATAAGAGTGGAGTTTTCACAGAATATGCAGATTAGCATGCCTAGATACAGATAAGCTTGCCTGTGTGTGTAATTGTGTAATAGTGACAAGCAGAAAACATGTCTGCTCCCATTGTATCACAGGAAAAAATATTAATATACTGTTGAAGCGGTTTGAAGATAGATTTGCTGTGTAAACTATCTAAACTTTAGATAAGATATATAGACAAGTCACTTGTTATATTTAGTTTTTCATCTCGGATCCGCTTTAAAGGGAACCAGAGATAAACGTTTCACACAAAATAAACATATCAGTCGATAGCTTGTAAAGAATAAATGCTCTACCTGATAATTTCGCTGCTCTGGTGTGCCTTTTTTAGTGTTTTTTTTATCCAATATTGCTCCAGGAAAAATCAAATATGGCCGCCAGCTCAAATCCCTTCTGCTTCCGGGTTATGAGTTGTTCTGGGTGCTGTCTAGGCTATATGAGACTAGGCTGCTATCTAGGCTATATGAGAAAGGCTACAGCCTTTCATCTGTGTGCTTTCATTTTGGTATGATGTGCAGCTCCCTGTAGGAAGTCTCTCTCATAGGAATGAAACTGCAGTCATCATCAGTATCTATGCAGACAGAGCACACCGAGCACACAGATCAGATTGCCACGCGTGTATGTTTCAGAGATTCTCTCTCAGCAGCAGCAGCCCCTCCCATGTCATCACAGCTCTCAGTATGCAAAGCAGGAAATTTGAGCCAGGAGGTGGCAGGCTCGGGCTTGAAAAGACTCCACAGAAGAGTGATTCAGCTATAATAATTCCAGGTCAAACCTAGACTGAGCCAGTCGGGGATTCTTATCACAGCTGCTAATAGACTAATTAGGCAGATAAGAATGAAACTAAAAGCAGGGTAGGTGTTTACTGTCATGTTCCCACTGATACATGTAATAAAATACATGAGGGTGCTTCGTCTCTGGTTCTCTTTAAGTGGACTTACAGTTTAGTCATTGGGAAGCAAACTTACTTCATCCCGATTCATCAAACTGACAGACACCCATTTGGGTCCAGTTAAAAAGATATTAATAATCTTTCTGAGTAGAATTATCTACAACTTTTTTTTGGCCACTCCAGCTGTGTTATTAAGCCAGTTGAGGAAAGTAAACACGAGCAATAATTTCACATGTGTGTTTAATTTATGGCTTTTAGATTTTTACATGGCGCTCTTTAACCTTCTCCATAACTAGAGTGCAGCAGCTGGGGAACCACAGGTTGCTTGTGCTGGCTGCATGGACTTCAAAAAGATGGAGCTGGCTCACACAGGAGCTAAATGTTCTTTTCAGCTCATGCAATTTATTTTCAGGGAAGATGGATGTGAGTTACTTGACAGGATTCTTTTTCCCATTCAGATCTGGCTTCACCAATAACTAGGCCATGGGTCTGCAACCTTTAAGACATAAAGAGCCACTTGGACCCGTTTCCGAAAAGAGAAAAAAAACTGGGAGCCGCAAAACCATTATAAAACAAATCGTTAGCAGATATGACCCCCATATGCACAAACCGTTAGCAGATATGACCCCCATATGCACAAATCATTAGCAGATATGACCCCCATATGCACAATCCTTCAGCAGATATGACCCCCATATGCACAAATCGTTAGCAGATATGACCTCCCATATGCACAAATCGTTAGCAGATATGACCCCAATATGCACAAATTGTTAGCAGATCTGACCCCAATATGCACAATTCTTCAGCAGATCTGACCCCAATATGCACAATCCTTCAGCAGATCTGACCCCAATATGCACAATCCTTCAGCAGATCTGACCCCCATATGCACAATCCTTCAGTAGATATGACCCCCATATGCACAATCCTTCAGCAGATATGACCCCCATATGCACAAATCGTTAGCAGATATGACCCCAATATGCACAAATCGTTAGCAGATCTGACCCCAATATGCACAATGCTTCAGCAGATCTGACCCCAATATGCACAATCCTTCAGCAGATCTGACCCCCATATGCACAATCCTTCAGCAGATCTGACCCCAATATGCACAATCCTTCAGCAGATCTGACCCCAATATGCACAATCCTTCAGCAGATCTGACCCCCATATGCACAATCCTTCAGCAGATCTGACCCCAATATGCACAATCCTTCAGCAGATCTGACCCCCATATGCACAATCCTTCAGCAGATCTGACCCCAATATGCACAATCCTTCAGCAGATCTGACCCCAATATGCACAATCCTTCAGCAGATCTGACCCCAATATGCCCAATCCTTCAGCAGATCTGACCCCAATATGCACAATCCTTCAGCAGATCTGACCTCAATATGCACAATCCTTCAGCAGATCTGACCCCAATATGCACAATCCTTCAGCAGATCTGACCCCAATATGCACAATCCTTCAGCAGATCTGACCCCAATATGCACAATCCTTCAGCAGATCTGACCCCCATATGCACAATCCTTCAGCAGATCTGACCCCCATATGCACAATCCTTCAGCAGATCTGACCCCAATATGCACAATCCTTCAGCAGATATGACCTCAATATGCACAATCCTTCAGCAGATCTGACCCCAATATGCACAATCCTTCAGCAGATCTAAAAAGAAAAACCCATTTACTCACCTAGTCAGAAGAGCTCCACGATCTCCTCCTGTCCCGACCTCCGGTCCCGACCTTGTGGCGCGCAACTCTCACGATCCTCTTCCTACGTCACGTCCTGCCTGCATTACACTGCAGGGCTACGGGAAAATGGCCGCCCGAAGCCCTGCACTGCACTGGTCCGGCGGCCTCTCTGATAGGCTGCCGGCCAGCGACAGCACACGTCACACGCGCACCGCAGCCACTGACACCAGAGCCGCGGCGAAGGTGAAAAAGAGCCGCATGCGGCTCCTGAGCCGCAGGTTGCAGACCCCTGAACTAGGCAAAGACTTCAATGGCTCAAAATACTGTGAGGTAAAGTAAGGACAAAATAAAAAAGATATAGGATAGATTATACATTGCTGGAGAAGATGACCACCTGTAACATTGGCCCATATGCAATTAACTTTTTCTCCTGAGCTTTCTCCTAGGTGGTATTTTCACACCTTACCAAAAGGTATGGGCAAAGTCATGACTTTGTGATCACTATTAATGCTTTATGCTTCAAAATGAACGAATCACCTTTTTTTAGCACCCAGGGCATCTCAATAGCACATGAAAAATGCATGCCAACAATATGTCTCATTGTTAAAATAAACTTTTGTTTTACCTTTTATTTTATGTTCCAAGTAATTTTATTAGCCTACTTCAGCAGGCCTGCCCAGCCGTCCCCCAGGATTTCAGTAAGCTAATTGTTTTATTGTAGTCATTACCATTAACCACTTCAGCCTTCAGTCGTTTTCACTTTATGCATCCGAGCAATTATTACCTCCAATTCATTAGCCTATAACTTTATCACTACTTATCACAATGAACTGATCTATTTCTTGTTTTTTTCCGCCACCATTTAGGCTTTCTTTGGGTGGTACATTTTGCTAAGAGCCACTTTACTGTAAATGCATTTTAACAGGAAGAATAAGAAAAAAACTGAATTTTTTTTTTGTATATTTAGTTTTAAAATAATACATGCCTCCATAATTAAAACACACGTATTGTATTTGCCTAATAGTCCCAGGTATTACACCATTTAAATTATGTCCCTATCACAATGTATGGCGACAATATTTTATTTGGAAATAAAAGTGCATTTTTTCTGTTTTGCATTCATCACTATTTACAAGCTTATAATTAAAAAAAAGAAATATTTCATCTTTACATTGATATTTAAAATATTTACACCCTTAGGTAAATATTTACTTGTTTTTTTTTATTATTGTAATGTGTTTTTTTTTTTTTTTTTTTGTATTAAACATTTTATTTGGGTATTTTTGGGAGGGTGGGATGTAAATAGTAATATTTTTATGTAAATATGTGATATTTTTTTTTTTTGTTTTGATGGTTTTTTTACATGTAGATGTAGTTTTACTTTTTGGCCACAAGATGGCAACCTTGAGTTTGTTTACATGACGTTACTCTAAGCGTAACATGTACGATTAGAGGGACGTAAGAGACAGAAAAGGCGAGGCTTCCGAGAGAAGCAGTCGCTTTTTCTGCCGGGGTGAGGAATCAATCACCGGGCACCATGTCCAGATTAATTAATTCCTGGGCTAACGATCCGCAGCTGGGAGCGTGCATGCACGCGCGCGATGGGCCGCGGGAGCGCGCATGGCCTTCTGGATGTAGCTTCTACGTCCAGAAGGCTTAAATGGTTACCGTATATACTCGCATACAAGCCGAATTTTTGACCGCCAAAAAGGGGGCCAAAAGTTAGGGGGTCGGCTTGTATGCGAGTCGTGGGTGGTGGTCTGCGCCCCCCGCTCGCCCGCCCGCTCCCTCCCTCCCTCCGCGGCCGCCGCTTATGCTAAATTACCTGCTTCAGCGGCCGCTTCCTAATCTGGGTTCCCCTCTTCATCCTGCGGACTCCGTAACTGTATCACAGCAGCACGCCCGGCGCTGCTGCTGTGACGATGCAGGGGGCAGGAAAGAGCGGTTCCCCTGGTAACGGCGCATCGCTACGGAGTCCGCAGGATGAAGAGGGGAACCCGGATTAGGAAGCGGCCGCTGAAGCAGGTAATAGCAGCAGCGGCCGCGGAGGGAGGGAGGGAGGGAGCGTGCGGGGCAGGGCACTACACTGGGCACTATATTAGCTAAACTGGGGCACTATACGAGCTATACTGAGCACTATACTAGCTATACGGAGCACTATACTAGCTAAACTGGGGCACTATACTAGCTATACTGGGCACTATACTAGCTATACTGAGCACTATACTAGCTATACTGAGCACTTTACTAGCTATACTGAGCACTATACTAGCTAAACTGGGGCACTATACTAGCTATACTGAGCACTATACTAGCTAAACTGGGGCACTATACTAGCTATACTGAGCACTATACTAGCTATACTGAGCACTATACTAGCTAAACTGGGGCACTATACTAGCTATACTGAGCACTATACTAGCTAAACTGGGGCACTATACTAGCTATACTGAGCACTATACTAGCTATACTGAGCACTATACTAGCTAAACTGGGGCACTATACTAGCTATACTGAGCACTATACTAGCTAAACTGAGCACTATACTAGCTATACTGGGCACTATACTAGCTATACTGGGGCACTACCTACCCATACTGGGCACTTTACTAGCTATACTGGGACACACTAGGGGAATAAGGCGGCCAGCATTTCCTACCCCCGGCTTATATGGGGGTCAATCATTTTCCCCTGTTTTTTCAGGTAAAAGTTGGGGGGTCGGCTTATATGCGGGTCGGCTTATATGCGAGTATATACGGTAAGTATACAATACATTATCATCAACAGAGGGGGGTGGGTAATTAGGACAGTTTCTTTAAAGAGATTATCTAGAGTGAATGTTGTCAAGATAGCATCTCTGACGTCTATAAATAAGGACTGTGAGAAGGGGAGGGAGGAACATGGCAGCTTCTATGCCAGGAGAAATTCCAATGAAAGTAGGGGGTGCTTAGTTCCCTTTAATGCTTTATATTGTGCCATAAGAAGAAATGTTATGTCAGCATCAGAAGCAGGAAATTTGGGCGCCTGGGGCTAATGGACGATTTGGGCTCCCCATAGGCACTAAAGCAAATATTGTTAATACGGTGCCCAAAGCAGAAATTTGGGCACAACGATAAATACCGTTTTCAACATAAGAACACGGAACTTTTTGAAATATGTTACGGTTTTGAAACTTGCAATGTTATAGTTTTTGTCATATTATTTTAGAGACAGTTCTGTATAGAAAGAAAACAGCTGGTAATACTTACCTGCATGGAACAAGTTTTCATCCTGAGAGTCAGAAGTGGGGGATACCGTATGGTCAGCTTGTGCGGATCCGACGGAATTGCTCTAGAGATGAGGAATTCCAAGAGGAGGCGACCAAAATGTGCGAACGTTTTAGGAAAAGGGATTACCCAGAATATGTACTTGAGGAGGCCATGGAAAAGGCCTCCTCACTCAATAGAGAGGAATGCCTCAAGAAAAAGACAAAAACAAATGGGGATGACACGGTCAGACTCATTACTACTTATGGCTCTCACTGGCCCCAATTAAGAAAAGTTCTGCAAAAGCATTGGCATGTCCTCAGCCTTGATCCTGACATACTTAAAGCGGTAGGCCCTTTTCCACTTCTGACTCCCAGGAGAGCGCCCAATTTAAAGGACGAACTGGTGAGAGCTGAGGTATACTCTAAAAGTATGAAGAAAAATGATGGAAGAGGGTTTCTTGGCCCAATTCCAAATGGGATGTTCCCATGCGGTTCATGCATGCACTGCAAGTTGGTAGAAAGAACTAAGACCTTCAAGAATGCTCAGGAGACAAAGGAATTTGAGATACGAAGCTTCATCAATTGTAAATCTGAGGGAGTAATTTATATGATTATGTGTCCTTGCGGGCTTAAATATATAGGAAAAACTAAGAGAAAACTAAAAGAACGTATAGGGGAGCATGTAATTAACATTAAAGAAGCAGATGAGAAGAGTCCACTGGGGGCACATTTTGCCTTGTTCCATGATAGGGATCCAGACTGTCTTCGTTTTAAGGGCATTTTAAAGCCTAAGAGGAATAGACGAGGAGGTGATCATGAGAAACTGTTATATCAGGTTGAGAACAGATGGATCTACAATTTGGGGACGTTGATTCCAAATGGGCTAAATTCTGATCTAAATCTTGTCCACTTTTTGCCTGAATATAAAAAGTAATTGAGTGCAGTGAGGGATTGTATGTGGATGGCTGTGTGGCAGAAAAAGGCATGTTTCCCCTTTAAGATCAAAACGAAGAACCTGCGCTTAGAGTTCCCTGCTTTTTAGAATTAGCATGTATAGTAATAATGTGAGACTAAGAAGCTTTATAGGTTGTTGGTCCAGCAAGAGACCACAAGTAATAAAAATGTCATACTGTGTTGGAAAAATATATTACTGAGCGGCAAGACGTTTTAGGGGCAGAAATAGGGCATTTTCCTGGCTGCAACACACAACGGAAATGAGGCTTGGTTATAACGGAGGAGGTGATGGAAGTACAGAGTTGAATACGGATTCCGGAAGCCAGAACGAGGCCTGGTTAGAATACCTGCATAAGAGAGAGAGCACACCCATTGCCATTCATCCACAGCGTCATCACACTGAAGAAGCTCACGTGACGTGGGCGTAACGCGTATGTGGGCGTGGCTAGCTGCCGATGGCTGACGGGACGCTCCTGCACGATACACATGCTGGAAGTTTGATGTCCACATCCTGGGCAACTTAAACCGGGTACCTGGTGTCGCGGGACCCTGCGACGGAAACCGTGAGCATATATATCCTCATACATAAAAAAAGTATAGTCTTGTTACCACGCGGTGGCCATACGAAGAGGAAACTTTTTGCCAGCGTGACTGGGTTGCTACATGGTGGCTTGAATAGCTTATGTTGCTGAACCTATAGCTGCTGGCTTACTACTAAGGCGAAGATTATCATTGAAGCAGTGGAAGTAATAGACTATGAAGTAATATATAACGCTCTATTGTGATCTTATCAAGATTAAGGTACCAAACGAACAGTTATTGAGCCCAATAGACGCGGACACTTGAACGCAGCCCCATAGGTCTCATATGACATTTGATCTTGGATGATCGGCCGATCTAGATTGCATGCATGTGGTGTGGCTGTTTATGGGGGTGTATGTCCAGGAGCGCTCCTGTTGTTGTAGTCCATGCAGCTTTTTATGGGGGGGAGGTAAGAGGTTTAGGGAAATAGCTGGTGAACAGAATTGATATTGAGAATAAAGTTTTGTATTTTTATAGTTCCTTGAGTGGCGGTCACTTTGTATTTTGCTTATTTTGGTTGCATGTACAAATTGTACGTTATAAAATGTTATTGTTTCTATGTTTGTAAGGGGTGTTTGGGTTAGGCCCAACCAGGGTGGTCTTAGGGTTAGGCACCACCAGGGGGGTCTTAGGTTTAGACACTACCAAAAAAAAAAAAAAAAAAAAAAAAAGACACTACCAAAAGGAGTTTTAGGGTTAGGAACCACCAGGGAGGTCTTAGGGGTTAAGCACCACCGGGGAGGGGGGGGTCTTAGGGTTAGGCACCACCAGGGGGTGTTAGGTTTAGACACTACCAGGAGGAGTTTTAGGGTTAGGAACCACCAGGGAGGTCTTAGGTTTAGGCACTACCAGGAGGAGTCTTAGGGTTAGGCACCATCAGGGCGGTCTTAGGGTTAGGCACCACCAGCGGAGAGTTCTGTGCGAGAGTATGGTTAGGTTAAGCTGTATTTTTGAATAATGAAATGGTTTTTAAAGTAAATATCTTGTCGTTTTTCATTTCCCATCTTTTTTTAAACCATACTTATCGTTTACATTCGGCTTTACTTCGCGCCCAGTTGAGAACAATCTTTATCGTTTATTACAATTTTGTTTTCCAACCGCGCCCATTTTTCCTCTATTTCATGCACACGTCAGCATCACCTCTATAAATCCTTAGCTTGCCAAGTGCATTGCTTGGGGTAATATCAATCTCATTTATTTAACACATTGACTCACTGATAGCTTCCTTTTATCTTCCTCTAAAAAGTATATCTTACATACGTTCCACCTTCTCGCCTTAGTTATTGCAACTTCCTCTCCTGAGGCCCACTATCTAATGGTCTAGTATCTCTCTATTGCATTGTGAACTCTGCTGCTAACCTCATACACCTCTCTTCTTCTCAATGGCTGCTCCTCTTTACCACGCATTTCGCTAGCTGTCATGTCCAGACTGACTCATAACATAACTGCCGACGTACAAAGCTCTCCACAGACTCTCTCTTCCACACATGTCATTTCCAGATAACACATTATCAGAAAACACCACAACTGCAACCTCTGCTTTGCACCCAGACCTTTTGAAAATTTCTCCCAAAATACATTTCTAACTCTCCAACCTTTGTAACTATTAAAGTGGCTTTGTCCACATTTATTATTGTAATGAAATCATTCTTCAGTCACAACTGTATTATCACAGTGTCACACATGGCAACCGGTGCCTGAAGTGGAGACGCTTTTCTTGGGGAGAATTTTTAGTGCAGGATTATAGTGTATATTTACTTGTATTGAAACACACCATTTTTGTTCCACATCTTAAAGAGAACCCGAGGTGGGGTTCTGACAATGCTATCTGCACACAGAGGCTGGGTCTGCCTATACTGCCCAGCCTCTGTTGCTATACAGTTCCCCCCTAAGTTCCCCCTGCGCTCTGCTGGCCCCCATAAATTACAGCCGCGCTGTCGACACGCAGCGGGCTGTGTTTACATCTGCAGCTGTCACTCTTGCCGCTCCCCCGCCTCCTGCATGGCTCCGGTCTCCGCCCGTGTCCCTTCCCTTTAATCAGCGGGGAGGGAAGGGACGCGGGCGGGGACCGGAGCTATGCAGGAGGCGGGGGAGCGGCGAGACTGACAGTACAGAGGTAAACGCAGCCCGCTGCGACACGTTGCGTGTCGACAGCACGGCTGTGATTTATGGGGGACAGCAGAGCGCAGGGGGAACTTAGGGGGGATTGAGATAGCAACAGAGGCTGGGCAATATGAGCAGACCCAGCCTCTGTGTGCAGATAGCATTGTCGGAACCCCACCTCGGGTTCTCTTTAAGAACTCCGTTGTTTAGAATTCTTCCCAGGGCCGGATTTACCTTAAGGCACTGTAGCTACTTAATACTACTTAATACTGAGGTTCCTCTAGCTACTTAATACTTTGAGGCACCTCTAGTTACCTAATGCTGAGAATATTTCTGGCTACCTAATACTAAGGGGCACCTATAGCTACCTATGATGCGCTAGGGAACTAAGGGAAGTAAGGGAGAAGTTCCCGCGAGAGTTTGTAGGTTTATGGAGGGTGAAGTGTAAGGTACCAGGCCATCTGTGCCTATAGACTGCTGTAAGGTCAATCCGGGCCTGATTACTCCCAACATACTACAGGTGCTACCATGGTGCTCTAATTATACAATGTATTTTTAATTCATTGTTACAGACAAATTACTTCGATCTTTTTGCCTCTGAGGAAGTGCTCTAAGGATTAAGGAATGTCCTATCATTTATAATATTTGATTAAAAGTTACAATTTATAATAGATTTTCGTGAGGCAATTCATGGCAATTAAATGAAATATATTTCCATGGCCTCCAAGAACTCAAAGGGGGCACGGCTAAAGCAGCAGATTATTTTTAATTAAAGGTAAAAATACATTTTGACTTGTAAACATTACTAGTTTTGTATCATTAACTGTGCTCTCATAGTAAATTAAGTACATTTACTAACTTCAGTTCCACTTTAAATGCATTCTAAAAACTCGCCATTTCAGGCAAACGTATAATCTGTTCTAATCTAAAAAATTGTGTTCTGAGAATGCAAATGAAAACACGATCATAGAGTGCATGAAAACCAAAAAAATCATCCATGAGTTGGGGGCACAGCGGCAGGCCCGGCCCTAGACTTTTTGCCGCCTGAGGCAAGCTTTAAGCAACCCCCCCCCCCCCCCAAGCCGTGGGTGTGAGGGGCCGCCCGAGCTGGATGGAGATAGCAGGCAGGAAGGGGGTATTGGGCCTAGCGGCGGGGAGGGGGGTCGGACCCCCCCTCCCCTCCCCTCCAGCTTTAAAAAGTTGCGTGGCTGGCTGGCTGGAGCTGTAAGAGGCAACGGGCGGGGATCACTCACCTCTTCCTCGTTCCAGCCTAGCCTGCGCTCCACTGACGTCACTTTCTGCTACGTCGCAGGAAGTGACGTCAGAGGAGCGCACGCTGGAACGAGGAAGTGGTGAGTGATCCCCGCCCATTGCCTCTTACAGCTGCAGCCAGTCAGCCAGCCACGCAACTTTTTAAAGCTGGAGGGGAGCGGAGGACGGGGGACCCAGGCGAGGGAGGGGGGGTCCGACCCCCCTCCCCGCCGCTAGGCCCAATACCCCCTTCCTGCCCGCTATCCCCTCCAGCTCGGGCGGCCCCTCACACCCACGGATGGGCGGGTGCCTCCCCCCCAGAAGTGCCGCCTGAGGCAAAAGTTTCACCCCGCCTCATGGGCGGGCCGGCCCTGCACAGCGGTCGTGCACAGCGGCAGCATTCACTCCCAGACTTTCCAGTTACCTAAAGTGGTGAAATGATGCATGGATAAATGCATTCTTTTATCTGCCTCCTTTTTAAATGTACATTTAGCACCATATACAGTATAATAGCACTGGCGTATCCAGACGGGGGGGGGGGGGGGGGGGGGTTCTGGATGTATGGAACAACCCCCTGAGACTCCTGTACCTTTAAAAAAAAATTCCTGAAATCGCTGAAGCAGACAAGCTGGTAAACATACAGAGGCTTGCCTGCAGGGTCTGTGGGAAAAACTCAGCTCTTTCCCTATTGTAAAGACTGCATGAAGACAGCTACATAAGGTATGTCACAGGTTGAAAAGTTTTTGACAGTCCCTATACTCCAGGAGGGCTGCCTGCAGCTTGTGTGAGAGGCTGACCATGCCTTACATCCTCCACACCCCTATGGACGGCATACCTATATCATTCCCCTATTCCCACAATCCTCCCCACCATGTTGTTAATGTTTTGTTTTTGCTTTGGCAATGCTAAATGTATTTGGTCCTGCCAATAAAGATTTTTTGGATTAGGCTGGCAGGGATAGGAGACACAGTACATGCAAGTAGCCTCTGTGTGATGTGGGACTGCAATACAGATAGGCTATCTGCTCTATCTCAGTCTCTCCACTCCACCTGAGGGGCAATCTCCCCCCAGGCCCCCTTTCATTCAGTGATTTAGGGCTGGTGTCTGGTGTATTCAGGTTTGTTGTTGTAAGGCAATACAAAATACTAGGCTAGGTGATAAAACTGCAATTAAAGGGCAGGCAAGCTGGTATATATACACAGCATGATGCAGAGCTTGCCTGGAGGGTCCGTGGGCAAAAATCTGTCTCATCCCTATGTCATAATGACTGCATCTTGTTAAACAAGGTGAACATTTTTTGACAGTCCCTAGACTCCAGGAGGTCTGCTTTCTGACTTGTGTGAGAGACTGGCAGGGACAGGAGTCCTATTACAGGCACGTAGCCACTGTGTGATGTGGGACTGCAATACAGATAATGCTCCATCTCAGGCTATTCTCAATTTCTCTCTACTCCTCTTCTCTCTGGGCTAGTGCACGCCAAAATCACAATAGCAATCGCTAGCAATTAGTGAGTGCGATTTTTAGAGCGATTTCTGAATGAATCACTCAAAGAAATGCTGCATGCGGTATACCTGCGATTTTGAAAAAATCACAACGCTGCTGTGGGAACACCCACATAGGGTAACATTAGCCAAGCGCTTTTCAAATCAATGTTGATTTGAAAAATGCTCAGAAGCCCTCTTGGTGTGCACCAGCCCTCCCTCATTCACCTATGTTTCCCTCTTCCCCTAGTGCTGGCTGGCTATGTCTTCTTGTCATACAGGAAAGCTAAATAAAAGTGCAATCCTGGTGAGGCAAATTATTAGCGCCACCATCTTCCGCAGATGCATATATCCCTGCATCATATGGGTATCGCTTGCGCTATGTGACATGTGACATGTTCCACTGAATTGTCCAAACTAAGTCTATCTTCTGTTCCTCTCTCGGGGAGTTGTTCCAGCGTTGTCCCCTGTTCAAATTTGCTGCTACCAGAAGCCCTCAGAAACACTCGTGTCCTTGAGTACTTCCAAAGATAGGCAGCTCCGTAATACGCCAGCGCACTTTTGTGCATGGGCAGTATGGAGCCACCTGTATTCGGAAGCACTCGGGGACATAAGTGCTGCTGAAACTTTCAGGAATCCCCCCCTTAAAAATCCTGCGTTTGCCCCGTATGTAGTGGGCAGGGTGAGTAGGATAACAATGGTCTTAACGTGCGCTTGGTTGTCCGCCACTTCAGATCTCTCAGCAATGCATCATGGCCAGCGTACACATGCCAGATTCACAGCAGACAGCCCTGACTGGTCACCCCAGCTGAGAACCATCTAGCGCGTTTACAAGGCTTAACTCTTTCTAATCCATCCAACACTTACATTTTTTTGGTGTGCAGTAGGGATATGGGCGATCGAAAGAGTACAGAGTGGCGGGGATCTAGTCAGGTTTATACCTCCTTACACTTGAGCACAGGTGTTGAACTCCAGTCCTCAAGGGCCACATTCATGCCCGTAATTAGGATGGACTGAGAAATGTGTTCTACTTGATGAACCACACCTGCACTAGAGTAAAGCTCATCTTACTACATGCGCCTCAGACCCTATTCCCTCTCATCTTATCCCCCAGGTCTCCTCCCCCCTCATTCCTGCTTTAACAACACTGTTTAACCTTTCCATCTCAACTGGCACTTTCCCTTCTTCATTTAAACAAGCTATCATAACACCACTAATCAAAAAACCCTCTTTAGACTCTACGGCCCTTTCTAATTGCCGCCCAGTCTCTCTCCTTCCCTTTGCCTCCAAACTGCTGGAACGCCACATTTACTCAGAGTTGTCTAACTTTCTCTCTGCTAATTCCCTGTTTGACCCCTTCCAGTCTGGCTTCCGCCCTCAACACTCTACGGAAACCGTTCTCACTAAGGTTGGCTGATGGTGTGCAGTTGGCTGATGGTGTAATGGTTAAGGGCTCTGCCTCTGACACAGGAGACCAGGGTTCGAATCTCAGCTCTGCCTGTTCAGTAAACCAGCACTAATTCAGTAGGAGACCTTTGGCAAGTCTCCCTTACACTGCTACTGCCAATAGAGCGCGCCCTAGTGGCTGCTGCTCTGCTCTGGCGCTTTGAGTCCGCAAGGAGAAAAGCGCAATATAAATGTTATTTGTCTTGTCTTGTCTAAGGTTGCCAATGACCTCCTAGCTGCTAAAGCCAAAGGCAGATTTTCGGTACTAATACTCCTAGATCTGTCCTCTGCCTTCGACACTGTTGATCATACCCTACTTCTCCAGACCCTCTCAACACTGGGAATCAAGGGCCTAGCACACTCCTGGCTCAACTCCTACCTGTCTGGACGTTCTTTCATGGTCTCCTATGCCAATACAAACTCCTCTCCACGCCCACTGTCTGTGGGAGTACCACAAGAGTCCGTCCTTGGACCCCTCCTCTTTTCCATTTACACCCATGGCCTGGGACAGATAATAAGCTCTTTTGGGTTTCAATATCACCTCTATGCTGATGACACCCAAATTTATTGTTCTGCCCCAGACCTCTCCACACTACTATCAAAAGTTCCCGAATGTCTATCCGCTGTATCTACATTTATGTCATCCCGCTTCCTTAACCACTTGAGGACCTAGGGCTTTCTACCCCTTAAGGACCGGCCACTTTTTTTCCATTCAGACCACTGCAGCTTTCACGGTTTATTGCTCGCTCATACAACCTACCACCTAAATGAATTTTGGCTCCTTTTCTTGTCACTAATAAAGCTTTCTTTTGGTGCTATTTAATTGCTCCTGCGATTTTTACTTTTTATTATATTCAGCAAAAAAGACATGAATTTTGGCAAAAAAATGATTTTTTTAACTTTCTGTGCTGACAGTTTTCAAATAAAGTAAAATTTCTGTATACATGCAGCGCGAAAAATGTGGACAAACATGTTTTTGATAAAAAAAAACCCATTCAGCGTATATTTATTGGTTTGGGTAAAAGTTATAGCGTTTACAAACTATGGTGCAAAAAGTAAAATTTTCCCTTTTTCAAGCATCTCTGACTTTTCTGACCCCCTGTCATGTTTCATGAGGGGCTAGAATTCCAGGATAGTATAAATACCCCCCAAATTACCCCATTTTGGAAAGAAGACATCCCAAAGTATTCACTGAGAGGCATAGTGAGTTCATAGAAGATATTAATTTTTGTCACAAGTAAGCGGAAAATGACACTTTGTGACACGAAAAAAAAAAAAAAAAAGTTTCCATTTCTTCTAACTTGCACCAAAAAAAAATGAAATCTGCCACGGACTCACCATGCCCCTCTCTGAATACCTTGAAGGGTCTACTTTCCAAAATGGGGTCATTTGTGGGGTGTGTTTACTGTCCTGACATTTTGGGGGGTGCTAAATTGTAAGCACCCCTGTAAAGCCTAAAGGTGCTCATTGGACTTTGGACCCCTTAGCGCAGTTAGGCTGCAAAAAAGTGCCACATATGTGGTATTGCCGTACTCAGGAGAAGTAGTATAATGTGTTTTGGGGTGTATTTTTACACATACCCATGCTGGGTGGGAGAAATATCTCTGTAAATGACAATTTGTTAATTTTTTTTACACACAATTGTCCATTTACAGAGTTATTTCTCCCACCCAGCATGGGTATGTGTAAAAATACACCCCAAAACACATTGTACTACTTCTCCTGAGTACGGCGATACCACATGTGTGGCACTTTTTTGCACCCTAACTGCGCTAAAGGGCCCAAAGTCCAATGAGTACCTTTAGGATTTCACAGGTCATTTTGCGGAATTTGATTTCCAGACTACTCCTCACGGTTTAGGGCCCCTAAAATGCCAGGGCAGTATAGGAACCCCACAAATGACCCCATTTTAGAAAGAAGACACCCCAATGTATTCCGTTAGTAGCATAGCGAGTTCATAGAAGATTTTATTTTTTGTCAAAAGTTAGCGGAAAATTGATTTTTATTGTTTTTTTCACAAAGTGTCATTTTCCACTAACTTTTGACAAAAAATAAAATCTTCTATGAACTCACCATACTCCTAACGGAATACCTTGGGGTGTCTTCTTTCTAAAATGGGGTCATTTGTGGGTTTCCTATACTGCCCTGGCATTTTAGGGGCCCTAAACCGTGAGGAGTAGTCTGGAAATCAAATTCCGCAAAATGACCTGTGAAAGCCTCAAGGTGCTCATTGGACTTTGGGCCCTTTAGCGCAGTTAGGGTGCAAAAAAGTGCCACACATGTGGTATCACCGTACTCGGGAGAAGTAGTACAATGTGTTTTGGGGTGTATTTTTACACATACCCATGCTGGGTGGGAGAAATATCTCTGTAAATGGACAATTGTGTGTAAAAAAAATCAAAAGATTGTCATTTGCAGAGGTATTTCTCCCACCCAGCATGGGTATGTGTAAAAATACACCCCAAAACACATTGTACTACTTCTCCCGAGTACGGCGATACCACATGTGTGGCACCTTTTTGCACCCTAACTGCGCTAAGGGGTCCAGAGTCCAATGAGTACCTTTAGGCTTTACAGGGGTGCTCAAAATTTAGCACCCCGCCCACTTGCCAGGACAGTTAACAAACCCCACAAATGACTCCATTTTGGAAAGAATACACAACAAGGTATTCCATGAGGGGAATGGTGAGGTCATTGAAAATTTTATTTTTTGTCACAAGTTAACGGAAAATGACACTTTGTTAAAAAAAAATAAAAAAAAAAATTCTGCTAACTTGTGACAAAAACTAAAATCTTTTATGAACTCACCGTGCACCTCACATAATACTTTAGGGTGTCCTCTTTCCAAAATGGGGTCATTTGTGGAGTCTGTCCTGGCATTTTAGGGTCTCTGCAATCATTACATGTATGGCCAGTATTAGGAGTTTCTGCTATACTCCTTATATTGGGTATACAAGTAATGCACTCTGGGCTGAAAGGAAAAATGAACGGCAAACATACCTTGCTCCACATCAATGGCAGATCTTCCTCCACATCAATGGCAGTGATAACCTCAGGAGAGAGACACCCCGTGCCACCCTGCACTCAGGGTGAGCCACCAACTTATGTGACTGGGCCTCAGAACTTTAGTATACAGCATTATGCCTGTAGGATACAGCAATATGCCTGCCAATAGAGATGACTCTGTGTGGCATTAAAGCATCATCATAGGCCCAAATCACATATAAACCGGGGGTGTCCACACTCAAGGTAAATTCAAACATGCCGTCTTATATCGCCAACCCAGGACAGATCAGCAATATCAAGCATGGAAACCGATCCTTCTTCCCATTTTTATGCTTACCCGTTTGGTCTTCAAGCTTACCTCTCCTCTCCCTGCGACAATGTGCGAAAGACCACTGAGTGTGTGCCTACTCCTGTGTCTGGAGTTCCCTAGGTTCTAATAGTGTACCTGCTCGTGGTACCTCTCAAAACACGGCCCTACGCATAGACCAGGCTGGTCAGGACAGCGGGGACAATAATAAACGGTGTCACTCCTTGTTCCAGCCCTGCTGCAGACACGGCAACGTTTTCTTCGGATGCGTTGACCTGGGGCACACGGAAGCTGATAGGCGTAATGCCTTCCATGCAGTCGGCTAGTTGCATCTGGGGGGGGGGGGCTGGCACCTCCTGGATACAGGATGTCCATAATGATCTCTTCCTGAAATTGGAGGAAAGATCCAGTTCTCCCAGCCTTACTGTAGAGAACAAAGCTGTTGTAAACTGCCAATTGAATCAGATAAAAAGACACTTTCTTATACCAGCGTCTTGTTTTCCGGGTAACTAAATAGGGCGCTAACCTCTGGTCATTGAAGTCCACCCCTCCCATGTTGACATTATATTCGTGGACGACAAGGGGCTTTTCAATGACCGCAGTTGCCCATTGAATTTGGACTGTCGTGTCTGTGTGAATGGTGGACAGAAAGTAAACGTCCCTCTTGTCCCTCCATTTCACCGCGAGCAGGTCTTCAGTACGCAAGGCGACCCTCTGCCCCCGTAAAAGTCTGGTGGTAACGAGCCGTTGGGGGAAGCCCTGGCGACTAGGCCGCGCAGTGCCACAGCATCGGATTCCTTCTAACTTTAAGTGCTGAAAGAGGGCCACACTTGTGTAATAATTGTCCACAAAAAGATGGTACCCCTTCTGGAACAAGGGTGACACCAAGTCCCACACAACCTTTCCACTGCTCCCCAGGTAGTCAGGGCATCCGACCGGCTCCAATTTTGAGTCTTTTCCCTCATAGACCCTAAAACGACATGTATAGCCTGTGGCCCTTTCACAGAGCTTATACAGTTTCACCCCATACCGGGCGCGCTTGCTTGGGATGTACTGTTTGATGCCAAGGCGCCCGGTAAAGCGTAAGAGGGACTCGTCTACGCAGATGTTCTGTTCAGGGATATAAGCATCTGCAAATGTTGATGACAGGTGGTCTATGAGGGGCCGAATTTTGTGGAGCCGGTCATAAGCAGGGTGGCCCTTTTCATGACAGGTTTTGTCGTCGTTGAAGTGCAGGAAGCGCAGGATGGACTCAAATCGTGTCCTGGACATGGCAGCAGGGTACAAGGGAACATGATTTACTGGGTTCGTAGACCAATACGACCGCAGTACATTCTGTTTCATTAGTCCCAAGTAAAGGATAAGGGCCAAAAAGATTTTAATGTCGGAAACTTGGACTGGTTTCCACCCGAAAGGCTGGGCATACATGCTCTCCGGGTGCTCGGTGATGAATTGTGTGGCTTTACGGTTGGTCTCAACCACAATTAAGTCCAAGAGAACCTGGGTGATGAACAGCTGCAAAAAGTCTAGGGCCGTTCCTAGATGAGCTGTCGCCACCTGGACTCCAGACTGGGCGGTGAAAGGGGGCACTACGGGTGCGGCGGAATCAGGGGATTGCCAATCTGGTTGTGCCAGCACCTCTGGGAGTCTATGGGTACTACGGGCCCGTCTTCTTGTTGGTGGCTGCGACGGGGGTACTACTGCACTTGCCACCGTACCAGTTTCAACTTCCATGCTGACGCTCACCACTTCGTCAGGGTCTACGGAAGCACTGGCACTAAGTCCAGGAGATGCTGCGCTGCTGGTGCCTGCCTCACCAAGAAAACTATCAACAGCGCTAGCACCACCCTGCTGCCCTTGAGGCGGATCCTGCGCCACCTGCGGTCTAACGACTTGGGGTCTGGTACGCCTGGCTCTAGCCGGGACCATAGCCTCGTCATCAGTATCGGTCAGGGAACCACTGCTTTCTACAGGTTCAAAATCGGACCCGGAAGATTCGACGGATGATTCTTCCCAAAAGAACTCATCCGACTGGTCCATGTACCTGTATACCTCGTCATCGGAAAGCCCCCTTCTTGCCATTTTGGATTGCTAAATTTATGGGGTTTTCCTCCGAGACTACCCAGAAAAAAAGAGCACCTACCTAGCAAAAAGGGAGTATTTGAGAGGTATTGGGGTTGGTGGGAAGTGGGGTCTCAGAGGCAATCAAACAATCACGGGACAATCAAATCCAATTACAGCACAATCGACTCCAATCACAGCACAAGCAGATCTGATGCACTCGGAAGGTGATGGGGGGAGGGTGGGATTGGGTGTGGCGGGAAGTGGGGTCTCAGGCAATCAAACAATCACGGGGCAATCGAAGCCGATCACGGGACAATCAAATACAATTACAGCACAATCGACTCCAATCACAGCCCAATCAAATCTGATGCACTCGGAAGGTGATGGGGGAGGGTGGGATTGGGTGTGGCGGGAAGTGGGGTCTCAGGCAATCAAACAATCACGGGGCAATCGAAGTCGATCACGGGACAATCAAATACAATTACAGCACAATCGACTCCAATCACAGCACAAGCAAATCTGATGCACTCGGAAGGTGGTGGTTGGAGGTGGTGGTGGGGGGGGGGGGGGGGGGGGTTGGGTGTGGTGGGGGGGAGGGGGGGGTTGGGTGTGGCAGGAAGTGGGGTCTCAGGCAATCAAACAATCACGGGGCAATCGAAGCCGATCACGGGACAATCAAATACAATTACACCACAATTGAATACAAGCGCAGCACAATCGAATACAAGCGCAGCACAGTCAAATACAATGCACTTGGACGGTGATTAGGGGGGGGGTCTGAGGGCGATTTGAGGGGGTGGGGGGTTGATCAGGAGCCTGCACGGGGCAGACTGAGTCCTGATCTGATGAGAGGCAGACACAGGGGGTTACTGATCAAAGATCAGTTAGTGATTGCTGGGGAGGACAGATGTAAACAAACAGCAGGGGATGTAATCAGAAGGGGGGTACGAGGGCAATCGAGGGCCTGGGCAGGTGATCGGTTACCCCCGCGGGGCAGTTAGGGTCTGCTCTGATGGGTGGGGGTGCTGAGGGCTGATGGACAGGTGATAGACAGGTGATCAGAGGGGGATCAGAGGGTAATGTAGCTGTATACAGATGTATACAGTATACAGGGGGGTAGTCTGGGATGGGGTGTGGGGGTGATCTAAAGGTAGGGGGGGGGATCAGGGGTGACTAGGAGGCAGTTAGGGACCTAAACTAAGGGGCAGCGTCGCTAGTTAGTGGCAGGTGGGGGGGGGTGGGGGTTTTACAGGGGTGCAAGGGTGATGGGCAGGGGTCTGCTGGGGTGATCAGGGGGGGTAGGAAGGCTGGGGTGGGTGATCAGGGAGGCTGAGGGCAAAAAATACAGTGTATATGTAATACTCACAAGTGCTTCCTCCTCGCTGGTGGTCTCTGCAACAATGAGACCACGAGGCGAGGAGGAAGCACGTATAAGGCACTTTGTTTACCTAACAAAGTGCCTTATACTCCCTGATTGGTGGATCCTGCGGATTCCTCCGCTCGCCGGCTCTGCTAAGTGGCCGGCGAGCGGAGACAAAATGCCCGTGCTTCGATCCCGGGCGGAGGATCGCGTCACGGATGACGCGATCGCTCCGCCCATGCCCTTAAATGGACTGCCGCCTCTGTGGGTGAGGCCGTCCTGCAGGGCTCCACTTCCCCGCCGCCCCTGTGTAGTGGGCGGTCGGGAAGTGGTTAAACTCAATATGAGCAAAACGGAGATTGTGATATTTCCACCTTCGCTCTCTGTTCCACCTCCCATTGTCACAATCAATGTAGATAACACCCCAATAGCATCAACCCCCAAAGCTCGTTGCCTAGGGGTAACTCTGGACTCTGAGCTCTCCTTTAAACCACATATTAACACTTTAACTACCTCCTGCTACTTCCATCTCAAAAACATTTCCAGAATCCGTCCCTTCCTTTCACAAGAAGCAACTAAAATGCTTGTACATGCCCTAATCATCTTCCGCCTTGACTACTGCAACACCCTACTCTGTGGTCTACCAAAAAGCAGACTGGCACCTCTCCAATCCCTACTAAACTCTGCGGCCCGTCTCATCCACCTCTCTTCTAGATCCTCTGAGGCAGCCCCTCTCTGCCAATCCCTCCATTGGCTACCAGTTGCCCAAAGGATCCAGTTTAAACTTCTCACACTTGCATACAAAGCTCTATACAAGCTATCGCCTCCATACATTTCCTCTTTAATCTCCAGATACCTCCCCGCCCGGACCCTCCGTTCCTCACAGGAGACCCTTTTGTCCTCCAGCCTAGTCACCTCGTCTCACTTTCGCATCCAAGACTTCTCACGGGCTGTCCCTCTCCTTTGGAACTCTCTCCCTCAGCCGGTTCGTCATCCCTAAAGTCTGGAAACCTTCAAACGTACTCTGAAAACACACCTGTTCAGACAAGCCTATAATTTGCTATAGGCAGCACTGAAGGCACACTGGCTCACCCACTAATCCTTGTGTTTCCTTCCCTTTTGTTTCCTCCCCACTACCCTCTAGATTGTAAACCCGCAAGGGCAGGGACCTCCTCCTAGTGTTTCTCATACTGCTGTTATTTTAACATATGTACATGTACCAACCACATATCAACTATGTATGTATCTGTATTTACTCTATTCAATGTCATGACTGTACAGTGTCTTGTATTTCTTATGTATATTTGTTCCCCATTATTTGTTTGTACTATGTACAGCGATACGGTAGATGTTGGCGCTATATAAATAAAATAAAAAAATAATAATAATAATAAAGCGCAACCTGGGATCACCGGGGGGGGGGGGGGGGGGGGGGTAACTTGCGGTCTGCATCTCCTTCCTCATTGCATGTATGCCAGTGTAATTACACTAGTACACAGTACCAAAGGGGATCAAAGTGCCGTGCCAAACTAGATAATATTTAAATTACATGTTACATGTCGCAGCCACAGAGGATGGGGCTGATGATATACCCAATATTATCCACCACAGCGCCTCTAGTGGCAGCCATGTTTTTTAATGTCTGACATTGGGCCTCTACTAGAAAATGCCAGTGTCCCACATAGTGATTGAAAACAGGGTTAAATGCCTACACATGACTAGGGATAAACGGAGTCCCCTTTTCTGTCCTCAGCGGCCACAAAACATGTTAGATTCTATCACAATTACCTGTTTACAATTAGCAGACATGAGGAAAACAGTGACACTTGTGAGCAACCAGCACAATCTTGTGGTAGGAAGGAAAAATAACATATGCTAACATAGTTGCAACTGCATAATGATTTTATTATATTAATAAATATGGGTTCACATCCAGTCAGTAAACACATGGTAACCTGTGTATAAATTACAAATGCTTACTGCACCTTACTGGAGGCTTGATTGCAGTGGCAAAACTACCATCAGAGTGTTGGAGATGAGCTGGGACGGTGGAAAGGAGGGTATGCTGATCAAGCTTGTTTAGATTGGGGATGGGGACTGACTACATTTTTTTGTATTCTTTTTGGGAGCAGCCCTGGCTGCATTTGTTATGATGGGCAAGAGGGGATCATGCTGGCCACACTTGTTATTGGGGAAAAGGTTACATTAGTCTCACTAATTATGCTTGGGTTAGGGTAGATATGTTGGCCTCATATGCTATAGTGGAAGGTGGGAGGGGCATTATACTGCGCAATTGAGGTGGAGTGGTAATAACAATTGCTATGGGTAGGGCAATGGTGGCCACACTTGTTGTAGGAAGGAATGAGGATTATGATTGCTGTGCTTATATACTGTGGGGGGGGGGGGGGGTGCACAGGTGCAAGATTAAGTTGTGGGGGTGGCAGGGGTTATATCACATTTTTGCTGCCCCTCCTTTATTTGTTGAGATGCTCCTGCTTAATTCACTATTAAATATGAGATGAATTTCATGTGTGAGCAGGTGGAGTATTAGTCCTGAACTGTTTTTTATCTCAGATTAGCAGTTTAGTTATCACAGAGCAGGAGCTTTCCAGGGTGCTGGACACGTGCGGATGGGAAGACGTCTTGCACAAAGGAAAGAGTTTCTGAAATAAAAATAATGGCATGCAATGTCCCATCTGGAGGTTTATGGTACCATCAATCCAATGACAAGGCGACTAGTGACATATAGCCATTGCATCAGTAAGATGCTACAACAGAAGGAAGCCAGAAGGAGTAGGGGGCCACATATCTGTGGCCCAGCTAGAAGAATACTGCTAGTAAGTTCAGAAGTGATAAAAAATGCAGTTTCTGCATATTTATTTTCTACACTTGACTTAGGCAGTCTGAGGAAGACCCCTGCACAAGCTAATCTGATCACTTTACTGGAATGATCACATACCATCGCAAACCCCTGCAGCATAATACTTGAGCATCCCCAAAGGGCAGGGCTTGCCAAAGAACTGTGATGCGCACATTGCTTTGGGGAACGTGAAAAAAGGGCGCAGGCAGCTAGTGGACAAAAAGGGCGCCGCCATTTACTCCCATAATAAATAACGTTTAATGGGCGCCGAGCCGGAAAAAAGGGCGCCGGAGATAAATAACGTTTTACAAACGGCGCCCCGGGCTTTTTAACGTTTTATAACTGTGCTTGTGATGATTTACGTTTAGAAAATGCACCCGTGACAAATAACGTTTATAAAAATACTAAACATATTTATCCTATTTAACTAAAACATTATTTAAAGTTTTATCCCTTACTGTTTGTAAAACATTATTATTCACAAAATAAAGCAATCAGTACGTAACGTAAATTGCAATATATTTTTTACAGTCACTATTTGTAAAATATTATTATCCACATAATAAAGTGAACAGTAAGGGGGGTAGTTAGGGTTAGCCACCACCAGGTGGGTCTTAGGTTTAGGCACCACTAGGGGGGTCTTAGGTTTAGGCACCACCAGGAAGGTCTTAGGTTTAGGCACCACCAGGGGGGTCTTAGGATTAGGCACCACCAGGAGGGTCTTAGGTTTAGGCACCACCGGGGGGGGGTCTTAGGTTTAGGCACCACCAGGGGGGTATTAGGTTTAGGCACCACCAGGGGGGTCTAGGGGTTAGGGATAGGTACAGCAGGGGCGCCTGGAGGCACAGGCACTACAGGCAGCCGCTTGGGGCGGCATGTCTGTCACTAGGCGGTGGCCACCTTCATTAATCTCCCCATTTTGCAGGCTGAGGCTTGTCCACGCTGCAGGGCTCGCTGCTCCGGCTCCCAGCGTCCTGCACAGCCTTCACTCGCCCCTTCTCCTCCCGCTGGCCAATAGAGACAGAGCAAGCACGCTCTGCCCCTCCCCTAAGGCCACCCCTTTCTGGCTTCCCTGACAGCCATAGGCACAGTGCAGTTTCTAAACTGCCTGCGTGTGGCCTTAAACTCCGCCCCCATCAGCCGGAAGTTCGGGGTTCCAGTCTGGCTACAATAGCCAGCATGCCTCCTGAGTCCCTGTGCCTTGAGCCTGACGTGGGTGCGGAGGAGAGGTGACCAGGGGCTGAGATGCAGCAGGGGAGACATGAGGCGTTAGTGTGGCCACAAGCTTGTGAGGGGGTTGCGGTAAGTGCGGCCGCACCGGGGTGTCAGCTGGGCAGGGGTGACGTCACTGACACAGCACAGTCTGGGGCCCGATCAGTGGCTCTGCCACATTTGCCCCACCTGTGATAGTAAATGCTCTCCTCCCGTCTCTGCTGCTGCCCCCCAGCTGTGCTGGCATTGTATACATTGCAGACCTGCAGATCGTCAGCGCAGCGTGTGTAACAACTCCCCTGATTCCAGCACGGGAGCCTCTCTGCTCTGCTCTCCTGCAGCCCTCTGATCCACCTGCTCTGTATCTCTCTGCCTCGGTCTTCCTGTATGTCACATGGTGAGTTCACCCGACATACAGGAAGACCAGCTGGGCAGAGAGATGCACTGCAGAAAGATCATCAGAGGGCTTCAGGAGAGCAGAGAACAGACTCCCCATGCTGGAATCACAGGGATTCCCCGTGCTGATGATCTGCAGCTATTAGGCTCCGCCCCCTCACGGCTATTAGGCTCCGCCCCTGAGCGGCCATTAGACCCCGCCCCTTGGGTTCAAGCCACGCCCCTTTGGGCACCTATTAGGCTATGAGGCAGCTAACCCCACTGACAGCAAAGAATTGTAAGTGCTGCCTGCTGTGACCCAATGCTGCCTTGGCTTCTGTGTCACTCACTGCTGTGGACCAAACTAGGAACATAACAGAAGGCCTATGCTGTAATCAATGTTTGTCGCCCCTTCCCACTGTTACCGGCCGCCTCCTCCCACTGTCATCGCTACTTGTCACCCCTTGCCGCTGTTGTCACTACTTGTTGCAGTAAAGGTGCAACAAGTAGTTTGCAGTAAAGGTGGCCATACGATCCCTCTCTGATCAGATTCGATCAGAGAGGGACCTATCTGTTGGTCGAATATGATGGCAAATCGACCAGTGTATGGCCACCTTACGAAGAAACAAACCAGGCACCAAGTTTCTAAGCCCTGTCTCTCTCCCGACACCCACCCCACCTGCCTGCACTATCTAACATTTTCCTACAGGAATAACAGTTTGTGGATAATGACTGGATGTTGGTATCCACGTTTGATATGCGGGGACATGGTACATGCGTTTGATGTGCAGGGGACATAATAACTGCGTTTGATATGCGGGGGACATGGTATCTGAGTTTGATGTGCGGGGGACATGGTACATGCGTTTGATGTGCGGGGGACATGGTACATGCGTTTGATGTGCAGGGGACATGGTACATGCGTTTGATGTGCGGTGGACATGGTATCTGAGTTTGATGTGCGGGGGACATGGTATCTGCGTTTGATGTGCGGGGGACATGGTACATGCGTTTGATGTGCAGGGGACATGGTACATGCGTTTGATGTGCGGTGGACATGGTATCTGAGTTTGATGTGCGGGGGACATGGTATCTGCGTTTGATGTGCGGGGGACGTGGTATCTGCGTTTGATGTGCGGGGGACGGGGTAACTGCGTTTGATGTGCGGGGGACGTGGTAACTGCGTTTGGTGTGCGGTGGACGTGAAATCTGCGTTTGATGTGCGGGGGACGTGGTATCTGCGTTTGATGTGCGGGGGACGTGGTATCTGCTTTTGGTGTGCGGGGGACGTGGTATCTGCATTTGGTGTACGGGGGACATGGTATCTGCGTTTGATGTGCGGGGGACATGGTATCTGCTTTTTATCAGTGTGTGTATGGGGGGGGGGGCGCCACAGGTTTTCTCGCCTGGAGTGACAAAATGGCTAGAGGCGCCCCTGAGGTACAGGGAGGGTTCTGTGTGAGAGTAGGGTTAGGTATAGTTTTAGTAACATTTTAGTAATACTTACTAATGTTTTACAGCACTTATTACGAACGTAGTTATATTTATATCATCGTTATAAACAATATTTTCAGATTTTATTATAAGAAGAAACCATAAATGAAGGTTAATCACAATAATATACAATTATAACAATTAAACATATATGATCTTTTTTTAATAAACGTTATTTTAAGTTTCACTTTTGAAACAGATAAGATTAACGTTTTCACTATTGCCGATTTCATACACATTATTTAATGATTTATAGATTTGTAACACATTATTTGTACACTAAATACAAAACAATATTATCGTTTACACCCCGCGCCCTTTTTTCCCCCGACGCCCTTTTTGTATGTACGCATTGCTGTGGGTTCGGGAGAATTTTCCATCTGCCTTTAGCAATTTTGTGTACATACAAGTTTTGTGTTTAGTGCAACTGAATCATTAGATAAGATAAAGTCAGTGAAACCTAAAAAATAAGAAATAAAACAGGCATTACTGCCTACCTTTAGACTAGCCCTTATTTAAAAAAAAAAACAAAAAAAAAACGATAATACATTTATCAATGCTGCACACATCATTCTGCAATGTAATGATATTATAAACTAATAGTAAAAAGGCCATTAAAAATCGGGGCGCTAGGTCACAGCCGCTAGACCCCCCCCCCCGCGCAATGCGTGCGCACATACGCGTCCTGCTTGCTCATTCCCCACCACTGTCTGAAGTATATGCACACAGGAAGCTGCTTTCTTGGCAGTTGGAAAAAGCTGTTATTTCCCACAATGCAATGGAAACCTCTGTGAACCACAGACAGCAAACTGTCAGGTCCGGCCTTGTGTCCTAACTGCCCTGGCTGCGCACATGCTCAGTACAAAAAAGCCAGGGACACACAACCATTCAGTTGATGACACAGGGACACTTGCATTTTATTGTATAGGATTTTTACATTTTAGTCTGCTATCACATTGCAATAGTGGTTAAAAAAATCTACAAAAAGAACCCCTAAAACTAAGCTTACTCTTAGGGTGGTTCTAGCAAGAATGGTGCCCTGGTATGACATTAACCCGGGGGACCTCCAACAGACCCAGGGCCCTTGAGCTAACTGGTTTGTTAAAATGTGTGCAATGTGTAAAGTTCATTTGAATATTATTATTATTATTTTGGGGTAACGACAGTGAAGTTAAGGTGCCCATACATCTAGCAAAGTATGGGCAGAATCAACCACTTACACTTCTGCATTGCCGCCCCATGTGGCTACCAGCATATAGCATGTGGGGAGTATGTGACGTGGAGCACAAATGTAGAAGCGGAAGGTGGATGGGCACCATGGCGGGCAACAGCGGCCATGTAAAGTTTACAGTGGGATGTGAAAGTTTGGGCAACGTTGTTAATTGTCATGCATTTCCTGTATAAATTGTTGGTTGTTAAGATAAAAAATGTCAGTTGAATATATCATACATACATCATATATACATCTATAATATCACACACAGTGAAATTAAGTTTATTGGATTTACAGAAAGTGTTCAATAATTGTTTAAACAAAATTAGGCAGGTGCATAAAATAAATGAAATCAATATTTAGTAGATCCACCTTTTGCAGAAATTACAGCCTCTAAACGCTTCCTGTAGGTTCCAATGAGAGTCTGGATTCTGGTTGAAGGTATTTTGGACCATTCCTCCTTACAAAACATCTCTAGTTCATTCAGGTTTGATGGCTTCCGAGCATGAACAGCTCTCTTTAACTCACACCAAAGATTTTCAATTATATTCGAGTCTGGGGACTGAGATGACCATTCCAGAACGTTGTACTTGTTCCTCTGCATGAATGCCTTAGTGGATTTTGAGCAGTGTTTAGGGTCGTTGTCTTGTTGAAAGATCCAGCCCCAGCACAGCTGCAGCTTTGTCACTGATTCCTGGACATTGGTCTCCAGAATCTGGTGATACTGAGTGGAATCCATGCGTCCCTCAAACTTGACAAGATTCCCAGTCCCTACACTGGCCACACTGCCCCACAGCATTATGAAACCGCCACCATATTTTACTGTAGGTAGCAGGTTTTTCTTGAAATGCTGTGTTTTTTCCTCAATGCCCAAATAACTCAATTTTAGTTTCAGCAATTCACAGCACCTTATTTCAAAATGAAGCTGGCTTGTCCAAATGAGCTTTAGCATACCCCAAGAGGCTATGTTTGTGCTGTGGGCAGAGAAAAGGCTTCCTCTGCATACAGCATCTCCTTGTGTAAAGTGCGCCGAATGGTTGAACGATGCACAGTGACTCCATCTGGAACAAGATGATGTTGTAGGTCTTTGGTGCTGGTCTGTGGGTTGACTCTGACTGTTCTCACCATTCGTCGCTTCTGTTTATCCGAGATTTTTCTTAGTTTGCCACTTTGAGCCTTAACTTGAACTGAGCCTATAGTCTTCCATCTACTTAATATGTTCCTAACTGTGGAAACATACAGCTGAAATCTCAGAGAGCTTTCTGTATCCTTCCCGTAACCATGAGTTGTTTTGAGACCCCCATGCTGCTACTCTTCAAAGAAATTTAAAAGAGGAGGATAACTTACAATTGACCCCCTTAAATACTCTTTCTTATAATTGGATTCACCTATGTATGTAGGTCAGGGGTCACTGAGCTTACCAAGCCAATTTGAATTCCAATAATTCGTTCTAAAGGTTTTGGAATCAATAAAAAGACAACAGTGCCCAAATTTATGCACCTGCCTAATTTTATTTAAACAATTATTGTGCACTTTCTGTAAATCCAATAAACATTTTTTTATTGTAACAAACAACGATTTATACAGGAAAACCATGACGATTAACAACGTTGCCCAAACTTTTGCATCCCACTGTGAATTCATTAGCACATTTACATTGGGGGGACAGTCCCGGGGGTTCCGTTGCTCCTCCCAATATCACACGCTGTTACTGCCATGTATGCAATTAACCACGGCGGCTCGAGATTTCCTAGCATGTCCAATTAATACATTCGACCAATATCAGGCCAAAATAGGTTGAATCGTCAATTGGGCATGCTTGTGGTGGCACCGCCAAAACGCTAGATGTATGGCCACCTTTACACTTTAAAGAGAGTTAATAGATTTTGTGCATCAGGCCCACTGTTCCTGGGTCCAGCTTTAAATACCTCCATTTAAGAAGTGGTTAATATGTTATTTTGAGTAAGCATTTTTTATTAAATCAATACCGGCCTTAACACTTTTTTGTTTTCCAGCTGCCTGCTTCTTGTTTATTTTTTAGATGCGTGTAATGCTTATGTTGCATTTTCTCTGTTTCTGGTGGTTTCCTCCAGGTGCTCCAATCCTCCCACACTCCAAAAACATACTGGGAGGTTTGCCTGGCCTCCGACCAGCCGTGTATAGTGTGTGTGTGTTTGTATTACTGTTGTAAGGAAATTGGACAGTGAGATCTTCTGGGGCCGCAGAAACTGATATGAATGCTCCTATGTTCTCTGTGAAGCCAGCATAATATATTGCCACCGGGAATAAACCGAGGCAATGAAAGCAAACATTCAAACTTTGCTGTGTACAGCAGAGCTATAGCCTTTCCAATCAGTTTAGATACGCCTGAAAGAGAACAGCATAGTGTAATGTAACTCATTTTATTGATGTACTGTCTAAGAGGAACAGCTATGGGGGGAGTAGTCCCTGAAGCTTTGGGGGGGGGGGGGAGGCCATGAAGGATGTCCCTACATCTAACCTCTCCATACTTCAGATATGAGGTCTATAGGTGGCCACACATGATACAATAAAAAGATCTGAGTTTAAGGCAATTCAATTAAAAACGATTGCTTCTACAGAGCAATGTAAAGTTGTTTTGTTTTGGGGGTTTTTTGTGAAAATTCTGATAGGATTTCCTTTTTTTTTTCTCGATCGGGAATGACGGAACCTTCTGATCAATTTTTTGCAAGATTGTATGGCGTGTGGTAGATTGACCATTTCATAATGTAGAGTCGCAAGCAATTTTACTTCAGAGTTTTCAATCACTTGTTTTGATAGATGGGGAAAAATTGAACACACACGTGTTGTGCATTGGTCAGATTTTTCAAATGTTACTATCAAGCAGAAAAATTGATTGTAAATCTTGAATTGAAAAGAAATGTAAAACATTTTATGGGCTCATTCACACTACATAATGCATGCACAAATGGCATTTCATGCATGCATTCCTGACTCACGGCATGCATGTTGCAACGGTTAATTTTTTGGATATTGGCAGGCCTTGACACAATAAAATCCGATTTTACATTACATGCTTGTGCAATGTAATGTAATGAAATGACATGCTTTGTGCAATAAAATGTGTAACAGTGTAAAATGTGTAATGTGTAATCAGTAACATGAAAGTCCATTGGCTATGCGCATCACACTCAATGGCCTTGATTCACTAAGACAAATAGCATGCCTTATCTGAGTTAACACGCCTTGGGCTTGATTCACAAAGCGGTGCTAACTGTTAACACGCTTGTGAAAAGCACCTTATCACACCTTGATAAACTTTGCGCGTGCTAATTATCTCTCGCGCTCAAAGTATCATGTGCAAAACTTTGCACGCGCAAGGCCCAGTGCGCTCGAAACGGCGCACCGGTTGCGACAAAAAATGAGGGGCCTGATTCACTATTCGGTGCTAACCTAGTTAGCACGCCTAAAGGCTTTGAATCAGGCCCCTTATCATAGATAACACTGCTTATAAGGCGTGTTACCTCTGCTAAGTTTTGCGCACGTAAAATCCTATGCGCGCTAAGTCCCATAGGCTTTAATGGGCACTTCGCGCGGAGCGCCCTGCGCTCTGTGCAGTGCGCGCGTAAAGTTTTACGCGCGAAAAGCTAGTTTAGACGTGCTAAGGGGGTTTTCACAGGCGTGCTAACAGTTAGCACCGCTTTGTGAATCAAGCCCAAGGAGTGTTAACTCGGATAAGGCATGCTATTTGTCTTAGTGACTCAAGCCCCATGTGTGGTGTGTCATAACTGATAGCACCACATATAGGAGGTCGATTTGTCACCTTGAGGGCCCATTCGCACTTAGCGCTAGCTTTTTGAGCGAGTGATTTTACTGCGATTACCGTGGTAAAAATCACTGGACACTTCTGCGATTTCAGAGTGATCACAGCCAGCGCTTTCTAAGCACATTACTCTGTTTCCTCTCCTCTGCCTGATTGTGTATGTATTGCCCGCCCTCCTCCCTGTCTTCAGACACTCCCACACAGCTCTCTTTTGCGGCAGATGTACCAAATAAGAGCCGGGGACCTGGTAAATGATATTCTTTTGAGATGAAAATTAGTAGAGATTACCTTTTGGTTTGCCTAGTTAGCATCCTTATTATTTGTTTACCATATTAAAATAAAGGCTTGATTTTGGATTTTATGCCCGACAGTTACTCTTTAAGCAGAATTACATGTGTAAAGTTTTAGCGCATGTAGAGCAGAATGCAATATATTTAATGCAATGCATTATGCTCTACTCATCATGCGTAAGACTTTATGCTTAATTTAGTTTATTGTATACACCCCATAAGTTAAGTCAAATGAAATAAGGAGAGATAAACCATGAGTTAAGTTGGTTAGAGGGACACTGAACAAAGAAAATAAACGGAATCTGGACTTACTTGGGGCTTCCTCCTGCGCCCCGTAGCCCACGAAGCCCCAAGTAAGTCCAAATTCCGTTTATTTTCTCCATTCATGGTCCCTTTAAGGAAAGATTAATCAAACCCTGAAAACTCTGAAGAATTTCCTTGGGTCTCATAGGCAAACGCAGGGGGGGAATACAGCTGCCCAGAATCCCCCCTCAGACCAGGTCTGGGCAGTGTCTGGGGACAGGCACAAGTTGAGATACCAGGATATCTGCAGGCATCCTGCAGCTCACAGCACCGCCCCCTTTCTTTTCCTGCTACAGTTGACTTTGGATGTACAGAGCATGGAGAACTTTAACAGTGTCATGTATGAGCATAGCCCTGTGCCCTGCTGTGTGAATGTTTCAGTTTCCCCTTCATTAGCAATGTCCACTGTCCTCATTATTATCTGTATCCAAACTGCTACTGATTGATCCCGTTGTCCGTCGGGCGGTCGGACGGGAAATTGCATTATGTGTACCCAGCATGATGTCCTACCATATTATTGTACTGTATTGTGCGGGGCTGAGGGAAACCTTTCAGGAATCCCCCCTTTGAAAATCCTGGGTTTGCCCCTGGGTCTAAATTGAAAAATCTATCCAACAGCATTGAAATTTCATGAAAATTGATCAGAAAAATGCAACATTTCCAATAATCTTTTTTCCCCCTAAAACAATAAGAAAAAAACTTTACATTTTTCTGTGCAACAGTTTTTATTGAATGGCCATAAAATTGAATGCTTTTTCTGTATCGTGTGACTTATTGCTTTAGACGTATTGCTCGTGTAGCTGAGAAGAGTATGACAATGTCATCATCATGTAGTTCTCATCCAAATACAGTGTATCTCAGGAGGTTCACATTTACCATATATTTTGAGGCAGCTACTTGTTCTTAACAAGGCACCGTAATGACATATACAGTAGAGTCCCGGTTATCCGGAACTCAACTAACTAGCAGCTTCAACCAACCAGAACAAACCGCCGACAAAACTCACAGTGGTGAAGGCCAACTTCTTAAGCTGTTTGTTGGCTCCGCTGTGCTTAAAGACTCGGTTCCCAGGCTCCCCCAAAGTTTATGTACTTTCAATTACTGTATTTTAACATTTAATAAAGAGTTCACAGTATGAACATATAGTGGGGAACAATACTGTACTAGCTAGGTCTATATTTTAACATTGAGTCTCAAGCAACCAGAAAGCACACTTACCCGGCATCAGCTGATCCCCGTTGCTGCCCGGATAACACTTCCTGTATGTACAGTGCTGCCCATAGTTATTCATAGCACTGGCAAATTTTGACTTACATTTATTCAACCAGCAAGTAATTCTTTGAGGCAAAATGACATAGGTGTCTACGTAAAGATAATAAGACGATGTACAAGAGGCATTATTGTGGGAAAAAAACATTTCTCAGCTTTTATTTACATTTGAGCAAAAAGTGTCCAGTCCAAAATGATTCATACCCTTCTCAATAATTAATAGAAAAGTCTTTATTGGCTATTACAGCAATCAAACGCTTCCTATAATTACAGACCAGCTTTTTGCATGTCTCCACAGGTATTTTTGCAGATACATCTTTAGCAATGAGCTCCAAATCCTTCAGGTTGGAGGGTCTTCTTGCCATTACCCTGATCTTTAGCTCCATCCACAGATTCTCAATTGGATTCAAGTCAGGACTCTGGCTGGGCCACTCCAAAACATTAATGTTGTTGTCTGCTAGCCATTTCTTCACCATTTTAGCAGTGTGTTTTGAGTCATTGTCATGCTGAAATGTCCACTGTTGCCCAAGCCCAAGTTTCTCTGCAGACTGCCTGATGTTGTTGTTATTATTATTATTTAATATTTATATAGCGCCAAAATCTTCCGCAGCGCTGTACAGAGTATATATAGTCTTGTCACTAACTGTCCATCAGAGGGGATCACAATCTAGTCCCTACCATAGACATATGTCTATGTATGTATTGTGTAGTACATGTATATTTTAATCTAGGGCCAATTAAGGGGGAAGCCAATTAACTTATCTGTATGGTTTTGGGATACAGGAGGAAACCAGAGTACCCAGAGGAACCCCAAGCAGACACGGGGAGAACATACAAACTCCTTGCAGATGTTGACCTGACTGGGATTCGAACTGGGGACCCAGCAATGCAAGGCGAGAGCACTAACCACTACGCCACCGTGCTGCCCGTTGTTGCTGAGAACCTCATGTATTGCTCTTTTTTCATGGTAAAGTTTACTTTGATTAGGTACCCTGGTCCATTAGCTGAATTGCACCCCCAAAGCATTAGGTTCCCACCACCATGTTTGACAGTGGGGATGGTGTTCTTTGGGTTGAAGGCTTCTCCTTTTTTACGCTAAATGAAGGAGCCATCATTGTGACCAAACAATTCAATTTTTGTATAATCTGACCAACACAGAAGACCAGAAGTCTTCTTCTCTGTCCAGATGAGCATTTGTAAAGACCAAGCAAGCTTTTGTGTGCCTTATCTGGAGAAGTGGTGTCCTCCTTGGTCTGCGTCTGTGGAACCCAGCAGTGTGCAATGTCCGTTGGATTGTCTGCCTTGAGACATTGCCACCAACAGAGCCCCGTTTCAACAGGATGGACTTGGCTGTGATCCTTGGATTCTTTTTCACCTTTCTCACTATCCTCCTGGCCAGCACAGGTGTCACTTTTGGCTTCCGACCACAGTGCAAAACATCTTGCATTTTTTTAATAATGCTTTGCACTGTAGCCACTGGAACTTGAAAAAAATTAGAAATAGCCTTGTAGCCCTTTCCTGACTTGTGAGCAGCCACAATGCGCAGCTGCAGGTCCTCACTGAGCTCCTTTGTCTTAGTCATGACTGTCCACAAACCTACTGCAGAGAGCTGCTGTTTTTCACCTGTTGAGTTGATTAAAACAGCTGTTCCCAATTAATCAGGGTAATTAGGATGCTTTAGAACAGCTTGGACTATATGGAATGGTATAGAACTTTGGATTTTCCCACAGACTGTGACAGTTTGTGAAGGGTATGAATAATTTTGGACTGGACACTTTTTGCTCAAATGCAAATAAAAGCTGAGAAATGTTTTTTTTTCCACAATAATGCTTCTTGTACATCGTCTTATTATCTTTTGGGAGACACCTATGTCATTTCCCGTCAAAAAAATTACTTGCTGGTTGAATAAAAGTAACTTTAAGTCAAAATTTAACAGGGGTATGAATAATTATAGGCAGCACTGTATATATAGCTGTATATTGGTATGTAACCCTGGCCTCCCGGTGATGTGTAGCTTAGGCTATTTAGTTAAGCAGCCTTTTCCTCCCATGGTACTCTGGGGACTAGATGTTGTTTCTGCTCACTTAGGAACACACAACAAATGCAGAATGTTGCACCTTGCCAGCAGTAAAGATGTTGCCACCTGTGATAAATTTAAGTAAATCAGAGTGAGGAAATATATAGTGAGCAAACATTGACTCAATATTCTATACTTAAATATTGTAAAATATAAGTAATTTTAATCAAGTTAAATTCAGTAAAGTTTATAACCTCTGTTTTTCTCTGCCCCCTTCAGGACGCCGCCTCATCTCCTATATTAACCAATTGGAAAGGGCATTGAATTGCCGGGGTGCCAGACTTTGGAGGTCTGAAACACAGGAAGTTGTGATCTAGTGACCATTAAGTTATCAGCAAATAAAAAAACAGATATTGACCTATTTCATTTTTTAAAGCTTTTACTGCTTTAGTGATGAAAAGCCCCGCTTAACCCCTCATTAAAGTAAACCTCCTGTCGTTCAGGGCCCTTTTAGTCTTCACACCCAGTGTTTTCCCACTTTATAGTGACGTATAATGGGCTCGATCCTCAAAAGCGTGATAACTGCTATCGCAGCAGTTAACACGCGCTCTGCCGCTCGTAGAGCTTTTCACGCGAACAGGTTATCGCTTGATCACGTGCGCGTTTCATGTGAAAAGCGCACGTGATCGCGCGACAACCTTTGCTTACCACGTGAATTAAGCGTGAAAAGCTCTCCAAGCGGCAGAGCGCGTGATAACTGTTGTGATAGCAGTTATCACGCTTTTGAGAATCAACCTCAATGTGTGATTACCTTCCTAGATGAAAGTTATATTTAGTTTTGATCTAAAGGGTATTACGTTTGTGTATTTAAACTAAACCTGTAACTTTAACCAATTCACCACTAAGGGCCCTTTTACACTTAATGTGTTGGTATGCGTTGGTATGCGTTAGTATGCGTTTTTCCATAGCAATGCATTGTGTAACAGATTTTAGTTAAAACGTGTAGATTGTGATCTGAGCCATAGGAAAACTTGGGCATTACTGTGAAAATCAGTTTTCTTTTAGTTATAACTGAGAGCAACTGATATAGTGTAAAAGGGGCCTGAGGGTTTTTTCCCTTAAAATCCGTAGCAATTTTCACATTTCAGCGCTGCTTCCATTCATTCGGCAATAACCTTATCACTACTTATCACACCTAATTACTACAATTTAGCAGTTCATCCCTGCTCAGTGTGTAACATAGGATTTAACCACTCTCCCTCCCCCCTGAATTAGGTAATTTAGGCGCAGATTGCACCTGATCATTTGGGCGCTTCCATAGGCCACTGTAGAAATTGTAGCTATGGCGGCGCCAGAGCGGTAATTTGGACGCTGGCTAAATTGCAGCTATGGCAGACTCTAGAGTTTCACTATACTATTGTGGAATTCTGGCTTTCAAATTTAGCGGTGGGAGTCGGCGTCGGGAAAGTCATTTGGGTGCTGGGTCAACTACAACCATGGCATCGAAGATTAGTGTTAGGTGTAGGTGGGGAGGGGGGTTAGTGTTAAAGAGATACTGAAGCGAAAAAACAAAATGATATAATGAATTGGTTGTATAGTATGGATAATTACTAGAACGTTAGCAGCAAACGAAAATATTCTCATATTTTTATTTTCAGTTATATAGTTTTTTTTTATAACATTGCATCATTTTTAATATTTGCAGTTTACACACTGCTCAGCATTCTAAATGATTTACAGAGCAGGCCAATGAACTTTTGAACTTTACTCTGCAGAGAAAAAAACAATACAGTGACTGACACTTGAGATAATAAGCTTCAGAAGACAGAGCTTTTTGCGACTTTGAAAGTCGTGGAGTTTAATGGCTCTTTTGCATAGATAACAACTGGAGTTTCTTAACTCTTCCTGTACTGGAAACAATATTAGACTCATCTCTCTGCTCCCAATGTTTTATTTCTTAGCTGTTTTTTTTTACACTTCAGTGTCTCTTTAAGGTGGCCACACTCCATACAATTTTTTTAAAATATCTGTTCAATTCAAGAATAGCAATCAATTTTTCTGACTGATTGTAACAATTCAAAAATCTGACCAATGTACCACACACCTATGTTCAATTTTTCCCCAATCATAAATAAAATAATTGCAAGCTCATAAAAAATGATTGGAACTGTACATCAAGTAATTGACAATCCATCACACACCATACAATTCTTGATAAATGTGGTCTGAAATTTCCAACATGTGCAATCTCCAAAATTCGAAAAAAAAAACAGGAAATTCGATCGGATTTATCAATCCAAAACAAAGAAAAGATCTCGATTTTTCGGTACAAAATTTGAAGAAATTGTGAAATTCAGCTTATATTAAACCATAAAGTGAGTTGTTCATGTTTCAGTTAATATGGACTTACATTCTTCTTAAAATCATTCTATTTTTTTCTGTGGCTCTAGTCTAAATTTAGCAGAATTTACAAACAGGCTTTAACAAGTACGGTCAACTTCATAGGTCTTCACAAGAAGTCTGAAAGAAAAGTTCAAATTCCATTTCTAAGAGAGCAGTACTGAGACAAATGTGATACACTGAGGACATCTGGTGGACAAAAATGTTCATTTTTTGTGTGGAAATACAATAAATGTTAATTTATGTTGAACGTTGCAATCGAAGGTGGAACTCTCTCTTTTACAACCGTATAATGACTTTATCTTCAATACTTATTACATTTCACATACTCAAGTGTTTTGTTAAATGAAACAAATAAAATCTTAAAACTGATGTGGTTTAACTTCACCACTAAGGGGTTTTTCCCCTGACGGACCAGAGCAATTTTCACATTTCAGTGCTCCTCCCATTCATTCACCAATAACTTTATGGCTACTTATCAGATCAAAAAGATTTATACATTGGAGGGTTTTTTTTGCCACCAATTAGGCTTTCTTTGGGTGGTAGTTTTTACTAAGGGCCCTTTTCCACCAGCGCGTTTGCGCTGGCTGAATCGCAAAAACGCAAACCGCTAGCGATTTTACAATCGCTACGGTTTGCTTTTTAACATAGGAATCGCGGTAGGTCATTTCCACTACCGCGATTCGTTTTTGCCGGGAACGCGAACGCACGGCAGAGCGATATTTGCCGCAATTTTGCTATGCAGTGCATAGCATAGCAAAATCGCGGCCGCAAACGTCGGGAAATCGCCGGCTTTGCGATTCAGCAATCGCTAGCGTTCAGCGTGAACGCTAGCGATTGCAAGTGGAAAAGGGCCCTAAGAGTTATTTTATTTAATATGCATTTTAGAGGGTTATTAAGCAAAAATTGAAAAAATACACTATTTCTCAATTTTCAACCCCTATAGTTTAACCTCTTGAGGACTGCGGTGTTAAACCCCCCTAGTGACCAGGCCATTTTGTCTTAATTGGGCCACTATAACTCAGCACAGAAGTTATTCCCTCCCCCCCTTTTCTCCCCACCAACAGAGCTTTCTGTTGGTGGGTACTGATCGCTCCCCCAATGTTTTTTGTTTTTTGTTTTTTACAAAAAGCTCTGTCATTCATGCGGAGATCGGCGCGCGCACTCTCCTGCAATCCCGATTCCAGGCCATTCACACCAATTGGCGTGGAGTGGTCCTGGGGCTGCCGTGCTGCTCATGCCAATCGGAGTGGAACAGTCGTTAGGCAGTTAAATATAAACTATGTTACTGTAGATAAAACCCACCCATTTTATTTGCCCATTTGTCCCCATTATCAGGACATTGAAATTATGTTTCTAGTACAATGTATGGCGACATTATATTAATTGGCAATAAAGGTGTGTTTTTCATTTTGTGTGTTTGGTTTTCTCATTCTACTTTACTAATAATTACAATGCCTAATTTGCAAAATATCAATAATAAACCCATATGACATACATGTATAAAAAGCTAACATAACATTTAATGTATTCTTTCTGAAATTCCGTCATTTTTTTTTTTACAAGTCATTTATTCTAGAAGCTATGGGAGTGAGGCAGGGACAGGAAGGGGTGATCATTCTTAGATATGTGTGTAGAATTTTATTTTTGCGTGTGTTAAATTTTAAATTTGTCCACTAGATGGCACTGAAATGACAAAGAAAGCTGAATCACATCTTTTTTGCCAAAACAACAATAATAAGGGTGGGTGCACACTACAAGAGCTTTTTAAAGAGAACCTGAGGTGGGTTTTAAGAATGCTATCAGCACACAGAGGCCGGGTCTGCATATTATGCCCAGCCTCTGTTCCTATACTGCCCCCCCCCCCCCCCCCAGGCCCTTACTGCGCTCTGCTATGCCCCCACAAATCAAACGCCACGCTAGCGACACACAGTGTGTCGCAGCCAGCTGTTTACCTTTTGCAGTGTCAGTCTTGCCGCCAGGGGCGTACCTACAAATCTGAATCTCTAAGAGCTTCATGCAACTTCCTGTGTAAACAGGAAGTTGCTCTTAGAGATCGGAAGACCTCCGGCGACAAGGAGGTAATGTGTTCAGCCTGCCGCCGCCGCTGCCTGCCCGCTGCCACCAATGATTGCAGGAGGGGGAGTGCTGAGAGGAGAGCCCGAGAATGTCCCCCCTCCCCACCAATCTGCGGCCACGCTCTCCTCTTATGCTGCGACCCCTCCTGCCCCACAAAAGTCCCTGAGCAGGCCCTAGGGCCCCCCCCCCACCCCCATGGCAGCAGGGGCCGCATCCCCTATTGTTACGCCAGTGCTCACTGCTCCCTGCCTGCCTCCTCTATGTTGCCGCTCACCGCCTGCATCCCTTCCCTCCCCGCTGATTGTAGGGAAGGGACGCAGGCGGGGAGCAGCGATATGGAGGAGGCGGGGGAGCGGCAAGACTGACATTGCAAAAGGTAAACAGCCGGCTGCGACACGCTGTGTGTCGCTAGCACGGCATCTGATTTATGGGGGCATAGCAGAGCGCAGGAGGGGTCTGGGGGGAGCAGTATAGCAACAGAGGCTGAGCATTATATGCAGACCCAGCCTCTGTGTGCAGATAGCATTCTTAGAACCCACCTCGGGTTCTCTTTTAACGTTATGCAATGCTATGGGGGATTTTTACGAAATCACACCGCTCCAGTGTGAACACACACACATAGGATAACATTAGCAAGAGGCGAGTAGGCCCCCTCTAAGGAGGAGATGCATGTAGGAGAGGATGTGGTGGAGGTGCCTGACCTTGCTGCCGAGGGGGAGCGTCCGAGTGTAGTAGCAGTAGTCTGGGGTTCAGAGACTCTGGAGAGTCGGTGGCATCAGCAGCAGGAGGAGAAAGAGGATAAGGAGGATCTTTCTGGCCATGAAGGTGTGCCTCCATGGGCCCATCTTTTCCCCATGTACAGAGATATGCTGCTCTCCCTCTGTAGGGACCCCCAGGGGGTTCAGCTGAGGATTTGTGGGTTGCTTTCATCCTCTACCCTCAACTGAAGGGAAAGCTTGGGAAATTTTTAGCAGGAGGAGCGAACGAGAGAGTTGCAGATGGCCCTTGTTCACCAACTGTAGGAAACCTTCCCTCAGCCTTCTACCAAAAATGTCCCTGTTCAGCCGGCCCAGCAGATGCCTGCGGCCGGCTGAACAGGGATTAACAAAGGTCTTGTATCAGTCTGAGCTGCTCAGAAAGGAGTTGGTAGAAACCTCCAGGTAATGCCAATGGCTGACCCGCATGTTGGCTGACTACTCAGTAGGGGGTCTCTCAGTGCATATGACAGTATGAGCACTGAGGACCCCATGGAGTACTGGTCTTCAAGACTGGACACCTGGAGGGAGCTTTCCAGTGTACTGTCTGAGACAAGCTTCAATGGGGCATGTGGCGTTAAAGATTTGAATACAGCAGCGCATCCACTTATTCCATTCAGTGTTGTTGCCTATTCAGAAACCTATATGAGAGAGAGAAACATATGCACATAGCGCATGATCCTTGATGCACGAGTACACCCTGTGTAGTCAATAACACACTGTGCAAGGGATTTCTGTCACCACATGCAGGTTGGGGGTCACACTCCCCCCTTCGTTTCCCTGCTCACCAAAAATAGACTTGAACACAGGCACATCAACAATCACCGACGGCTTGCTCTACAAAATATAAAGACATCCGCCTCCACATAGCGTAAAAACTTTCTTTAATACAATTAAAAGCCCTCATACATATATGCGTACCAGAGGTTAAAAGTAATAAGGCATGTCTTATACATCAGCATACCGCTCTCCAGACTTCCTCCCTGTTACGCCAGCTGCTTCCGTCTGTAAGTGTCCTCTCAAGCGTGCGTGTTCAGAAGCTCCGCCCTACGCGTTTCGTCACTCAATAGGCGTGACTCATCAGGGGCTCTGAACACGCCGCACGCTACGGAGTTTAAGTATACACAGAGTGCCCGCCCATGCCGCCTCCCACCACGCTAAAAGCCCGACTAGGGTGTACGTCATTGGCTCAGCCTGCGGTGAGGGCGGAAACCTGTTGGGCACGTTCAAACACAATATTACGGAAACCAATCTCCCTATACCTATTCATAAGCAGCAATACGGAAATCCCATAACCCCATATACATCTACCCATACGGAAATGGAGTTTCCTCCTAACTAGTACAAGCTGCGTTCCGAAAAGATAGTAAGCTGCATTACGGAAATCTCTCTCCCCACATCCCAAGCAGCAAGACGGAAAGCGTCTGCCACCAACTACAAGCCTCCCCCGCAGCATGCAACACCCAGCTCTGAGTTAGCTGAAGAACTAAGCAGATTCTACTACAGGTTTGAGAATCAGGCTGAGCCTGGGGGGCACCCACCACCTCCCACCCTCCCTCCAGCCCCCGTGATCAGCGACCCAAGTGAGGATCCACCCACCCTGGAGGTGGGGGAGGCAGACGTTCGGCACCTTCTGTCCGCGCTAAATGCCAGGAAAGCCCCAGGCCCCGACGGCGTGTCCCCAGCCTGCCTCAAAACCTGTTCGTGGCAACTTGCCCCCATCCTCTCTGCCATCTTCAGCAAGTCACTAGCAGAGGGCAGAGTCCCTGCGTGCTTCAAGAGGTCCACCATCATTCCTGTTCCTAAGAAACAAGGTATCTCCGACCTCAACAACTTCAGGCCTGTGGCCCTGACATCTGTCATCATGAAGTCCCTAGAGAGAGTAGTCTTGTCCACCCTCAAGCTATCCACCATGCCCCTACTAGACCCACTCCAGTTCGCCTACAGGGCAAATAGGTCCACTGATGATGCTCTTAACATTTGTCTGGAATTCATCTACAACCATCTTGACAAACAAGATGCGTACGCCAGAGTACTGCTACTAGACTTCAGCTCAGCGTTTAACACTATATGCCCACGCATCCTCCTGAATGTTCTTGCAACACTTGGGGTCCACCTCACCCTACGCCTATGGATCGCGGACTTTCTCTCGAACAGATCCCAAGTTGTCAGGCTGGGGGACATCTACTCGCGAGAAATGATAACCAACACAGGGACACCCCAGGGCTGCGTCCTGTCCCCGCTGCTGTTCTCCCTCTACACAAATAATTGTAGATCCACGGTTGACTCTGTTAAAGTCATAAAATTTGCCGATGACACCACCATCGTCGGCCTCGTCACCAAGGATAACATCCAGGATTACCAGCAGCAGGTGGAGAGATTATGCCACTGGTGCAAGGAGAACAGTCTGGTGCTCAACGCGGCCAAAACCGTCAAGCTCATAATGGACTTTAGGAAGTCTGCTCCCACCCCACCTCCTATCTACATCGATGGCACCGAGGTGACCAGAGTGCCATGCGCTCGTCTTCTGGGCACTACCATCTCCAGCGATCTTAGTTGGAGGGCCAACATTACATCAACCCAGCGGAAAGCCCAGCAGAGACTCTTCTTCCTCCGTCAACTGCGGAAGTTCGGCATGGCGCAGGAGATCCTAACCTGTTTCTACTCTGCCACCATTGAATCAATCATCTGCTCCGCCATCTTGGTCTGGTATGCGGGAGCCAATGCCAGCGACAGGCACAAACTACAGAGGACCATCAGGTCGGCAGAGAGAATCATTGGGAGACCTCTGCCTCCACTTGACTTTCTGTACAATACAAGACTGCGTGCCAGGGCACTGAGGATTGCAAGTGACCCCTCACACCCGGGCTACTGCTTTTTCACCCCACTTCCATTGGGCCGGAGACTCCGGGCTATCCCCATCAAGACCACCAGACACAAGAACTCTTTTTTCCCTATGGCCGTTAGCCTCCTAAACTCCCTTAATATTCTCCCACCCTCCATCAGTGCCCTACCACCTGCATAGCAACGAACTGGAAAATATCCGGCACATTTTGGTAGACTTCAGCAGCGTTTCCTTGGAAGGTGCATACGGATGTGAATGCATATTTGAGTTGATGTTGATTGTATATCTTTGTATGTAAATATTGTCTTGCCTTATTCTGACGCTTTGTCCTGCCTTTCTTGTCTATGTACCGCTCAATATTGTGCCAAACCCAGTTCCGGGCATGACCCAGTCATGCTTGGCGAAATAAAACTATTCTATTCTATTCTATTCTATGCATTATACATTTCCCCATACACATACAGTTTTCCTCGAATTCCCCGTCATCTGCAAACACTCACTCACCAATAGTAAACAAATTACATAACATAATACAGAAAGCATTATACATTTCCCCATATACATACAATTTTCCTCGACTTCCTCGTCATCTGCAAATACTTACTCACCAATAGTGAACAACTTACATAGCGTAATAGAGATGAGCAAGTGTTAAATAGCAAGTAAGTTACATAGGGGACAGAGAATCTACTCTCAAATATGGCTAGATTCTTGATCAGCCCCCCCCCCTCCCCCCCATACACACACATATCGTCCAATATAACTCAAATTATTTCAATAACTGCACCAGATCCATATATTCTTTCAGTTATTGCCCCAAGTCCGCATATGAAGGACTGACATAAAAGATACAAAATTATTTTATAAAAGATTAAAAAATAAAAGTTTAGGAATCTCTATAGAGACCTCCTATATGGAGTATAAAGACACCTTGTACAATGCACACACCTCCGGCATAGAAGCACCCTTTTGCGAAACCTACACCTCTAGTCATTAGAAATAAAGCAGTTGATATCTACCTCAATATTGAGGCCATTCGGTGTAAGTGACGCCAACTTGTGGATCCACCTTGTTTCTAACTTGGATAGCTCTCTAAGTCTATTACATCCCCTCCAGCTTGGGGCCAGCTTCTCCAACACACAAAATTTCAGTCCTTCAGGGTTACATTGATGTTTATTCCTGAAGTGGGCAGAGACGCTGTGGTCTTCATGGCCCTTTCTAATTTTGTATATGTGCTCGCCTATCCGGGTTTTTAGGTCTCTCGTGGTCCTACTACCCACATATTGGGCCCCACAGCTACACCACAGTGCGTATACTACATACGTTGAGGTACATGTGACAAACGTCCTAATCTTAAAAGTTTTATGATTATGATAGGATGTGATAGACCTGATAGTCTCTCTCCTATTCGTTAAGCAGCACCCCTGGCATCCTCCGCATGGATAAAAACCAGGCTGCTGCCAATTGCTAGCCCCACGACCCATAGGCGGGTCCACACAGCTAGGCACAAGAGCATCTCGAAGGTTCGGTGTTTTTCGATATACAAAGTTAGGTTTGCTAGGAAGTGCTCTTGATAGAGCCGGGTCACTAATTAGGACTGGCCAGTACTTTTTGAAAATTTTCTCAACCGACCTGTATTGCAAGCTATAATTGCTGATAAATGTCATTTCATTTTGCGTGCAGTGGTCTCTACGTTTTTCCACCAATAGTTGTTTTCTATCCATATCCCTCACGCCTTGTATTACAGAATCCAATTGGGCCTCATGATACCCCTTTTTTAAAAAGCGGGTCTTAAGGACCCTGGATTGTTCATCAAAATCGATTAGATTTCGGCAATTCCTGCGTAGTCTCACCATCTGGCCTTTGGGCACCCCCCTCAGCCACTGTGGATGATGGCAGCTTTCAGTAGGGATGAATCCGTTCCTGTCCGTCTGTTTAAAATAGCATTTAGTTTTTAACTCGGCTTCCTCCAAAGTGATGCTTAAATCCAAGAAATGTATGCATTGCTTGTCACACTCCAAGGTTAGCTTAATATTCGGCCACATAGTGTTGAGATTCTCAAAGAACTCCGTGAGGGCCTCCTCAGATCCCCTCTAAAAAACCATCAGGTCGTCTATGTAACGGCCTCATGCAATTATATTGGGGGCGCCCCTCTCTATGGCCAACTCCTCCCACCTCCCCATATAGAGGTTAGCCAGAGATGGAGCGAAGGACGCCCCCATAGCGCATCCAAACCTCTGTAAATAATACTCCCCTTATACCAAAAATAATTTCTAGTCAGCGCAAACCTCAAGAGGTCCACCAAGAACTCCACTTGATGTGCATTAAGATTATCATCCTCCTCCATATAAAATTGTACTGCTTGTACCCCCTCCTCGTGTGGAATGTTTGTGTAGAGGGAGCTTACGTCTGCCGTTCCCATCACCATTCCCTCTTCCACCGTAACCCCTTCGAGCACCCTCAATGTATGTCCTGTGTCCTTGAGAACCCTTGGAAGTTTTGCCACCAAGGGTTGTAAAAAAGTGTCAAGGTATTCCCCCAATCTGTGGGTGACTGACCCTATCCCACAAACAATTGGGCGCCCAGGTGGGTCGGTCAGGCTTTTGTAAATTTTGGGGGTCTGGTAAATTACTGGTACTCGGGGGGCCGATGGAACCAGATAGGCAAACTCTTTATCACTCAGTAGGCCCTCATCCAGGCCTCCTCTCAATAATTCAATAAGATCCTGTTTGTATTTAGCCGTGGGGTTCCCAGGCAGTTTGCTATATGTGTTTGTATTAAAGACTATTTTGTCAAGTTCCCCGAAGTATTGTTCCTTATTCAGGACTACGACCCCGCCCCCCTTATCAGCAGGGCGCATTACTAGGTCCTTAGTCTCCAGCAATTCATTAATCTCTTTTCTATACCCCCCAACCCTGTTTTCTGGTAGTCTTTCAATTTCCCCACCCACCAACCTCTTGAACACCTCAATGCTGTTCTGACTGCTACCTATTTGGGGGTTAAAGGTAGAGTTGTTATGGAGGTCCGTATGCTGGTACCTCGTGTTAACGTGAGCCCTTTGAGTAGGTCCCTCTTTGTCAAGGAAATAACGTCTCAGATTGATTTTTCTTACAAACTTATGTAAGACAATGTATGTATCGAACTTATTTAGATTTTTTGGCGGTGCGAACTTAAGCCCCTTATCAAGCATTCTCAGTTCCCCTTTTGTAAGTTCCTTCCCACTGATATTGAAGATACCTTCTCCCACTAATTCCTTAGCCTTTTGTTTTCTATATCCTGCTCGGCATCCCCTTCTGCCCTTCTTTTTCTCTACTGGCCTGGTGAATACGGGAGTGGCTCTACTTCCCCTCTTAAGTGTTCCCCGTAATTGTGGTGCTGCTCTCTGGCTAAAAAATTCCCATATGGCTGTTGGGATATATTCTCCAAATGTTGGTATCTATTATACGTTGGTACTCCATACTCATATCTTTGTGGTGGCCTACCCTGGGGTCCATCCCTACCCCTCCGCCCCCCTCTGGGTGGTGTGTATCCACCATAATAATCTTCTTGTTGGATTTGATTTCTCCTCCCTCCATATTCCCCTCCCTGGCCCAGTTGAATCGAATTCCTAGGCTGATATGGTGTATTTTGAGGTGTTTGATAACGCGCCCACTGATGGCGACCAGGATTGTTTATCAGTCCCCTGTTAATCACATTCCCCCTCCCTTGAGTTTCAGGAACAGGGGCTTGTACTGGGGGAAGGTGGCCTCACATTGGGGTGGTGACCTGCTGGCATGGTGGGTTGTAGGTTATTCACCTGATCCACCTTCTTTTGCCATTTATAGGCTGTTTTACATGGGGCATGTGGCGTGCTCATCGTGAAGCACTCCTGTTTGTCCACCAAATCGGTGGATAGACTCATTTTAATGAAGATGAACAAGGCTTGGATCGAAGGCAATTTTCTTGTAAGATCTGCTGGCCGCTCATGGCAGCGGAACACCGAGACCCACGCTGAGGCGCAAGCCTCTGGGTCTTGGCCTGTCTCTGACGTCACTGGAGCACATGTCGCTCAGCTCCCATTGGATAAGAGGCGGATGTGCTCTCAGTACACGCTCCGCCACTGTAAACATTAACCACGTGTGCACATAGCGTGTCAGCATCTCTGCTGACACGCTCTCTGTTGATTGGTTACTTTGGATTCCTTTAGTTCTGATTGGTTAGTGCTAGTATAAATGAAAGGTGAGCGCCCTCTGTTATCACCCATGATGGCCTATGCTTGGCTTGTTGCTGAGATTGCGCTCACACCAAGTGTTTGTTTTGCTGCCAACTTGTGTCTGGCTCTTGACTAAGCTTCTTCTAGATTGGATACCTGTTACCGACCCGGCTTGAACCTGACAACGCTTCTGTATTGGATTACCTGTTACCAACCCGGCTTGAACCGGACCACGCTTCTGTATTGAATTACCTGTTACCAGCCCGGCTTGTTAAAGGATTCGTATGAACGCTGCCTGGACTGACTCTGGCTTGATTGACCTCACATCTGTCTAGTGAAACTTCTGCCGTTGCCTGCTTCCTTGTTTTCATCTGGATTGCCTTAGCCTATAGGCCTCAGATGATTATTCAGTATGCTGTATTACATTGCCTTGCTGTGTTTGGTGATTTCTGTCTGACAGTTTGTATGCTACATCTGCCTGCAGGGTATTGTAGTTTTATCAGGCAGGAGCTTTCGCAGGTGTTAGGGCTGGATTATATGTCAGTCATATGGGCATACAGCCTGACTCACAGCAGGTGACCAGACAAACCTGACATTTCTGTTGGTGAGTAGACCTGAACTGTCTGGGACCCCTCAAGTCTCCCACATATTGGCCTCAATTCACTAAGATCATGCTGGAGATAATAAGGCAAGAGATAACGTACCTCCACACAGTGAGAGAGTTATTTTATCTCTTCATTCCTTACGTTACCTCCTCTGTAGTTAAGTTACCTCCTCTGTAGTTAATTTACCTCCTCTGTAGTTATTTTCACACGCAGTTAATAAACAGCCTGTCTTTAACTCTAAAGTTATTTTAAGGATTGAAGAGTTAACTTAAAGACAGAAGAGTTAACTTTAGGTTTGCCTGAGGTAAAATGTTTCCTGAATACTACATGTGGATTCCTGACCGCTGCCCGGAACCTGCTGCTGCCTCAGGTGTCTGCCTATCTGATTTGTCACCACACATCTGCTGCCATAGTGGGGTGGCCAGGTTGAAAACTGTGCTGTCCAAGTTGTGGCGAGGGCCCAACTGCGGATTCACAACCGCTGCCCAGAACCTGCTGCTGCCACAGGTGACTGCCTGCCTGATTTGTCACCATACACTTGCTATCCTGCAGTCATTGAGGATGTCTGGGTTGAAAACAGTGGTGTCCGAGTTGTGGTGAGAGCCAAACTGCGGCTTCAAGACCGCTACCTGGAACCTCCTGCTGCCACAGGTGTCTGCCTCCCTGATTTGTCACCACACACTTGGAAACATGCTGCCATCAGGGGTGTCCAGGTTGAAAACTGCTGTCTGAGTTGTTTACAAGTTTTCAATCTCTTTGTTGTAGTATTATCACACTTATCACCTATGAGTTGGAAATGGGGAGGATGTTTCATGTTAATGCTGCTGAACAAACTGTTACTGATGTTTTGAAGTCACGTGACAAATGGTGCAGGTAGGGGACAGATTCGAGTTAAATTACTGTACATAGGGAGGCCTTCATGTTAATGCAAACAAAGTTACTAGTGTTCTACAGCCACGTAGCAAGCGGAAAAGGTAGAGAAAAGATTACCCTGAGAGATCCAAGTTAATTTACACTGGAACCACACCTTGCATGGCAGATAAAAGCAAATGAGCGTTACTTTCTGTATGACCCTCGTACAACTGTAAATCAAACACCACCCACCCCCATGTTCCTTGTAGAAGTGCAGAAAGTGTGTAAGCGCTATTAAAATTTGTAATAATAACAATAGTAAGCCGAAAGGGAAATTTCACTTTAACTTTCACTATTTAAAGAGACACTGGAGCTAAAAAAAATTAGGATGTAATGCAGGGCTTTTTAACCCTGTCCTCAAGGCCCATCAACAGTGCATGTTTTGTGGAAATCCACAGAGGTAGTTAATCAGCTCTGCTGAATGTTTGTGTTTTTCTGCAAAACATGCACTGTTGGTGGTACTTGAGGACAGGGTTGAAAAGCCCTGATGTAATGAATTGGTTGTGTAGTATGGATAATTACTAGAACATTTGTAGCAAAGAAAATATTCTTATATTTTTATTTTCAGTTATATAGGGTTTTTTTTATAACATTGCATCATTCTCTAACATTTGCAGTTTACACACTACTCAGCATTCTAAATGATTTTACAGAGCAGGCCAGTGAATTATTGACCTGTCCTCTGCAGGAAAAAAACAATACAGTGCCAGACACTTGAGATAATAAGCTTCAGAAGACAGAGCTCTCTGCAACTTTGAAAGTCATGGAGCTCAATGGCTTTTTTTGCATAGATAACTGAAGTTTCTTAACTCTTCCTGCACTGGATACAATATTAGACTTAGGTCTCTGCTCCTAATGTTTTATTTCTTAGCTGTACTACACATACAAATCATTATATCACTTTTTTTTTTTTTTTGCTTTTTGTATCTCTTTAAAGAGACACTGAAGCGAAAAGAAAAAATATGATATAGTGAATTGGTTGTGTACTATGAATAATTACTAGAAGATTAGCAGCAAAGAAAATATTCTCATCTTTTTATTTTCAGGTATATAGTGTTTTTTCTAGCATTGCATCATTCTATATTATGTGCAGATTACACAACACTCAGCATTCAAAATGAGTCTTTCAGAGCAGTCTGTGAAGTAATGAACTCTCCTCTGCCAGAGGAAAAGTAAACAGTTCAATTACAGTTGAGATAATAAAAGTCAGATAACAGCCCTCTCCAAGACTTTAGTCATAGAGTTAAGGCCCATACACACGTCGGATTTTAGCGAACGACCCGTCGTTTGAACGTTCCGTCATTCGGACGTTTCCGCGTCAAATCCGACGTGTGTACAGACTATCGTTCGGGTGATAAGACTGCTTACCAACGATCCGCCGGGCGGATCGCTGGTAACCAGTCTTATCACCCGAACGATAGCCTGTACACACGTCGGATTTGACGCGGAAACGTCCGAACGACGGAACGTTCAAACGACGGGTCGTTCGCTAAAATCCGACGTGTGTATGGGCCTTTAATGGCTTGTTTACATAGAGATAACAACTGGAGTTTCTTAACTCTTCCTGTACTGGAAACAATTAGACTGATGTATCTGATCTTAATGTTTTATTTCTTAGCTGTACTACACATACAAATCATAATATCATAATTTTTTTTCGCTTCAGTGTCTCTTTAAGCAGGTCTTGTAGTTAATCATCATGGCCCTGAGCTTTAAATGATGTTTGATTATAGTGTCTTCACTGACTCGTGATCATGAACTCTTGCATAGAGTACACATATTGAGTAAATATCCACTGCATAATTAACTAAAAATACAGTACACGGAGTTACACACACACATGAGGAGCTGTGGTTGCTTGTTACTGGATGTATCTTAGGATAACTGTACTCCGCCCATGTTTGCAAGTGATGTGACCACCAGTTCAGCGACAGCATGGAATCATGTATGGAATAAAGATAAAATAAGCCTCACACAGGAGAAAGCATTATACTAATTATATAATAGCAGACATTGGAAGGCATCAGTGTCAATTTTTATTCATCTGCTTTTGAGTTCCTCAAGTTTGCTGAACCAGGGCCCAAACTGCAAGTAAATTTGGACTTGTGCTCCAAATAAGAGCTCCAACAGAGTCACCCAGTAATAACACATAGGAAAAGTTGGGAGCCATAGTGGCCAATAAAGGTATGCAGCTTCCATCATGGAATCTTGTGATTCAAGCAAGTGGATTAAGGGAGAGGTCTTAATTAGAATTTAGGATTCTCGGGTTCAGGGGAATAACTAGAAATCACTGGGCCCCCTTGAAACTCTGGATGCCCCCCCCACCACTACCCTTCTACACAGGGGCGTAGCAATAGAGGTTTCAGAGGTTGCAACCGCATCGGGGCCCTAGGGCAAGAGAGGCCCGAGGGGCCCTCCCTCAACTGCAGTATTAGCTCTCTACTGGCCCTATGCTCATAATAATCACTTCTATAGATAATTTTGTTAGTAGCAATCATTCACAAGCTGTTCCCCATTCCCTTCTTGCACCTCTGACACTGTGGCTGCCATTGGCAGGTTTTGTTGCGCCGTATCAATTGTTATGTATAGAGTGCTTGGGGGGCCTCAATGTAAAACTTGCATCGAGGCCCATAGCTTCTTAGCTACGCCACTGCTTCTACGCCAAACCCCTATTGCCGCTCGGGAGACTGTTAGACGGCGTGATCGCCGCCTATTTACTTGTACAGCGCTGTGATCGGCAGCAGCGCTGTACTGGGGACAGCCGTGTGACACGGCTGTCCCCCTGGGGGACGAGAGCAATCGGCTCTCATAGGTAGAGGCCTATGACAGCCGATCGCGTGATTGGCCTGCTGGGGGGAGGGAGGGGATTTGTTAGAAGAAAAATAAGAATTAGTAAAAAAAAAACATTAAACATAACATAAATATGTAGCATAAATAAACATAAGGAGGGCGATCAGACCCCACCAACAGAGAGCTCTGTTGGTGGGGAGAAAAGGGGGGAATCACTTGTGTGCTGAGTTGTACGGGCCTGCAGCTATGCCTTAAAGCTGCAGTGGCCCATTTAGTTAAAATTGCTCTGGTCTTTAGGGGGGTTTTCCACTGCAGTCCTCAAGTGGTTAAAGTACTGGTAGCCAGGCATCGGTACCCCCAGTATAGGTTAGCCAGCTATAGGTGCCCCAGTATAGGTAGCCTGGAGGGGGGAGCAGCAGACACACAGCTGCTGGGAGGGGGGCCCAACTCCCGCCCTACCTCGGGCCCCCCCTGTAGTACTCATGTCTCCCCCCTGCAGAAATGTTAGCAGTGGCAGTGGGTATGGAACGCACCTCTTCCTTGTTCCAGACGTTAAACTGTAATATTGCCAATATGAGTCATAGGGAAACATGGACATTATCTTGCTCACCAGTTGTCCTTTCAGTTATAACTGACAGCAACTGATATGTTTCAGTTCTGACAAAATCTTCTCAGAAATGTTAGGTATTGTTGTAAGAATAAAATGGTGAGCTTCTGAAAGGAACTGACAGCGATGTAAGAGTATAATATTAATTTGCAGGTACATCATGTGTTTATTTTAAATAATTTTACTCAGTTCAAGTTCACTTTAAGGCCTCTTTCACACTTGGACGTTGCGTTTTAGGTGACGTTAAGGTCGCATAACGTGCCCCTAACGCAACGCATGGTGGTGTTGAAGTTGGACGTCAGATTGAGCCGCATTATGCAGCTCTTGGTGCGCTGTTTTCGTTCTATCTATACTGATAGAACAGCCACTCCAGGATAGTGATGAGAAGTCTAGATCTTTTCAAGGATTCGGATGATTCGAATTGGATCATTGAAAAGATCCGGATCTATGAATCATTTTACTAGGGAAGCAGACTGGGGGTGAAATCACTAGCAGGACACAACTTTTCCTGCACTGCACATTCTGTATGTTCTTGTTTCTTCCAGACAGACATCCACTGTGAACCGAATCGTTCATTGTTATGATCCGGATGATTTGACTCACAAAAAAGATCCGGATCAAATGAACGATTCTTTCATGATCCGGACAACACTACCAGTCCAGGTTACGTCACCACAGTGCAGTGAATATTAATTAGCCATGTGGCTAGTCACTGAGCATGTGCAAGCAGTGTAAAGCAGCTAAAGCCCAGTATAACGCACAGCATGCTGCACTTTCATTCAACGCGTAGCGTTACAATGTAACCCAACGTGGGCACTGTGAACAGCACATTGATTTTTCATTACTGTGAGTTGGGCTGCGTTACAGGCTGCTGTAACGTGGGACTTTAATGTCCCACTGTGAAAGCAGCCTAAAGAGCACTGTTTTGCACTTTATGGAAATTCAAGCAATTAAACTTATATGGGCAACCTGGAAATATTTTGAAGCAGATATATTAAAGATCATTTTTTTTTATTTAAAGATTATTTTTGTGTCTTCTTTACACTCAGTATTTTAGAATTAGCTCATTGTAGTTTTGATGCGTACTCAGAATTCAGTTATCTGACCCTACTGGTGATAAGTCTATCACTGATCCAGCAATGGATTAAGTTGAAGTGGGGGCCCTAGGTAAGGTAGTAGCATGGGGGGCCCTCCCATGACCCCTTTTATAAGCTGAGGTAAAGAGGGGTCAGACAAAAAGGCCAGGTGGGCCCCTTGATGCCCACTAGGTTCCAGGCACTTGCCTAAGTTGCCTTGTGGATGATCCTGCTCTGCACTGATCATTGGGCTTTGGACATAAGCTTGGACTGTGCTGTATATCTACTAGCTCTTTCACAGTAATGCCTAACTAAGCTTTCCTGAGGCCTCCTAGAAGCTATGACTATACATTATTCATGCTGATAGCCTGCAGCTAAGTGCTATGATGATGTTCCTGACAACTTTTCTAATCTCATCTTCAGTTACCAAAAAGCTCCAGATTACTGACTTTGTACACAGAGCAGACTAATCTCAGGTGGATTCTAATAGCCTTTCCTTCAAGCTCCAGCAGCATTTCCAATATCTTTTCTGCTTGCTTTCATAATGGACTCAGACTGGGGATATGAGCTCAGCAATATACTGCATATGTATGCAGAAATTATTCCACACTATATTGCAGAGTATAGCTATCTAATCATCAAGAATATACAATTTTATTTCATTTTTTTTAAATAAATGTATAAACTTTTAAATATTTTAAAAAGTAGAAAATGAAAAGGGAGCAGCGCATGGTGAATGCAAACAGACAGGAAGCAGAAAAATTCCAACAACGCAACAGCTACAGCTAAGGAGGTTTTGGCAGCGTTTTGGGTTTGACGAAAATCAGCAATTCCCAAAAAGGCTTCCATTCATAGCCCCACCCCCTAGCAGAAGTGGTTCTAGGCGCTTATGACTTTTTCCTCTAGGGAAAAGTACTTCTAATTGCTGGGAAACGCAAGTGCAATAACCCTAGGAATTGCTGCACACAGCGCTGCAGTGATTGTGAAGCGCTGCACCGATCCCTAGTGGATTCCAGCCACTGCAGACCATCCAGTTGCTTCATTGGGAGACTAGACCACTGGGATTTGGAAGTTGAAACAAAATCTATGCTAAATGTAAATGTACATATATTTACCAGAGCAGGAAATCTATAGCAATAGAATGAGGGTCCTTTTACACTTGGCGCTGTGTGATCTGTGCATGGCAAAATGGCTACCGCAATGCATCGCACCGTTACACTCTCCTTGTTACATGCAGCAGACTGCGCCCACAAGGAAACTAGAGGCGACCCGTCCCCAAACAGCTTCACCCATCGGTCACATGCACACTGCTGGACAGGAAATATGCTACATGCAAATGCGCATCTGCACTCCGCAACCGTTACCGCTAAATTCAAGACATTCATGTACCATAGACTTGAATTGCTTCCTGTACCGCGCACAACGCACTGCAGCTTCTGCACAACTGGACCACTTCCAGCACATCGCATCGCAGGAAGTGTAACATGTTCCATTGGCTTTAAAGTCAGGGAATCGAGATTAAAAAATAAAAAAGCCAGATACTTACATAAGGAGAGGGAAGGCTCTGGGTCTTAATGAGCCTCCCCTCTCCCGGTGCCCTCGGTGCAGCGATAGCCTCCCTGTTTGAATCCCCCGCCGTGGGGGGCTTTGGAAGTCTTCAGGAGATGAGTCCTCCCAAAGACAGGTGGCTCTGTACTGCGCACGCGCGATTGTGCGAGAAGGCGCTCGCACGTGCGCAGTATGGAGCGGCCCGTCTTCAGGAGCACTCAGGCTCCCGAAGACTTCCGAAGGCCCCCGCGGTGGGGATTCAAATGGGGAGGCTATCGCTGCACCGAGGGCACCGGGAAAGGAGAGGAAAAGCTCATTAGGACCCAAAGCTCTCCCTCTCCTTAGGTAAGTATCTGGCTTTTTTATTTATTTTTTAATCTCGATTCCCTGACTTTAAAGCCAGTGGAACATGTTACACTTCCTGCTATGCGATGTGCTGGAAGTGGTCCAGTTGTGCAGAAGCTGCAGTGCGTTGTGTAGAACAAAGAAGTGTCTCTTATTAGACTACCACATCTTTTTAATAGGCCCCATTGTTATTTGTGAATCTTAAATGAAAATAAACTGATGAAATAAACACTTGTATCTATCCTCCTACTTCTAAAAATGTTTTTTTTTTTTTTGGGGGGGGGGGGGGTTGTAGATGTTTCACAGTTCTAAGTTATGTTTAAAAACTTCAAAAAGTAGATTAATTGTTTTCTCTCTGCTCAGTGACAGTATTTCTGTGTCCCAGGGAGCTCAAATATACTGTACTAACTTTTGATCTTTTTTATCCATTCTTAGCCCTGAGGAGCTGTTCTCTAACAGATAAGAATGTTATGGCTGTCAGTAGCGTAGTTCAGGAGCTCTGGGCCCCGGTGCGAGTTTTACATTAGGCCCCCTCAAGAGCTCTATACATAACAATTGATATGGAAACATCAAAACCGTCCAAGTACAGCTGCACTGTCAGAGAGGTGTAGGCTGGGGAGGAGAACAGTATATTACTGGTTACAACTAATCAAAGCACATATAATACTAATCATTACTAGCTTAGCACGAATAAAGAGCTAACAGAGCAGTTGAAGGAGGGTCCTGCTGGTTCAGGGGCCCAGATGCGGTTGCTAACTCTGCATCCCCTATTGCTCTGCCACTGATGGCTGTAATTTCTTATGAGTAAGGGATACCTATAGTTCGACTGGTTTCTGACTGGAGAGAAACTGTCAATTGCAACCTGAATGTTAACTCTTTCAGGCAGTAAAAGAAAAACCTGGAACACACCCTACCCTAGTATGCTTGGAACTGTAGATACACATGTCTATCTCATAATGTCACCTGTCACTTTAGGTGTGCTTTACACTTGTGGTGACCCTCCACTAAATAAATAAGTTTCCACAACTGCTAGACAAACCCACAGGACTTTGCAAAGTAATAAAACACAGTATCCCTTTTATTAAAAAATATATCTGTAAAATAAAATGTTAAAGCGGTATAAAACCCTGACATAATATTCAATAAAAACATGTTTTCCTACTTTTTATATGCCATACGGTTAGCATATTTGCTTTTGTGCATAAGTATTATTATTCATTTAGAAATTATACGTTCCTAAAGTACACAAATTTTACTCTGAGAGCTGACTTTGCATTTTATTTATAACTGCTTTATTCATCCTCTAACTAAATCAGAAAGCATCAAAAAGCATGTATGCTTGTCTGACTTTGTTCAGCAGAGCTGGCAGTGTGAGAGAAGGCTTGGTTTACATTTCTCACTTGATACAATTAAACACTAGATAACATTGTGTAAAGTTTCGGAAGCGGCCAGCTCTGCTGGCAGGGAAGCTTCTAAAGCCTCGTACACACGTCATACCAGATGCAACGACGGGTCCACCGGACCCTCCCGCTGCGCTGTCTTAAGCCGACAGTATGTGCGTGTGTCCGCGGACTGATAAGGCTGTTTCTGAACGATCCGCTGAGCGCTACTGTCGTATAAAAGACCACCCAGCGGGAGGGTCCGGCTGACCCGTCGTTGCATCTGGTATGGCGTGTGTACGCAGCTTAAAGCCTGTGTTAACCCTTTGAATGCAGTTCTAGTAAAAAAAAAATGGTCGTAGTATATAATATGCTGTAAATAATCTATTAGAACAAAGTAGAAATGCTAGTCCATCTCCTCATACGTTTTCTTTGTGTTTCAACAGCATTTCCTGAACAGCAGTTGCAAAGTCTAACTGACAAAATAGTGTGCAAGTGAGTAGGGAGGGCTGGCTTGTTTCTTACTATTTTGGCCGTTAAACTGCTGTTCAGAAAATGCTGTTGAAAACAAAGAAAACCTTGAGAATCCCCCATGAGGAGATGGACTGGCCCAAAACCTGTGGGTTCTGACAGATTTTAACTGCCTACTTTTTTTGTGAAAGTGATCCTTTAAATTGTCTGAAAGCCGGTATAATTTCCCTTTGATATCACAAATATAGCAGAAGCATTCACAAATGTGTACCCACATTTTGACACATCTGAAGAGCCGACACATTTGCAGATTATTTTGTAACACTACAAAAAGAGAAACAGAGTAGGGGTGTTACCTAACATGAGTGAAATCTACCACAGAAAAAATAGGGCAATTTAAAGAGAACTCGAGGTGACAGGGACATGGAGGCTGACATGTTTATTTCCTTTTAAATTAAGCACATTGCCTGGCTGTCCTGCTGACCCTGTGCCCTGAGCAAGCATGCAGATAAGATGTCTATGAATCTGAAAAGATTAGCCGCATGCTTGTTTCAAGTGTGTGATTTAGACCCTACTCCACCAGGACTGCCAGGCAACTGGTATTGTGTAAAAGGAAATAAATACAGCAGACATCATCGGTCTCAGACCTCGGGTTACTAAGTCCAGTTTGATAATAAATAGCATTTATTTGCATCAACTTTTACATAAAACAAACATAGTAGATAACCACTGATGGAATGTGTATGTGTTGTCCAGAGCAACCAATAAGAATCCTTACGTCATTTTCCCAGCGCGGTTTAGAAAATAAAAGCAATAGTCAGTTCACGCCTCCAGTTTTCATTGCTTTGTCTGTGTGTAATTGAATGTATAACTCACTCCAGAAAATAAATTGTCAAATAAGATATACATTTGAGATTCACAGTAGCTGAGTTCTAATGCAGAGGTTAGAGGCTAATTAGTTCTTATTTATGCTAAGTCCATTAAAGGGAAGGTCCAAGGTAATTAAAAATTACAAATCTACTTACAGTACCTGGGGCTTCCTCCTGTGCCCTCACCGCAGCTCCCGTGGCTCCCGATCCCCTCTGGTGCAGATGCCAGGTCGGCATCTACTGCGTTCCAGCGTGCGGCTCGCAGAGTCGAGAGCCGCACGCTGGAGCGCAGTAGGCATCTTGCACCAGTGAGTACCCCGGGCTCTCAGCTGGGAGCGGAGCTGCAGCGAAGGCACAGGACGGCTGCAAGGGGCTGGAGAAAGCCCCAGGTAAGTAGATTTTTAATCACCTTGGACCTTCCCTTTAAAAGCTGATTAGAAACTGCTTCTTTATGACAGGTTACTGTTTGAAGGACAACTGAAGTGAGAGAGATATGGAGGCTGTCCTAATTACAGTATTTCCTTTTAAATATGGCAGCCTCCTTATCCCTGCCTCCAATACACTTTTAGCCATGGACCCTGAACAAGATGTTTCTGACAAAAATGGAGGTTGACTTATTTATTTCCTTTTAAATAATACAAATTGCCTGGCTGTCCTGCTGATTCTCTGCCTCTGTGTGGTATAAACATGACTGGACGTGTGGTGAAGGTGTGACTGGAGGTGTGATGAAGTTGTGACAGCAGGTGTGGTATGGACATGACTGTGGTGAAGTTGTAACTGGAGGTGCTGTGGTGTGACAGGAGGTGTGGTGAAGTTGTGACAGTCAGGAGGTGTGAAGTTGTGACAATGGTGGTATAGACATGACTGTGGGTGTGGTCAAGTTGTAAGTGGAAGTAAGGTGGTGTGACTGGAGGTGTGGTGAAGTTGTGACAGGAGGTGTGGTGAAGTTGTGACTAGAGGTGTGGTATAGACATGACTGTGGGTATGGTGAAGGTGTGACTGGAGAGTTCAGGTCCGGATTTACGTCACAGGAGCCTATAGGCACATATGTTCTGGCACGCTAGAATTTGCCCTGAACTGCAGCGCAAGTGTGCTGGCTGTCCCTGCTGTCACTTCTCCCTTGCTTTTCTTGCCTATCATAGGTAGCTACAAGTGCCCCTTAGCATTAGGTAGCCAGAAGTAGCCTCAATATTAAGTGACTAGAGGTGACCCCAAGTATTAGGTAGCTAGGAGAACCTCAGTATTAAGTAGCTAGAGGTGCTCCTGCTTGAAGGGAGATCTAGTAAGTGGAATGCAGAGAGCTGGGTAAATAACCTCTGATTTACACTCTCATCAGGACTCTGCATAATGAAGGAGTAAGGGAGGCGGTTAAGGAGGGGAGTGAGCTACCTTTCCATCATCAGGGGCCTGTAGGCCCTTGCCTAGAGTGCCTTATGGTAAATCCAGCCCTGGGTGTGGTGAAGTTGTGACTGGAGGTGTGGTGAAGATGTGACTGGAGGTGTGGTGAAGTTGTGACTGGAGGTGTGGTGAAGATGTGACTGGAAGTGTGGTATAAACATGACTGTGGGTGTGGTGAAGGTGTGACTGGAGGTGTGGTGAAATTATGACTGGAGGTTCGGTATAAACATGACTGTGGGTGAATGTGTGACTGGAGGTGTGGTATAAACATGACTGTGGGTGTGGTGAAGGTGTGACTGGAGGTGTGGTATAAACATGACAGTGGGTGTGGTGAAGGTGTGACTGGAGGTGTGGTATAGACATGACTGTGGGTGTGGTGAAGTTGTGACTGGACGTGTGGTGAAGTTGTGACTGGAGGTGTGTTATAAACGTGACTGTGGGTGTGGTGAAGGTGTGACTGGAGGTGTGGTATAAACATGACTGTGGGTGAAGGTGTGACTGGAGGTGTGGTATAAACATGATTGTGGGTGAAGGTGTGACTGGAGGTGTGGTATAAACATGACTGTGGGTGTGGTGAAGGTGTGACTGGAGGTGTGGTATAAACATGACTGTGGGTGTGGTGAAGGTGTGACTGGAGGTGTGGTATAGACATGACTGTGGGTGTGGTGAAGTTGTGACTGGACGTGTGGTGAAGTTGTTACTGGAGGTGTGGTATAAACGTGACTGTGGGTGTGGTGAAGTTGTGAGTGGAGGTGTGGTGAAGTTGTGACTGGAGGTGTGGTATAGACATGACTGTGTGTGTCAGAAATGTGGGCGCTATGTATTTTTTGCATTTCCCTTGCATGAAAATTGTACGTATTTAATGGATGTATCATCTAAACGTACAGTGCCACCGAAGATGACGACTCTACAGTATAGAAAGCAGAATAAACAATAGTATAAGTTCCAGATTTAAATAAAACTTTATTTTGCTAATTCTATTATTATGTTTCAGTGCACATAAACAGAACACAAGCGTCCTCTTAGTCACATGTCCCAATTAGGCTGCTCTCATAGACAGTGGCCTACCTCCAAATCATGGGGTTTCCTAGCAATCCTTTGATGGCCACCCCCCCTCCCCATCACAATCCCCTCCCCCCAATGGTGACCCCATAGTTGCTGATTCCAAGTATCTTCTGGGCTACATTATGGAGAGAAAGTGAGGCACTGCTTCCCAAAAGCCCTTTAATCCAGCCAGGTAAGCTGTATCGCAAGCTAGATCTGCTTCTTCAGAGGCAAAACGTATTATGTTATTTAAGGTACATTTTGCCTATTCCTATTCCCTTACACCGGCTGGTCCACCCTGCAGCATACTGGTGCCCGTTTCTCCTCTGCTATATATATCTTCTGGGTCACAAGATGCAAAACAAACCATTGTTCTCCACTCTGCTCTATAGAATCTTACGCTGTTTGTTTGTCACAATGAAAGCGACAAATGCTAGGAGGCAAGCTATAAACCCTGACCACCCTGATCACCACTTTTATAAATATGGAGATCATCATTACTGTTGACTGATTACTGATGATTAATTGCATAGCATAGATCACAAGAAACTGATGATCTCATGTAAAGATGGTGATCTGCAGCTTCCTAGAGCAGTACGGCACTTTCTATACCCTCCCCCCAATAGCTTTTTTATTTTCTCCCTTTTGAAGACCAGTGTTCTCCCCATGCTCTTTTAGCCAGGCTCTCCACCTGGTAAATTTTGGTAAGCACCGGGCTGTCATCGGCTTGCCTCCTCATGCTCCACCTATGTTGTAAGCAGAGCTACTGGCCCAGCATTCCCCCGTCGTGCCACAACCGGCTACGTTTTCATGCCACCCGGTTGGAACTAAATTTCTGGGGAGAACACTGAAGACCCAGAGCAGGATGATAATTCTATCCAAGAGTCTGAGAACTCCATTAGCAGCTGAGGGCGTGTATTTCTCTGCCATGCCACAAGAACTCCTTATCCTTCATGGTATTAGACAAGCTCATTATTTGATAAAGTGCAGGCAAGTTCTGCCATCATATTCCAGTCTTCACAGCTTTGTAATGTAAGCATCTGAGTGGGTGACGGCTCCCACTTTATAAATAAAAGCATCAATAGAACATAACACTGGATCAATCCACGGAGACTGTACAGCCAGCTAGTCCTCATGGAGCTTCTGGAGTATCTGTTTAAGCTGCTCCTGTGCAGTCTGGCAGAAGTCACAAGTCTTTGCAGATACATCCCAGGTCATATTGGTGATGATTTGCATTAGGCATTCCTGCGCTGAGTCCAGATCTTGATCGAACCTCCTGTCGTCAGTCTGCAGAGCCATGTGTGTGCAGATGTTTCTGAATTCAATGCTGTCCTGGAAATGGGTGAGAAATAGAAATGTCACTTCTGTGCACAAATCCATACCATTCAAATGCAACTATAGTGGTGAATTATGAAAGCTGCTGATCTCACAAGGAATGTTAGATGCTTAGCTGTAGGGTAATCCTCCGCCTTTAATACTTTGGGAGGCACTCTAACTCAGAACAAGCATGAAGATTTGGTGTTCTGCATACTCTAGGCCTGAGTTCCCCAACCCTGTCCTCAAGGCCCACCAACAGTACATGTTTTGCAGAAAACCACAAACATACACAGGTGAGGTAATCAGTGTCTCAGCAGAGCTGGTTAACCTCTGCAGATTTCCACAAAACATGCACTGTTGGTGGGCCTTGAGGAAAGGGTTGGGGAACACTGGGGCCTTTGCCTACTGCATGTTTGTTGGCCAATAGATCAGCAGGAGAGCGAGACAATTCACATTTTCTGTCCCACAACGGTAGCTTTCATAATCCATCAACACGAAATTTGGGCTCCGGTGCACTGTGGAAGTTTAGACGCTCTATGTTAAAGAGAATCTGTACTGTAAAATTCTTACAATAAGAAGCATACCATTCTATTTATTATGTTCTCCTGGGCCCCTCTGTGCTGTTTCTATCACTCCCTGCTGCAATCCTGGCTTGTAATTGCCATTTTTATGCAGTGTTTACAAACAAAAGACATAGCAAGTCATAGGCTGAGAGTAGCTCCCGTGTGTGAGGGGGCCTGGAGAGGGTGTGTATAGCTTCTATCCAATCACAAGCAGCACAGCACATTCCAACCTGACTGCCTGAGCCCGACAGACCCGACAGAGGAGAGAAGATTAGATCAGATAACAGAGATAACACAGCCACTGTGCAAATAGGAAAGGCTGCAGTATGCCAGAGCACATTAGAACAGGTATAGGAACTTAATAGGATAGAAGAAATAAGGCTCAAATTTTGTTACAGAGTCTCTTTAATATTGGTACATGAAGGAAATTTGGGCACCTGTAGTGCCTGATAAAATTGATGCACCTGCTATTTGTATCCGTGCTCTGCATATCGGTCAGGAACCCTAATTTCCATTATGTACCAATATTAACATGAGCACCTATGGTGCACCCAAACATGAACACCTATGGAGAGAGTCCAAACATGAACACCTATGGGGCACCAATATATTATTTTACAGCGATGAGGGCAACAACCAGTGTGTGTGTGTGCAGGGGCGTAGGAATAGGCCCTGCAGCCCCTGCGCCCGCGGGGGGGCCCGGCCCCCCCCCTGGGGCCCGCTCGGGGCCGTTTTGTGGGTGCTGGAGGGGTGGCAGCATGAGGGGAAAGCCTTGCCCACAGTCGGCGGGGAGAGGGGTAGTTCCCCCCTCTCCCTCACCTCGGGGCTCTCCCCTCTGCGCTCCCCTCCAGCTCGTAAGTGTCTGTGGGGCTGTGGTGGGCAGCGAGCGGCGGGCAGATACATACCTGCTTCCGTGCGTTCCATCGGAGACTTCTCCCTCTAGCGGCTGACGTCACTTCAGCGTCAGCCGCTAGAGGGAGAAGTCTCCGATGGAACGCACGGAAGCAGGTATGTATCTGCCCGCCGCTCGCTGCCCACCACAGCCCCACAGACACTTACGAGCTGGAGGGGAGCGCAGAGGGGAGAGCCCCGAGGTGAGGGAGAGGGGGGAACTACCCCTCTCCCCGCCGACTGTGGGCAAGGCTTTCCCCTCATGCTGCCACCCCTCCAGCACCCACAAAACGGCCGCGAGCGGGCCCGGGGGGGGGGGGGGGGGCCGCTCAGAAAATCTGCAGGGGGGCCCGGTGGGGCCTAGTTACGCCCGTGTGTGTGTGTGTGTGTGTGTGTATGGGGGGGGGAGTAGGTTAGGCTTAAGCATCAGTGTGGGGGTTGGTTAGGGGTAGGGATTGGTGGTGGGATTGGTTAAGGTTAGGCATCAGTGCTGGGATTGGTTATGGTTATGCATTGGTAGAGGGAGGGCTCTATGTGAGAATAGGGTTAGGTTTAGCAACAGTAGAATTTCTATAAAATATACCTATATTTTACTATCAGAATTAGTGCTGTACAATAGTAGTGGCTTCTACAAGTTGCTTTTTACGGCATCAAAAATTCACCTGGCGCCTACTTTGCATGTACACTTAAACAACTGATCCAGTGTTTCTAAACATTACTACAACATGTACCCCTTTATTAATGACTGTATAGGGCAAGTACCCCATGTTGTGGTCTAATAGCATATGGTTCGTTCTGCTTCTAATATTTATGCAGCACTAGGAAACAGTCAGCTGGAAGCTTATAAGACCTGCAGTATTACCACGATTTCTGCACAAAACTCGGTTTCATGTTTACGCTTCATTAATGATTTACTCAAACAGATCCCTCATATCGCATATCAGTCACCAGGAAGAGAATCCTCATGAACTGAACAAGAGAGGCCACATATGATAAGCTGCATCACTCTGCAGCCTTCCATAGAGCAGTATGGTGCTGCACTGCCTCATCCCCAGGGAAAACACATATTTACATTGGCAGATGTATGTTATTTGGGTTAGGCTGAACATTTAAAGGAAACTCAAGGGAAAAAAACAACTGCAGGAAATTTTATTTTTTTAATATATTTCTATGTCTTTTTTTTACTAAAACAATAAAAGTGTGATCACTGAAGGCTGTTTTCCAATTAGCATCCTATCGACCAGCATAAAAGAAGCCCAGTTTGTTAGATAGGCTAAGAGGTCAAAGGTTATTTTCCATGAATCCTACACATCCATGTAACAGAACAATAGGACTGGTCAGAGAGAGACAAAGACTCTGTGTATAAAGACTCCTTTGTATCATACTAGAGGGACAACTAGCTCAGGGAAGCTAAGGCCACCAATCAGATTCCCTTCTGAGCTGTATCACCACTGCTGGTCTCTGAAGCTGGCTACAAACCCCACAATGTGGCTGATAAGCTGATGTGGTGAAGTGAAGTGGTGGTACAACAATGAACAAAAAAATTGTAAAAGCGAGTTGTAACATATATGTCAAGCTTAAAAGGGGGTTCTCTTGCATACATAAAAGAACAAAAACTGACTCTTACCTGGGGCTTCTATCGGCCCCCTGCAGCTGTCATGTCCCGCACCGTCCTCCTACGATCTTCAGTTCCCCGCCGCCGGCACTGGTCTAATTATTCGCCTAACTAGACGAATAGAACTGCGGCTGCACGGCCGTGGCCGCCTCGTGCTCGCTCCCCCGCGACATCGGGAGATTACTGCGCAGGCGCAGTATGAAGTTTTCTTGTACTGCGCAGTAAGCTCACGATGACGCACGCAGGAGCGAGCACGCAGTGGCCATGGCCACGCAGCCACAGTTCTATTCATCTAGTTAGGCGAATTATTAGACCGGTGCCGGCGGCGGGGAACAGAAGATTGTAGGAGGACGGTGTGGGACATGACAGCTGCAGGGGGCCGATAGAAGTCCCAGGTAAGTGTCAGTTTTTGTTTTTTATGTATGCAAGAGAACCCCTTTAAAGAACAAACAAGGTGAGCAGGGAAATGTATTTTTACATACCTGGGGCTTCTTCCAGCCCCTAGAAGTCCTCCGGGTCCCTCGCCGCAGCTCCGCTGTCCTGTGTGCATGCGTGCACCTGCTCGCAAACATGTCCACATCCCTGGGCACCTATGTACTGTGCCTGCCAGTAGCACCCACCCAGTATGCACCCAGTTGTCTGGCAGTCCTGCAGATCTTTATGGTATCAGACACCTGAAACAAGCATGTGGCTATTCCAGTCAGACTTGAGTCAGAGCACTTGATCTGGAGAAAAGTGAAATGCTCCGTCTACACGGAGTGATGTGACTTATCAATCGAGCCGCTGATACGGCTCGATTGATAAGATCCGACAGGTCGGATCTCGCCACCGCCGATTCCCTGCTCGTTCCCCACGAGGGGACAATGGCAGGGAATCGAGCGGAAGATAAGCGGCGCCGCGCGGGGACGAGGGGGGATCGAATACGACGCACGCGCGGGCGAGCGGGTACACGGCGGGTACGCGCGGGGACGTGGCAGAGGCGATCCGGCGGCTAATCGAGCCGCCGGATCGCTTCGTGTAGACGGGGCTTAAGAGACACAGGGTCAAGAAGGTTCAAGAAGACAGCCAGGTAACTTGTATTTTTCAAAAGGAAATCAATATGACAGCCTCCATGTCACTCTCACCTAGGGTTTACTTTATAGGGAACCTAAGCTGGGAGATAAAACAGCAGTATCACTTACCTGGGGTTTCTTCCAGCCCCATGCAATCCTTCTGTGCCTGCGCCGTGATTCTGCGATGTTCTAGTCACCCGCAGCACCCCTCTGCCAGCAGGATTCGTGGCTCCAGTCCATGCGCCTCCTTATTCTGTACATGCGCAATACGTAAAAATTTCTACTGCACATGCGCAGAACACTCCCAGCAACAGGAGCGCAATTGAGGATGCGCGTTGCCAGCTCCGCGCATGTGCAATGACTGCCCACTCACTGAGTTGTCCAGCTGGCAGAGGGGCGCTGCGGGTAACTGGAGCATTATAGAATCAGGGCGGGGGCACAGAAGGACTGCAGGGGACTGCGCTTGCGCAGCCCGTCTGTACACCCAACTCAATCATGCGCCGATTGCCGTAAGCATTACGGAAAACTGAACTGCACATGCGCAGGACACTTACAGCAACAAGCGCATGATCGAGTTGCGTGGGCATGCGCAGTTACACACAACTTCGCCTGAAGACACCACTATAACAAGGTCTCCAGCGGGACCACGGATGGGACCAAGAGAACACCAATGAACTTCGAGGTCTTCGGGGGGCTGGAGGAAGACCCAGGTAAGTTCAAATTTGTTTTTAATAGGTCTGTTCAGGGTCACTTTAATGAAAATGTGACATTGTACAGTCCATACACTTGGTTTAAGTAAAATTAGGAACAATCCTGCGGTGTCAAAGGTAGAAGAACCATCAGCTCAGTTGTGATAACGTGACCTGTATGTACGTTCTGTGGAACAACACAGATAGGGCAGATGACGCATCTCATGAGCTATGATGACTAAAGACTTTGTGACTGAAATGCGTCAGTGCCATATCCGTTCTCTTAAATGTACAAATGAATATGGCAGCTGACGCTTTTCAGACACACTCTTTAGTCATAGCTCATGAGTTATGACTGAAGACCTCAATTCACGGAGCATTATCAAACGTTTATCAAACACTTTATCAAACGTTTGATAATTTACCTCATGGGTAAAATCTCATTTTAAATTCACTAAGGTGTGATAAAGTGTTTGATAAACGTTTGATAATGCTCCGTGAATTGAAGCCAAGTGTCTAAATGTGTCAGTACCCATATCTGTTCTCTTTGATGTACCAATAAAGTCTATCTGGATTTTATCCCTCTACGGTGTGCTGCAAGCTCTTGTACTGGAAGAAGTGGAGATCGGCACCATCTAATGTATTCAGCTCAATTACTTTATTGTAAAGACATCTTGACAATAAAACGACGTTTCGGAGGTAGACCTCCTTTATCAAGTTCCTGTCAGTGTCTGATTAACATTGAATCATACTTTCTCTTTATATACACCACCATGGAAAATAAGCCAATCACGCCAGTGGGGTCGCCTCTGGCGACCAATCCCCTGCTGTCACGCTCAGCGGACCTGATGGGGAACTATATGTGCGCATACAGCGTGCGCACAGTCTAGGAGGAACTCCCCAGGCGGCGGGGCGGAAACGGCGCAGCCCGAGCCCACAGGGCGCACCGCCGACCAATAGGGAGACACTCAGCGTTGACATCACCATCAGGTCACGCCCCTGAATGAGGCGGACCTGATGGGGAACTGAGCGCTCCCTCGGCAGTAAAAGAACCGCCCATTGTCCGGTGACATCATCACGGAGAGCGTGAATCGCTCCCCATGCGCGTCAAGGTACGCCTACGTGGGTGAAGGTACGCCTTCCGCCCCGCCGTCTGGCCAAAGAGCCAATAGCATGCGTGAGCCAGCAGCATAGTTAATACAAGGAAAACCATGACATCTAGTGTTGCAAAATTGAACTGCATAAGACATCTAATATTAAGGGAAATGGACTACAAATATGTGTCTACATCAAGGGAACCTATCATATCCCACACATTTAGCAGTACATAAGAAATAGCTGATAATATACAGTATGCCATATTCTTATTCAGACCCTAGATAGAGAAAAAGCTAGATATTATAAATACATATGAGTGAACATCAAAATAGAAAACATCAGAAAAAACCAGAAGAAAAAAGAAAATGGGGGGGGGGGGGGGGGGGGGGGGGGAGGGAAGAAAGGGGGACAACAACCTTCAATATCACAAAAAAGGGACCATATCATATTCTCTATTCATACCCCTAGGTTCAATCGTATCTAATCTACGTATCCAATATGCTTCACGATAGAGCAATTTTTTAACTCTATTACCACCCCTTCTTCCACATTTGACCTGTTCAATAATTTGAAATCTCAACTGACTAGTGGTGTGTCCAGCACTAACAAAATGTGATGGTACTGGTAACTCTACTTTTTTTGTTCTAATGGTGCTCTTGTGTGCCGTTAATCTATCCTTAATTCTCTGGGTGGTCTGACCTATATATAGAAGGCCACACGGACATTTTAATAAATAAATCACAAATCTAGAATTGCAATCAAATTGGCCTTTGACACTAAACTTTGTGCCATTATGGGGATGTATAAAGTTATTTCCTTTGATGACACTATTACAATGCACACATCCCAAACATGGGTATGTGCCACAAGGTCTACTGGAAGGGATAGATGTTATCTGGGATCCTAAGTCGGCATGTACTAGTTTATCACGGAGTGTAGGTGCTCGTTTGTAGGACAATAGGGGTGGGACCTGAAATTCTGGTATATCAGGGAAATTCTCTTTAAGTAAAGGCCAATTGGTGCGTATAATTTTAGCTATACGGTCACTATATACATTATATTGAGAAACAAAAGGAATTCTTTTGTTGTGTCCACGTCTTCTGTTTGTTCTGTCTGATCTATCCTCACTTAAACTCTGTCTTGCCCTCTCTAATAATGGTCTGGGATAATGTCTACGTTGGAATCTATCGGTCATCTCGTCCAGCCTCATATCTCTAAGATAGTCATCATTAATTATACGTTTAACTCTCTCAAACTGGCTGCCAGGAATGGATAATATGGTATTGGGGGGATGAAAACTGTCATATAGTAAAGTAGAATTAGTATCAGTGGGTTTAATATAAAGATCCGTATATAGTCTACCATTAGAAAGTTTCACCATCGTATCTAAAAAGCTAACCTCCCCTTGATCACAATTTTGTGATATTGAAGGTTGTTGTCCCCCTTTCTTCCCTCCCCCCCCCCCCCCCCCCCATTTTCTTTTTTCTTCTGTTTTTTTCTGATGTTTTCTATTTTGATGTTCACTCATATGTATTTATAATATCTAGCTTTTTCTCTATCTAGGGTCTGAATAAGAATATGGCATACTGTATATTATCAGCTATTTCTTATGTACTGCTAAATGTGTGGGATATGATAGGTTCCCTTGATGTAGACACATATTTGTAGTCCATTTCCCTTAATATTAGATGTCTTATGCAGTTCAATTTTGCAACACTAGATGTCATGGTTTTCCTTGTATTAACTATGCTGCTGGCTCACGCATGCTATTGGCTCTTTGGCCAGACGGCGGGGCGGAAGGCGTACCTTCACCCACGTAGGCGTACCTTGACGCGCATGGGGAGCGATTCACGCTCTCCGTGATGATGTCACCGGACAATGGGCGGTTCTTTTACTGCCGAGGGAGCGCTCAGTTCCCCATCAGGTCCGCCTCATTCAGGGGCGTGACCTGATGGTGATGTCAACGCTGAGTGTCTCCCTATTGGTCGGCGGTGCGCCCTGTGGGCTCGGGCTGCGCCGTTTCCGCCCCGCCGCCTGGGGAGTTCCTCCTAGACTGTGCGCACGCTGTATGCGCACATATAGTTCCCCATCAGGTCCGCTGAGCGTGACAGCAGGGGATTGGTCGCCAGAGGCGACCCCACTGGCGTGATTGGCTTATTTTCCATGGTGGTGTATATAAAGAGAAAGTATGATTCAATGTTAATCAGACACTGACAGGAACTTGATAAAGGAGGTCTACCTCCGAAACGTCGTTTTATTGTCAAGATGTCTTTACAATAAAGTAATTGAGCTGAATACATTAGATGGTGCCGATCTCCACTTCTTCTTGTCAAGTTGATCCTGAGTGCTGCAGGACCTTAGATCGGGCACATCGATTGATACTATTGGGGAGTGCTGTCTACTACAAAGTTTCAAGCAAGCTCTTGTACTGTTTCTGTGTTTGTGTCCTATGGAGGGATCACCAGGCACCACCGGTACGTGAGGGGGTTGTAGCGCTGTGCCTGTTTGCCTTCTTAAAGGGAACCTGAGGTGAGAGGGAGATGGAGGCTGCCATATTCATTTCCTTTTAAACAATACCAATTGCCTGGTAGTCCTGCTGACCCTGTGTCTCTAATACTTTTAGCCATAGACCCTGAACAAGCATGCAGTAGATCAGGTACTCTTGACTCAGCTGACTCAGGTTTTACTGGATTAGAAATGTGCTGGTTCCAGGGTTTTGATTCAGACACTATTTATGCAGAATCAGAATCAGTTTTATTTCGCCAAGTACAGCAAGAGCTATAATCGGAATTATTTGTGGTACACATGGCATAGACAGAGTAGAGACACACAAACACATGCAATTTGAAATACAGTAGTCAGATAGACAGATAGTGATGCCGGTAAATGCTAGTAAAGGCCCCCATTTCCGGATTGAGACCGGGGACCAGCTGACCTACCCGGCAATTAGAAAAGCAGGCTGGACCGGGGAGGGTCAGAGTTCAGTGACCGGACGGCTTGGGGGAAGAAAGTGTTCTTCCGCCTGGTGGTTTTGGCTGGTATAGTCCTGTAGCGACGGCCCAACGGGAGGAGCATGAAGTAGTGGCTGCCAGGGTGAGAGGGGTCACGGGAGATCATGGTGGCCCTCTTCCTCAACCTAGCGGAGTGGAGGAGGTCAAGAGGTGGAAGAGGAGACCCGATGATTCTCTCTGCATCAGCTATGACCCTCTGCAGTTTATGCTTATCACTGGCCGTAGCGCCCGCGTACCAAACAATGACTGAGGAGCAGAGGATGGATTCTATGGTGGCAGTATAGAAGCTGGTCAGTAGTTCCCTGGGCATGCCAAATCTCTTCAGTTGGCGCAGGAAGAACAACCTCTGCTGGGATTCCTTTTGAATTTTTGTGGTGTTTTGCCCCCATTTCAGGTTATTGGTGAGAGTCGTGCCGAGGAACCGAACCGATGACACCGTAGAGACTTCTGTTCCTCCAATGAGGACAGGTGGGAGGGGGGGAGGGTTCCTCCTGAAGTCTACAACTAGTTCAACAGTCTTTGCTGTGTTGAGAACTAGATTGTTCACCCTGCACCAGTTGCATATTCTCTCGACCTCGCTCCGGTATTCGTGCTCCCCGTTGCTTCCAATTAGGCCAATAATAGTGGTATCGTCTGCAAATTTGATGACCTTCACGGAGTCAGCGGATGAGATGCAATTGTTGGTATAGAGGGAGAATAGTAGAGGAGACAGAACACAGCCTTGTGGAGCCCCGGTGTTGGTGGTTCGAACACTGGAGTAGTATTTGCCGAGCTTCACCTGTTGCGTTCTGTTAGTCAGGAAGTCCTTGATCCATGCTCGGAGAGTGGGATCAACTCCGAGCTGGGTCAGGTTGGTGATCAGGATGTCAGGGCAGATCGTGTTGAATGCTGAGCTAAAGTCTAGAAACAGGATCCTGGCATAGGAGGCAGGGCTGTCTAAGTGCTCAGTGATGTGTGCCACGCTGACATTGATGGCATCCTCCACGGATCTGTTTGCCCTATATGCAAATTGGAGCGGGTCTAAAAGGGTGTCCGTGGACCTCTTCAGGTGGGCAAGGACCAACCGCTCAAGGAGCTTCATGATGTTAGAGGTTAGGGCCACTGGGCGGAAGTTATTATGCTCAGTACTGCCTGTTTTTTTAGGGACTGGTACAATTATAGACCTCTTGAAGCAGGAGGGGACTGTACCATCAGATAATGACTGCTTAAATAAGGAGGTGAGCACAGGGGCTAGCTGATCGGCACAGGTTCGCAGGCAGACAGACGACACTCCGTCCGGGCCGGAAGATTTCCTGGGGTTCAGCTTCCGGAAATGCCGGAGTACATCTGATTCCATAACAGCGCTAGGAGCCAGGGCGCCAGATTCACCCGAGGTCGATGCGGATTTGCCCACGGGCTGGTTGGGATGTTGCTCGAACCTGCAGTAGAACTCGTTTAGCTCCTCCGCCAGTCGAGGGCTCGGGGGCGCCGTTTGGGATGCTGGTTTGAAGTTCGTGGCTGCTCTCAGGCCCTTCCATACTTCCCGTGTGTTGGTGGACTGGAGGCAGAGCCCCAGCTTCTCAGCGTAGGCCCTCTTTGCCGATCGCAGTTCTCTTTTCAGGGTGAGCCTAGCCTCTCTGAAATCTTCTAAGGAGCCAGACCTGTGCGCCTCCTCTTTGCGTTTCCGAAGTCGGCGAAGCCTGTCGTTGAACCAAGGCTTGTTGTTGGGGTAGACCCTGAAGGACTTGGATGGGATACACACCTCTTCACAGACGGTAATGTAGGATGAGATGTTCTCGGCCTATTCATCAAGGGTGGGTGCCTTCAGAGCCGTCCAGTCGGTGGTTTCAAAGCAAGCTTGGAGCCCCAGTTTGGCGTCCGCTGTCCATTTTTTCACGGTTTTGGTGATGGGCTTAGAAGTCTCCAGGAGCCTCCTGTAGGTGGGGATCAGGTGTATTGTGTTGTGGTCAGAGTTTCCCAGGGGGGCTCCCTGGGTAGCCTTGTAGGCGTTCTTGTGAACCGTGTAGCAGTGGTCCAGGGTGTTACAGTTCCTGGTAGGGCAGGAGATGTGCTGCTTATAGAGGGTCCTCACGTGCCGAAGGTTCGCCTTATTGAAGTCGCCCAAGATGATGAACAGGGCCTCTGGGAGGGCTGTTTCCCACTGCGAGATACAGTCGCTGAGTACATGCAGGGCGGTCTTGGAGCATGCATCGGGTGGAATGTAGACTCCAACGAGGACAAGGGAAGAGAATTCCCTCGGGGAGTACCGGGGCCTGCAGTTTATGGCAAGGAGCTCAACGTCTGGGGTGCAGGCCTTGAGGAGAGTGGTGGTGTTGGAGCACCAGGAGGTGTTTATGTAAAAGCAGATTCCGCCGCCTCTCGTTTTCCCAGAGAGGGCTGCATCACGGTCTGCTCTTAGGAGGCTGTAGCCTGGTACCTGTAGGGAGTCGTCGGGGATGCTTTCGCACAGCCAGGTCTCGGTAAAACAGAGAACAGGGGTGTTTTTGCTGATCTGGGGGGAGGAGCAGCTCGTCCAGTTTGTTGGGGAGTGAGCAGACATTTGCTAGTAGGATGGCAGGGACAGGCGAGCGTAGGCCTTTCCTTTTCAGTCGGACCTGGGCCCCCGCCCTCCTTCCTCTGTGGCGGTGTTTGTTTGGTGCTCGCTTGGTAGAGAGGTATTCGATGTGTGCGGTGACAGCATTCCACAGGGGAGAGCCCGGTATTGGGTTTGGGCTGTCCGGGGGTTCCCATTCAAGAATGGCTTCTCTGGAGAGGGTGGCGGTCCGTTTCACGCCCATTCTTCAGTAGGTGGCACAGTGTGTGGCCCAGGTAGGAGGGTTAAGCAGGCAGCACAGTGGCGGCTTGGCACAGAGGCGGCGGCCTGGCACAGTGCTTGGCCCGAAACCAAAGGGCGAGGGGGGGCTGCCCGGCGCAGACTATGGCACAGATATGGTGCATGTGGAACGGTGCAGGCGGCACAACACAGACCGACACAGTTGGATGGTATGGGGCGGGCAGCACTTCCAGGTGTGGGGCACAAGTAGGTGGACTGGAGCAGACGGCACAGCTCAGTTTGTGGCACGGTAGATGGTCTAGTGCGCGTAGCCCGGTAAGTAGCCCAAGATGTCTAGATGGAGTGGGCAGAATGTGGTGTAGGCAGCCTGGCACAGGCTTTGGCACAGTAATGATGGTGTGGGGCAGGCAGCAAAACAGGTGGTATGGAGCAGGCACAACACAGGTGGTATGGGGCAGGCTCAGCACAGGTGTGAAGCAGGCACAGATGGTGTGAAGCAGGCACAGATGGTGTCAGCAGGCACAGGTGGTATGGAGCAGGCACAACACAGGTGGGGCACAACACAGGTGGTATGGGGCAGGCCCAGCACAGGTATGGAGCAGGCACAGATGGTGTGAAGCAGGCACAGGTGGCGTCAGCAGGCACAGGTTATATGGAGCAGGCACAACACAGGTGGGGCACAACACAGGTGGTATGGGGCAGGCCCAGCACAGGTATGGAGCAGGCACAGATGGTGTGAAGCAGGCACAGATGGTGTCAGCAGGCCCAGGTGGTATGGAGCAGGCACAACACAGGTGGGGCACAACACAGGTGGTATGGGGCAGGCCCAGCACAGGTATGGAGCAGGCACAGATGGTGTGAAGCAGGCACAGATGGCGTCAGCAGGCACAGGTGGTATGGAGCAGGCACAACACAGGTGGGGCACAACACAGGTGGTATGGGGCAGGCCCAGCACAGGTATTGAGCAGGCACAGATGGTGTGAAGCAGGCACAGATGGCGTCAGCAGGCACAGGTGGTATGGAGCAGGCACAACACAGGTGGGGCACAACACAGGTGGTATGGGGCAGGCCCAGCACAGGTATTGAGCAGGCACAGATGGTATGGCCAAAAGATTAACAGGGCTGCCAGGAGAATGGAATTGTTTAGAAGGAAATAAATATGGCAGCCTCCATATCCCTCTCACTTTAAACATCCTGTGCTTATATATCAAGACGTTGCTTGCTTATCAAGACAAAATTTAATTAACAATTTTGCTTGTCTTCCAAAACGCTCTTAACCCTCTGGGCAATACAAATACATTGCCCAGGAGGGGGCGCAGCACTTTAAAAAATATATATATTTTTTTTACATCATGTAGCTAGCCTAGCGCTAGCTACATGATAGCCGCTGTGCAGCGGCATCCCCCCACCCCCTCCGATCGCCTCCGGCGATCAGCGCAAGCAAGAGATTCCGTTCAGAACGGGATCTCCTGCTTGGCTTTCCCCGTCACCATGGCGACGCTCGCGATGACGTCACCGACGTCATGACGTCAGAGGGAGTCCCGATCCACCCCTCAGCACTGCCTGGCACTTATTGGCCAGGCTGCGCAAGCGGTCTGGGAGGGGGGCTGCGCGCCACGGCGGGTAGCGGCGGATCGGCGGCGAGTGGCGGCGATCTGAAGTTACACGCAGCTAGCAAAGTGCTAGCTGTGTGTAACAAACAAAAAATTATGCAAATCGGCCCACTAGGGCCTGAGAAATCCTCCTGCGCGACATACCCCGAGCTCAGCTTGGGATTATCGCCCAGGAGGTTAAACCAAGTTCAGAATCCGAATCATTTATTTTGCCAAGTACCGAGGAGTTGTACCCAGAATTGGTTTTGACTCATACAGGTTCTGAAGCTGTATGAGTAAGGGGGGGAATGTACGAAAGGCAAGGGCCAAGGCTTCCATACTACCGTGCCACCAGTCGCACTTGGCAATCATCTGTAATCCCTTAGGAGACATTGAAAAGGGGAGGGGGGGTATAGCTGAGGAATGCAAAGGTTCAGCAGTGATGGCCCAGTACTTCATGAAAGAAACCTGCAGTGATGGCTGACGCAGCTGAGGATCCCGATTGCTGACATCTGGCAGTGCTGGCCAAGCTGTTCCAGTTTAAAAGATGCAGTAGTGTTAATTTTTGTGGTGGGTCCCGACTCCTGGGCAGCATTCAGCAGTGCTGGTCACGATAATCTGGCGGGCACAGAAGCTTCTGGCCGCGGCGGTCCTTACCTCCGAATAAGCAGCCTGCCACCAACTAAGAGGAACATGACACCACATGCACTGTATACCACCAATACCCCCATGGACTATATATCTCAGCCCCCCATATTGTCCCTTACATCCTCCACACCCTAAGGACTACATACCCAAACCCCCTATACCCTTCCCTTATTCCCACAACCCCCCCTCCCCATGTTAAAGCTTTGTTTTGCTTTGGCAGTGCTAAATGTATTTGGTCCTGCCAATAAAGCTTTTTTGGATTTGGATTTGGCAGCTGGCATCATGGAGGAGCATGATGTCATCAAAGTTGGAACATCTCTACCAAGAATGTAGAGTGTGTTCACCTCCACAATGCGTCAGAGAGAGATATGGAGTGCGGAATTGTTTCAGCGGAGTGCATTGCTCTCCTCCTTAACCCTCCTGTTGGGAGCCAATCTGTTGTGCACCGCGCCTCCATCTTCAGAATCTGTGCTTCCAGAGCTGTGGAGGCGGTACAAAAAACATCCTACTCCTCAGTTTATGAAACCACTGACTCCAACTCCAGGTATCCAAAAATTGCCCAGGCTCCTTGACTCCAACTCCACAGATGCTTCTATGGAGGCAAACTGGGAAGCTGCCAATCCCCCAGAACCTGTAAGGGGCCCAAAATCTTTCCCTCAAAAAGCATCACTGCGGGTGTGCAGCGTGCACTGGGTGCATTAGCTTAAATGCGGGTGTGCTTCCAGTGCTTTTTTGTCGCATCAGCTTGTGTTCATGACTAGCTCCCATTAATATTTGAACACAATGTTCGGCCAGGACATCCTTCTCCAGCCACCTCCTGCGGTACAGACTTCAAATTCTGTAAGAGGAAATCTTCTCAAAAATTTCACTCTGGGTTCTGCCCTCATCTGAACTGCTGAAGATGATGTAACCCAGTAGCAGTAGCAACAGTCCTGTCCATAGGGCCTGCTGTTAACTCCTCATCTCACCTGTTTGGGTCATGTGATCAAATTGTTTACTTTGGATATTTGACAAGGCAAATATTTTTTTTCTCAAAAAAAAGCAGCATCTGGCCTCTCTGCAAAGATAAGTAATTATAGATCTGTCCCTATAATGGGGACTCTAAAAAAGGGGGTCTATCTTCCTCCACAACACTGATCTTAGACTAATCCTGGCGAGAGTTACAGATTACCCAGCAAGCTCAGGGTGAACCAGAATCCTGGCCATACTCATCAAGCCTGTAATCCTACTCATTCTGACATAAATAATTGTATCTAAAAAAAAATAAATGTAAAAATGATTGACTAAATACAATCAGATTATTAAACTGTTAAGCCCCGTTCACAGTGACCGTTGCCTACCTGCTGTTGCAGGAAATGGAGAGGAAAGCAGGGCTGCACATTACTTGAGCAATGCGTCACATACAGTGAAGGATACAGTTAATTAAAAGTATGCTTCACTGTCACTGCAAATGCCCGCGTTTTGTGGTAACACACTGCATGCAATGCGTTACCATGCTGCACTCTGTTGTACCGCAACCATAGCCGGCTTTTGACCTGAGCGACCGAAGCGGTCGCTGAGGGCGCCGGCTTTCAAGGTGGCACCTATAGCTGGCTACCTATACTGAGGGCACCTACACCTGACTTCCTATACTGGGGGCACCTATAGCTGGCTACCTATACAGAGGGCACCAACACCTGGCTAACTATACCGGAGGCACCTATGCCTGGCTACCTATGGGGGGAGACCTACAACTGACTTCCTATACTGGGGCACGTATGCTTGGCTACCTATATTGAGGGCACCTACACATGAGATCCTATACTGGGGGCAGTTATACCTGGCTACCTACCTATACTGAGTCTGGGGTGGTGTTATTTTTTTTGGGGGGCGGCGTACTGCGGCTTTAATGCATGGTGCAAATTGTCGTGCTGTGTTATCATTCCAAATTGAGGGGGGAGGGGGGCTAACTGTCTCACTGTTTTTATTAATATTCCTGAAAGGCTCTAGCCTTCATTTTTAAGTTTATTCAGGATAATGCACCCTTTCCATCCATTTTGTGGTTATTAATAGTATTTTTTTATCTGAACATTTGGCGTGCTGTGTCACGACTTCAAAAAGGTTGGGAACCACTGTCCTAAGAGGTAACTCAGTAGAAAAGGTGAATTGCATAAGGGCTTGTGTGTGTGCACGTGTGAAGAGGATGGGTGGGGGGCACAAAAATCAGGTTTTCGCTCAGGGTGCTGTGGAGCCCCATAGCAACATTTTCAAGGGGCCCTCCGAACTAGGCACTCTTGAGCAATGCCACCTGCCCCTATCCTATGGATATGAATTGACTGGGCAATTTACATTCCCGTGCAATGTACACTATGTATAGTCCTTGGGCTAAGAGACAAAGTCAGAGGGTGGAGAATCAAAGTAAAGTTAATATTGAACACATCACGTACAACCTGGGAGCTCTCTGCTCCAAGGCCCCATAGCAGTTGCTATAGCTGCTATGGCTATTGGCCAGGCCGAGGCAGAGGCAAGAGAGGCTCCAGCCTCAGGGTGCAGTGTTGGAGGGGGTGCAAAACTCACTCAGCTATCAGTCCCCTATTGTGTTTGAAGTAGAGAGAAATAAGAAAAGGGGATACACGGCAGTGACTACAAGCCAGATAACTAGAGATTAAGGTGTAGGGGGCTCTGGGGCGCCTCTTAGTCTAATAGCAATCAGTGTGTGACGGCTGGGGGGTGCACTTTGGTGTCTCAGCCTTGGGTGCTGGAGGACCTTGTCCCGGCTCTGTGCTACGCCCCTGGGTCGACTTTAAGACCTCTCAAGGTGGCCACTAACAGTCCAATTTCTAGCAAAAAATTGATCGAGCGATCACAAATTCTGATTGGATTGGTTGTAAATAATCGCCACTGATGGACACAATCGATTACGAATGATTTAAAAATAATCGTCCGATCTGGATTTTGGTCAAACCAAAATTTTGATTTTCTTGTTGGTTGTGATAGATAGGAAGCAAAGATTGGTTCGTTGGTGGTGTAGTGAACAATTTTTCTTCTGATCAGAATTATCTGATCGCTTAAACGATTTTTCACTACAAATTGGATCGTTAGTGGCCACCTTCAGTCAGATTGTGTACAGCCAGACCATGAGGTATTTTTTATGACAATTTCAATTCTCTGTTTTCATTTATCAAGCTTCATAATAGACTACAATTGTGTTAATATCCAACAATTCATCCCACTTCCCCGCTTCTCCACAGTGGATATACAGTTCCCCACAGCAATAACACCTACAGCTTGTAAAGAGGAACTCCAGTGACCTATAGTACAATATAGTAAGGAAGGTTCATGCTCAACACGCAAATCATGATTTACATTTTGATTCCCGTTCAACAGAACGAGAATCTCAACACAATTGCCACCAAAGCGCTGCATGCAACGCATTTGCAATTTATGTAAATTGGTAAACGCTGCAGTGAATTGATCCTATATGGATCCATTAGTAGTGGCGCTTTGCTAATTGCCGACGATCAGCAAAGCACTGAAAAGCGCTCAATTGTAAACCAGCCCTAAAAGATTCAGGATACCCATTTTTAAAGGATACCGGAGGTGACATGTGACATGATGAGATAGACATGGGTATGTACAGTGCCTAGCACACAAACAGTGGCGTAGCTAAGGAGCTGTGGGCCCTGATGCAAGTTTTACAATGGGGCCCCCCCAAGCACTCTATAAATAACAATTGATATGGCGCACCAAAACTTGCCAATGGCAGCTACAGTGTCAGAGGTGCAAGAAGGGGATGGGGAACAGTTTGTTAATGATAACCACTATTCAAAGCATCTATAGAAGTGATTATTTTAAGCACAGGACCAATAGAGAGCTAATACTGTAGTTGAGGGAGGGCCCTCTGGGGCCCCTCTGTCCCAAGGGCCCCGATGCGGTCCCAACCTCTGCAACCCCTATTGCTACGCCCCTGCACACAAATAACTATGCTGTGTTCCTTTTTTTTCTTTCTCTGCCTGAAAGAGTTAAATATTAGGTATGTAAGTGGCTGACTCAGTCCTGACTCAGACAGGAAGTGACTACAGTGTGACCCTCACTGATAAGAAATTCCCCTTTTTATCTCTTTCCTGCTCTCAGAAGCCATTTTCTGCTAGGAAAGCGTTTTATAGTTGGAATTTGTTATCAGTGAGGGTCACACTGTAGTCACTTCCTGTCTGAGTCAGGACTGAGTCAGCCACTTACATACCTGATATTTAACTCTTTCAGGCAGATAAAGAAAAAAAGGAACACACCATAGTTATTTGTGTGCTTGGCACTGTACATACCCATGTCTATCTCATCATGTCATATGTCACTTCGGGTATCCTTTAATGATCCTTTAGGCCAGAAACCCACCAGCAGCCATTTCTAATCGCTACTGATTTGAAAAAGCTCTTGCTAAAGCAATGCTATGGGGGATTTTTATAAAATCACATCACTCAAGTGGGATCACACCCATAGCAGTACATTAGCAAGCGTTTTTAAATCGCAAAGCGCTCAGAAAATCACTCCTAGTGGGTTACTGGCCTGAATGAATAATGAATAATTTCAGCATAAAAACACTTCCTATCTATATATTGCTGTATATTTATATGTAACCCTGCTCTCCCAGTGATGCTTAGCCTAGGCTGTTTATTATGCACCCTTCTCCTCCCAGTGCATTTTGGGAGTCCAGGTGTTATTTCTGCTCAACAAACAAACGTTCCACAGTGATGCACCTTGCCAGAAATAACAATGTAGCCACATTTCACAATGTAAATTAGGGTAGGGAAATGTTTTACAATGGCCAACACTGACTAAATAATTTATAGAGTAATATATAACATGAAAAAAATTTTTTACTTTAAATTCAGTACAGTTCTTTTTGAAAACCGAGAATGATTACAGAGCATCACTCACTTTGATCTGCATTGTGAACTGATGGTCCAGCGGCACATGCTCCATCATGTTCTCCTCCACCAGCAGTAGCTCCAGTATAGAGCGTGCTACCCGGGAGAGGCGGCTCCTGGATGCCCTCTGTGCCAGGGTGAGGGACCGGGAAGAGGAGGCAGACCCTGCCGTGTCATCTGATGGCAGCTGCAGGTCGGAGCAGTGATCTGCTGCAGGGCGGGGGTGTCCCAGGCTGCTGCCCGCCATGAACAGGCTCGGGATGTTGCACTGGATGCCTCTCTGCTCCAGCAGGCTGAGGAGTGTATTGAATGCTTTGGCTTGGTGGCTGACAACGTCCCTCACTAGCGCTGGCCTCGGCATGTCTCCTGCTGTCCTGTGATCTGCAATGGAGAGAAATCAGCTGAGCCCAGCCTCATAGCAGCAGCAGCAGCAGCAGCAGCAGCATCCCAGCGTGTGGTCCTCAGTTGTGAAATATGAGCCTAGGGAGCGACCTTCTCGCTGCACCTAGCCCCGACCACACAGCCAGAGGCGTGCTATTATATCATGTTATTATATCACGAGACTGGGCCTCTTTACTTGTTCCAAGGAAGTGTATTTCACAAGCCCTGTGTCTGCCCCTTCTGTGACTTCCTGCGACAGGGTCACTGCTGCTACCTACAGTGACACTGACACTGAGTAAATATGAGTGAACTGAATAGTGTTAAAATTTGCTATGATTTTTGAGGCTGGGTGCACACATAACATAACATGAAAAGATGCGTTTTATGTCATGTTTTATGTTAATGTTGTGTTCGTTTTTTTGGTGCATTTGCTTTAGTGGTTTTTATTGCAAATGCATTTTATAAGCGTTTTGCGTGCGATTTAATGCGTTTGCAGTTCGCATATTCAAAACACATATGCGTTTTCATGAGTTTTTCTTTTGCGTTTTATGCAAATCACTAGGAAGACAACAGGAAGTGGAAATACATCATAATTTTTTCCCCCCAAAACGCATGGAAAATTGCGTTTCCGTTGACTTTCATTATGTGCATTTTTGCAGAGTTTTTGAAGATTATGCAACAAAACTAGCGCTTTGGAAAACGCACGCATCAAAAACGCATGTGTTTTTGATATGCGTTTTTTCCTGCGGCCCATAGACTTCCATTAGCGGCGTTTTTCGCAAAGCTAGCGTTTCTGCTATGTATGCTTGTCTGCTTCTGCTAGCCTGAAGGGAATCTGTGTCTAAAGCTGGCCATGCACAGTGACTATTTTTTTGCCCAATTAGACATTCGGTTAGACAAAAACATCTGATTAATTTAGACAAAAACATCTGATTGATTTTGAATCAAAGGACAACTGAAGTGAGAAGTATATGGAGAGTGAGACTGCCATATTTATTTCCTTTTAAACTATACCAGTTGCCAAATATGAAGACTGCCATATTAATTTCCTTTTAAACTATAGCAGTTGCCTGGCAACCCTGTGGGCCTATTTGGCTGCATGCCTAAAGACTTATCCACAATGTTTGGTCGGAAAATAACAGATCCTAATGTAAATTGTAATATCACTAGCGCTTTTAAAACTGCTAGTGTAATTAAAAGTATATGGCAGTGATCTTACTGCCACGATCTCTGGCGATTCGTGATTCAAAGTAAAACAAATGTGGTGCATGCAGCACTTTTTTGCGATTTTAGAGCGATCACAATTGAAGTGTTAAAAAGGTGAATCATGGTTGCTCAAAAATCGTGAAAATGTCCAATACAAAATATGCGTTAAAATCACGATTTTGCTAGGGTTTTGTGATTCCCGTTTTGCGATCCCCGTTGTGAATGGGCCTTTACTGTTCAAGCATTACATCTAAAGGTGGCCATACACTGAAAGATTTGCAGCAGATTCAACCATCAGATAGATTTTTGTCAAATGCCTGTCAGGTCGAATCTGACAGGAATCTATCTGATGTGTGCCACACACTAGGAACAGATTTCGTAATTAAATCTATTGGAAATTTATAGAAAATTGATCTAAAGGTAGCCACTAATGGTTCAATTTCTTGCGAAAAATCGCTTGAGCGATCAGAAATTCTGATCGGATTGGTTGAAAATAATCTCAGTTGATGGGCACAATCGATTATGAATGATTATAACAAAAAATCATCCGACTGGATCTTTGTCAAACCAAAATTTGGATTTTCTTGATTGGTTGTGATAGGTAGGAAGCAAAGATTGGTTCGTTGATGGTGTAGTGAACGAATTTGCTTCCGATCCGAATTTTTGATCGCTCAAACGAATTTTTGCTAGAAATTGGACCATCATTGGCCACATTTAAGGTGGCCAGTAACGATCCAATTTCTAGCAAAAAATCGTTCGAATGATTGCTGTCAGCAGCAGATCGACCAAGATTTTCCATCCTGTCAGATCAAATCGGCCGCAAATCGATCAGCTGTTCGATCGTGCATCAATTTACGATTGATTGATTCGATCAAATTGGTCGATCAAGCGCTGAAATCGACCAAAATATGGGCCCCTTAAAGCCTCAGTTTTAAATTGCCCTTTATGCTGGGAATACACGGTTCGTTTTTGCCTTCGTTTAAACCTTCGATTCGTTCGGTAAACGAATCGAGTGTTGAAAACGTATGTGAAAATAGTCATAATCTCATTATAGTTTCGATTAATAGACCCCAAAAACGAACGACTAGTGATCGAACATGTTTGATATTATCTCTCTTTATCCATCTAATCGAGCCATTGGTAGGCTTGATGGCTGTTCAGATCGATTATATATTCGTTTATGCTAGTCCGTCCCTGTAAAAAGGGATTTTCGTTTCGTTTCTTTGCAGCCTTCGATCATTGGAAAAACGAAACCATCAGAATCGGAAAAAAAAACGAAACCGTGGGTGGTGATATTAACCGTATGACTGATTATTTCGGGATCGAAAAGGACAAAAGGCACAATCGAAACGAAGGTTTAAACGAAGGCAAAAACGAACCGTGTATTCCCAGCATTACTCTTCCTTCCTTACTAAGCTGCCCCTAGACAGATGTCCTCTAATCTTGTCACCAGTATCACATGATTAGGGATGGTGACAGGTGAACAATGGAAGCAGCCTAGTGAGGGAGGAAGGGGAGGCTCAGTATTCAGGTCAGGCAGACTGGCATGGCCTATTTCCACTAGCATGTTGCATTCTGCATCTGTTTTTCTAGATGCAGATTTCCGCATTGTTTCTGCAAATGTTAACGCAGAAATCTAGATATGGCTATCAATCATTGAATGGGAAATGGAGGCATGCGGAAGCAGGAATGCAGCATGCAAGCATGCAGTCCACATTTTTCCTGCATCGCCCCGCTATGGCAAATTCGCATTCAATAGAAATGACTCAATTGACATGCATTGGTTACAGGTTCAATGTGAATATTTGAATTGCAAATTTGCACGGAGTGGAAACGGGCCCTCTGAGCCTATTTCCTCCTGCCGCAATTCGCGGTCATTTTACTGCACACGGTTTTGGGTGTGGAATCACAGCCTATTCAAATCAATTGGCTGCATCCGATTTGCGTTCAGGGGAAAAAAATGCTGCCGTTTCCCGCAGCATACATCCAAATTACTATAGCCATGCTAAGCGTTTCGGCTGCAAACTGGCAAAAGCACAGGTGCCGCGTCCGATTCAGAAACAGATGTGTCAGCCCATTGGAAATATGCCCATAGTCTCACTTTCAGAGTCCATTCACACTATGCACATTGCACTGCAATAAGACCGCAATGCAACAATAGTGAAAAGTTCCATCGCACCTTAGAAGTGTTACAGTGAAGCATACGGTACATTGAAAGTATGCTTCACTGTCACTGTAAACCTGCACAGTGCCCGGTAAACACTTTGCGTTACTCCGACAGACCCAGACCCGATATGAACGTACCATAGGAATATCAGTGCAATCGCATTAGGGTACGATTATATTGCCTGAAGTGACAATATAGTGTGACAGGACCCTAAAGTGTTTAGCTACTTCAGGCCTATTTCCAATTGAGGGTATTTGCTGTATTTCCAACATGTGAATTTGAAGAAGGAAACGCAGCCGACTTAAATCAACATGCCTCTGCCAGATTCACATGTGGGGAAAAAATCTGAGGCCTGTTTCACATCTAACAACGCGTGCAGGAGCCGTTCTCCTGTGCGCGTTGACTAGCCTGCGGCTGTCGTCGGGAATCTACGGTGCGACGCTGAGTAGAGGCGGTAGTATCAATTAACCCGATGGGGAAATGCCGATTCCCGACGATAAAATGCACCCGGGTGCGTCAAAACCGCAACACATCGAAACGCAGCGTCGGGTGTGGTCTATGGACTTTCCTTTTACCTTGGTTAACGCAAAGTATAGACTTTGCGTTAAAAAGCTGAAAAAGGGCTCTGGTGTGAAAGAGCCCTGATGGCTTGCATCATAAAAACGCATCGCGCATCCGAATCCCAATAGCCATGCAGTGCTTATTCCAACCCCTGCAGTGTCGCCCGCAGGATAGAGGCCAGTCCTGATGGGTGACGCTAGTAGTGCCTGGGGATGACCCTTTATTCAGTGAGTGAGTAATGATAGTTTCTATTGAACAAACATCTTTCTCCAATTAAAGGACAACTGAAGTGAGAGGGATATGGAGGCTGCCATATTTATTTCCATCTAAGCAATGCCAGTTGCCAGGCCCTCCTGCTGATCCTCTGCCTCTCATACTATTAGCCATAGCCCCTGAACAAGCATGCAGCAGATCAGGTGTTTGACATTGTCAGATCTGACAAGACTGGCTGCATGCTTGTTTCTGGTGTTATTGAGATACTACTGCAGAGGAATAGACCAGCAGGGCTGCCAGGCAACTGGTATGATTTAAAAGGAAATAAATATGGCAGCCTCCATATTCTTCTCACTTCAGGTGTCTTTTAAGATTAAAAAGAGAAACTATCTTTTTAGAAATAGTTCAGTATCAGAAAAGAGATCATTGTCATTGAATTTCGTAATCAATTCTATCGAACAATCGCATTGCTCCATACATGGTCATCTTTTGTCTGGCATTCCTTTCCAATTAGGTCTTCACTACACAGCAGGTGAGTTTTTCTGATTTCACGGTTCTAATCTGGCAAAAACCCTAACTTTGTTCAGCATAATATATATATATATATATATATATATATATATATATATATATATATATATGTATGTATGTAAGTTAAATCCACAAAATACCTTACCATAGTTGGAAGACAGCAGGTATCCGGGTGTTGTTGTCAGGTCCTTGTTGTGAGAGTAAATGCCACAAGATATATTAGCGTGTACTCAGAATGCCTAATTATACTGTGTAATATTATGAAGCACGACCATAAATAAAACAAGCTAATATAACTGGTTAGGAGAGAGAGAGATGGGCGGGACCTGAACTGACTGATTCTCTGGGAGGGTCAGAAAGGTAGACTTCACCTCCCTACAGCACTAATGTAATAATATCCTGTTTGTTCTGCTAGGCTTCATTAACAGGTTCTCTGCTCATCTAAGTATCTCCTGTGAATAAGCATGATGATTAATCAAAATAAAGTTGTTTATATACTTAAAAAACATTCCAGGCTACAAAGATCATTATTTTCCATTGGAAATCACATGTAGAATTATTTTTTTTAAAGTAAAGAATTCAGAGAGCAAAGATAGATGATATGATAAGTTAAAGGGAACCCGAGGTAAGAAGGATATGGAGGCTGCCATATTTATTTCCTTTTAAACAATGCCTGTTGCCTGGCAGTCCTCCTGATCCTGAGTCTCTTACAGCAGCAGATCAGGTACTCTGACTCTGACTGGTTTTACTGGATTAGCCATATGCTGGTTCCAGGGTTTTGACTTAGACACTACTTATGCCAGAAGATCAGCAGGGCTGCCAGGCAACTGGCATTGTTTACAAGGAAATAAATATGGTAGCCTCCATATCCCTCTCATCTCAGGTTCCCTTTAAAGCACACTTGAATTGGAGCAGAAAAGTAGATATTTACTTACATTTGGGCTTCTTCCAGCCCTCCCTCCATAAGCTTTCAGGCCCGTTGATGCCCTCGGCACCCCCTCTGTTGTGGTGCTAGAACTCCAGACATGGGTACTGCGCATGCGCGGTCCTGTCTGCGCACCTCCTCGATCCCGCTCCTGTTGCTGGGAGCATTATGCACATGCGCAGTTCTCAAAAGAATTGTGACTGGTGACAGGAGCACAATCAAGGAGGCACGTGGACAGGACAGTGCGTGTGCAGTAGCTGCGACTGGAGTTCTAGTCGTAGATCTTTTAGAGGGGGAAGTGGCACAATGGAGGGGACCTGGAGGACACAGTGGTACCTGAAAGATTGGGGGAGGGGGCTGATAGAAGCCTAATAGAGAAGTTTTCGGCACCTTTTTTTGGGTGCAGGATATTGCCAAATGTACTTTTTTTCAGCAATATCTCTGTCAGATCCCTCTTTCGCTCCTATTCTAATGCTATTAGCTGGGCGCCGGCGTGCCGCTATCGTGAGCCAAAACTTCTCCTTTTAACCGCTTTTTAACCACTTGAGGACCAGAGGTTTATAACCCCTAGTAACCAGGCCATTTTCTACAATTTAGTACTTTACAAATTTAACGGTTTATTGCTCGGTCATACAACGTAGCACCCAAATGAATTTACCCCCTTTTCTTCTCACAAACAGAGCTGTCTTTTGCTGCTATCTGATTGCTGCTGCGATTGTTAGTTTTTTTTTTTAATTCATAAAAAATTAAATATATATATATTTTTTTTTATTCCCCCTTTTTGGCCCTACACTACGTTACATACACTACAGGAGACATATATGCCTATGATAGGGATTTGATTTCAAGCCCCTCCCAGGGACAATTAAGTGACAAGGCAATCCTCTGTACAGCGCTGCGCAGGATGTCAGCGTGATATGAGTGTTTTTTTTTGTTGTTAATGAACAAAACAACAGTCTGCCAGTGCTAATCGCTGGCTGGCAGGCTGATCACTGGGCAATGCTGTGTTTACTTTATTCCTTCTCTGTAGATTAGCAGAGACAGGTAGAGTAGCTGCTTGCTGTGTAAACAGTGTTATCTCAGAGAAACTTCTCCTGGACATACATACACTATACAATTTCTTTCAGATCAAGTAAACAATTAATATTTTGCTGCTGAATGCAGTACAAAGCTATAGGAACTCAATTTGCCTGCCCCTGCCACTTGTTCCCCCAGCGCTCCTGGAACTTGTGAAGAGATAAGGAATGGGTCTGTCACATCAGTATTCAATGAGGTAAAGAAACAAATGTCATTTAGTATTTTTCATAGATTGGGATGTTTATATTTAGTCATATCTGTTCAAATGTCTAGTGTACGGCCACCATTAGACTCGTGCTTGAATTATGTTGTTGGAATTCTTCTCAATAGAGTGTGAGTACTAAAAAGAAGTTCTATCTGAAAGGTCAAATCTCAAGTTCCCAAATATCTTCACACTTGTCACCGACTTGCTAAATATTTGGCTATTGGGAGGAATGTTACAAAGTTAATTCTGTTTAATGTTTAATGTTTCATTCAAATTGTTCATTGTAGCACATATACCAGTAAGTAAACTGGGAGAAAAAAACTCCAGTAGTTTGCAAGTGTATACATTTTACATTTGTTATTCATAAAAAAGTGTGGCATGGTCCTGACACGACCCCCTCTTTGTATGCTTGATGGCTATGTGAAATATGTTTACATATCATAGTAATTCCCTCATTATTTAGCTATGGATGTACCAGTGGTGGCTCCTGCTTCAGATTTTTGGGGGGCAAGAATGGGGCATACAACAGGAAAAAATATATTCAACAATCATTAAAAGGACTCCCAGCAGTGCAGAAACTATGGAAAGATGCATATCATTTTAAAGCTCTCTTTTTCCTCTTTCCAATGATATATAAACCTCTGCCCTACGCCTTTTAGTTTTCGCTATTTTCGCGATTGAAATTGCCGCGGCCGTGATTTCAATCGCGAAAATAAAGAAAACTGAAAGGCGTAGGGAAACAATTTAGGTGTCGCCAGAAAGAGGAGAAAGAGAGCTTTAAAATGATATCCATATTTCCATAGTTACAATGTATTACACAGGCCGACTTTTTCTGCTGAATGGAGCTGCTGACAACTGGGGAAAGTGTCGTCCTTTGTAATACAAGTAACTATGGAAAGATGGTTATCATTTTAAAGCTCTCTTTCTCCTCTTTCTGGCGACACCCAAATCGTCGCTCTACGCCTTTTAGTTTTCTTTATTTTCGCGATTGAAATCGCAGCCGTGGCAATTTCAATCGCGAAAATAGCGAAAACTAAAAGGCATAGGGCGGCGGTTTATATATCATTGGAAAGAGGAGAAAGAGATCTTTAAAATGATATGCATCTTCCCATAGTTTCTGCACTGCTCGGAGTCCCTTTAAGGCCTCATTCACACCTAAAACGAAAACGCAAGCATTTTGTGTTTTTGTGCGCTATTTTTTCCTCTCCCGGTGCTCCTCTGCGTGCAGCGGTTTTTGAAAAATCGCTTTTCTAAGAGCTTTACCAGAGTGGTTTTGAGATTCACTCGCTGACGCAAGTCAGGAAGTGAACTCTTTGACCAAGAAAAGAATAAATACAATGTATTTATTCTAAAAAAACACGAATGCAATCGCTGCATAAAGCGGTTTTGTGAGCGTTTAGCGAACTTCCTATACCTCGCATTATAGCAAAAACACCCCAAAATGGTACAGGCACCGCTTTGCTGAATGCACAGCGCACGAACCGCGCTGATATAAACCTTCTCATAGAGATTCATTGCACAAGCTGTTTGTGGGCAATTTCTAAATCGTCTGCGCTTGAAAGTAGGCCGATAATGCCCCTAGTGTAAATGAGCCCTAAGGGCCCATTAAACGAGCCCTAAGAGCCCTAAGGGCAATTCCCGCTAATCGCTAAAGCACTACCGCTTTTTAAAGTGCTAGTGCTTCGTTATCCTATGGTAGTGTTCTCACTGCCACGATTGACGCTGATTGCGGGCGTTTTGCGTGTTACCTGCAGCATTTTCTGGACGATTCTGGAGCAATCGTGGTACAGTGCTTATAAAGCGCGGACAGTGATCGCGCTGGAATCCCGGAAGTATCCAGTGATTTTTTACCATGCTAATCGCGGTAAAATCACTCTCGCAAAACGGAACGCAAATCGCTCCCATTTTGCATTTATATATGTGAACGGGGCCTTACAGTATGTAAAGTGTGTTTAACGCTTAATGCAAGCCATGCACCATGCAGCCTCATACACTTTTAGGCTAAGTTCCCTATGGATCAGCTCAGTACAGAGTGCTGCAGTGCAGCAAACGGGTCTGCTTTTAATGACAAGTGAAAGCAGACCCTATTTTTAACAGTAGGATCCAGGGCTGGATTTCTGGAAATTCCACAAAGGCCCGGGCCTTGGGCGGCTACCCACGGGGGCACCTGGGCATGAAATAGGGGTTGTTAGAAATGAAAGAGAAGGCTCCAAATAGGGAACAACACATGAAAACAGAAGCTGATACACGACTGAGCGGTACATGAGAGAGATGGGCTGCAGTACATGTATGTTACACATGGAGGAGGGGACTGCACAAGGAATGGGAGGGGCACTGTTGCACATGGCAGGGGAGCCCCAACATACTTGGCCTAGGGGCGGAAAAATATAAATCTGGCCTTGATAGGATCTGCTTCCTGCATTTGTTTTCTTGTTCTCTGCTCAAGCGAGAACCGAGCCTTACGCAAGGGGGTGGGGCAGTTACAGCAGCCGTGGCTGGCCAGCATAGCAGAAGCTGGAGACAGGTGTATTAGGCAGACAGATGTGTCACCCAATAGTATTGTGTAGCCAGATGTACCACCCAATAGTATTAGCTAGCCAGTTTTGCCACCCAATAGTATTGAGTAGATAGGTGTACCACCCAATAGTATTACGGTAGCCAGATGTGCCCCCAAGTATTAGGAAGCCAGAGGTGCCACCAACACCTCTGTAGAGTGCTAGAGCTCCAGATAATGTATTATAAATGTATAAGATCAGGGGGGACAAATCAGCATGTTATAGCTGAAATAAGTCTGATTCCACAAATATGCCTAGGAATTGTAAAGCTGATAGCACCATAATGACATCACTAGATCACATTTACTGCCAGGCAAATACAATGATGTATCATTTCATATTAATAGCCTCAGTGAGTCACTTCTTACTGCTGACAGTGTGACAGTGCAGATGCTTGGCAGGTGTGTAAGGACAGTCTCTTGCAGCAGTGCAGATGCTTGGCAGGTGTGTAAGGACAGTCTCTTGCAGCAGTGCAGATGCTTGGCAGGTGTGTAAGGACAGTCTCTTGCAGCAGTGCAGATGCTTGGCAGGTGTGTAAGGACAGTCTCTTGCAGCAGTGCAGATGCTTGGCAGGTGTGTAAGGACAGTCTCTTGCAGCAGTGCAGATGCTTGGCAGGTGTGTAAGGACAGTCTCTTGCAGCAGTGCAGATGCTTGGCAGGTGTGTAAGGACAGTCTCTTGCAGCAGAAGGAAGATGTGCACACATAACAATTATCTCTTTATGGCTACACCCTGGGCGTGCTCCACATATCTATCAAACTATGAGGCTCGCAGGAATCTGCTGGGTAATGAAATCCAGAGGTCACCCACTGGCTTCCACATTCCAAGACACTCTGCAGAGAATGGGAAGGTAGTGTGAACAATAACAGAACTTCTGGTCTATCTGCAGGAAAGCTCCAGGCAAGAAAAGCCATCATTATAGAGTATTATTTAGTATATACAGTATATAGTACAGACATCTTCTGCAGCGCTGTACAGAGTATATTGTTTTGTCACTTAGCTGTCCCTCAGATGGGCTCACAATTTAATCCCTACCATAGTCATATGTCTATGTATGTATCATGTAGTGTATTGCAGTCTAGAGACAATTTAGGGGGGAAGCCAGTACACCTATCTGTATGTTTTTGGGATGCGGGAGGAAACTGGAGTGTCCGGAGGAAACCCACACAGACATGGGGAGAACATACAAACTCCTTGCAGATAGTGCCGAGGCAGAGGCGAGAGAGGCTCCAGCCTCAGGCCGCAGTGTAGGAGGGGTGCACAACTCACTTAGTTATCATTCCTCTATTGTGTTTGAAGCAGAGAGAAATAAGAAAAGGGGATACATATCAGTGACTGCAAGCTAGCTAGATGAGCAAGAATCTTAATAGCCGTGACACGGTGATAAAAAACAAACAGTTTATTAGTAGATTGGGAAAGGGTTAGCTCTATCAGGTTTGTACTGTTGTTTATGCCCCATTGAAGACTTTATTTCTGTCCCAATGCTTAGGCAATAGTCATATAACCAGCATTGAAATCCCAATGACTCAATGAGCTATCTTATTTCAGCTGTTCTGTGGGCTGACTTGTTTGACATCATGTTATGTAAAAATGGATTTAGGTCAGCTTGAAATTAGTAAATGAAACTTTCCTCAAGGTCGGTTATACATCTATTCTTTGCTTTGCGGTGACAAACAAAATGACAGCAGAGAGCGGCAACAGTATCTTATGCATAGCGCGTCGTTTACACTATATCTGTGAGTCGCACATACAGTAGACTTACATTACCCCAAGCACCATGCATTATGTAATGTGCTATTGCCTTTGTGTCAGCTTGGATATTTCCGACGCACTGCAAGGGACCGCAGTACTGTAAGTGTGACAGTCTCTAAAGACTTTCATTGCTTTTGCGCCCCCTGTGGCAAAATAGGGTAACGCAATGCAGGTTTACCGAGCTACTGTAAAAGGGGCCAGAAAGGAACCCGAGTTGAGAGACACAGGGCCGGCCTTAGGTTTCACAGCGCCCTGTGCGAAACCTGATTTTTGTGCGCCCCTTCATCCTCTTCCCACGTGCGTGCACACACACGCACTCACACACAGGCCCATATGCAATTCACCTCTTCTCCTGAGATATCTCCTAGGACAGTGGTTCCCAACCTTTTTGACGTTGTGACAATCACGCCAAATGCTCAGATCTCTGTGACACGTCACAAATGTATAATAGTAAAAATATTATTAATAACCACGAATGGATGGAAAGAGCCCATTATCCTAACTACACTTAAAAATGAAGGCTAGAACCTTTCAGGAATATTAATAAAAACAATCAGTGGGACAGTTAGCCCCCCCCCCCATTTAGAATGATAGCACAGCACCGACAATTTGCACCCCGCGTTATAGCCGCAGTGCACCCCCCCAAACAACCGCCCCCTGATCTCACGTGTAGGTGCCCTCAATATAGGGTGCCAAGCAATAGGTGCCCCCAGTGTAGGAAGTCAGTTGAAGGTCTCCATCTCCCCCATAGGTAGCCAGGCGTAGGTGCCTCCAGTATAGGTAGCCAGATGTTGGATCCCTCAGTAAAGGTAGCCAGCTATAGGTTCCCCCAGTACAGGAAATCAGGTGTAGGTGCCCTCAGTATAGGTAACCAGCTATTAGGCGCCCCCTTGGAAGCCGGCGCCCTGAGCGACCGCTCTGGTCGCACAGATCAAAGGCCGGCTATGGAGAGACAGATGGAGGCTGCCATATTTATTCCCTAGATACCAGTTGTCTGGCATCCTGTTGATCTTTCTGGCTTTAGATGTGTCAGACTTCAGTCAGAAACCTTTGATCTGTATGCTTGTTCAGGTCCTATGGCTCCAAGTAACAGAGGCAGAAGATCAGCAGGACTGCCAGGCAATGTGCATTGTTTAGAATGAAATAAATGTCAACCTCCATATGTCTCTCACCTCAGGTACCCTTTAACTTGGGTCTCCAAGAAAATCTCTTTTTCTGTTTTGAGAATCTCTGTCTGGCAGGATTTGAACTTCTGTTGGGTTTTTTACGTTTGAAGGTGCCCTCCACTTCTTGGCCCTGTGAAGGTGGCACTGGTACAAGGGAATATATCTGGAAGAGATCTGAGATGTACAAAGGGGAGGTATGGTGGATGGATTTGTATGCCAGGCAGAGCAGTTTAAATGAAAAATCTGAGGGGGGCAGGGAGCCAGTCAGGGCCGGTTCTCTCATGAAGCAAGATGAAACATTTGCATCAGGCGGCAAAGATTACAGGGACAGCATTTTTGTACTGTGTTTACACTAACAGCATGCAGTCAGAGTAGGAGGAGAAGCGAGAGGAGAGTGAGGTGAAGAAGTCATCATTGGGGAAAAGCAGCTTGCTGTGCTGTGTGAGGAGTCTGACAGTGAGGGCTGGTGCACACCAAGAACGCTTCTGAGCACTTTTTAAAATGTTTGCGCTTCAAAAAGCATTGGCTAAAGTATTTGAATGGGATGGAGCACACCAGAGCGATGTGCTTTTTTCCCCAAATGCAAATGCGGGTCCTGCAGCATTTTTGCTGATTTCTGAGGCGATTTAGCCTTAATGTTAAGTATAGGAAAGTGGAAAATAGCTCTGAAAAGCGCTAGAGGGATTCTCCAAATGTTTTTTGTTACAGAAGCTGTTCAGTTCCAGCTCTACTGTAACAAAAAATAAGAAACACTACTGTACACCAAAATGCTCCAAAAATCGCCAGGCATGCTTAGAAAATCACTAGGCACATGCCTAGAATCGGTTTTAAAAAAAAAATCACTTCAAAAAACGCTGAGCGTTTGCATTACGTTACCGATTTTAGGTGTGCACTGGCCCTGAGTGAGGAGGGGGGAGGCAGGAGAGCAGCAGTGTTTCATTTGACTTGCACAGTAGAAGGGAGGAGGTGGTGTTGCTGTTCTGACTGAGGAGGAATGGAGTGGCTGAGGGTGAGCACTTTGTTTGTCACAGACTCACAGCCAGCCAGTGTGCTATTGTGTTGAGCTGCAGCAAGTCATGTGAGAACATTAAATGAAGCAGAGTAAATTGTCGGGTGCTGTGCGATCATTCCAAATCGGGGGGGGACGCATGCTTACAAGTTTGCCTCAGGCAGCAAAAAATCTAGAACCGGCCCTGGAGCCAGTGAAGGAAAATGTGCAGAGGGGCAGCTGAAGAGGAGCAGTAGGAGGAGTGAATGAGTCTGGCAGCTGCATTCATAACAGATAGCAAGGGTCAGAGTCTGGTATATGTATGTACTAGTAGTACACAGTGTTGCCTGTATTATACTCTGTACTGTCTCTACAATGGCACAGAAGATGATCACAACATATGAATAAAAAATAACAATGTATAATTAAGTAATCCGTTCATGAGTGGCACTAAATGAGTTTTATATTCACGTGGGCAGTAATTGTTCATTTGGCACTTTGTCCCTCTGAAAATAAATTCTCCAAGACATACTTGCTGTATACGTAGCAAGAGGAGACGTGTAACTGTCTGCTGACACAGGCCCAAGCAGGAAACACACACTGCTTGGGTCATGTTACACCACCTAAAACAGCACTTTCATTTCCACTAACTGACTCTGCTGCTCATACACAATCTGCAGTCATTTTGGCAACCTAGATATTTGGATGTTATCTAGTACAGTATCTTCGTATATATATATATATATATATATATATATATATATATATATATACACATATATATATACCAGGCTGACAAGGGGGCTTAAATATAAAGACAAACAGGTGATCTGTAAAATCTATCTGTAAAATCTGCCCCATTTCCACAATAGCTTAATTACTACAAATTACTATTGCTGGTAAATTGTACGTAACACAAGGTAGTTGTTGTTTAAGGGCTTGTATCCACTCGGGGTGATTTTCTGCTTTTCCCCACATGCCTAATCAAATCAATAGGCTGCCTTCCAATTCTCATGAGTGGAACAAAAACGAACGGAATGCAGCAAAAATCAAAATTGCATTTGTACATGCACACTTAAAGAGAGTCTGAAGTGAGAATAAATCTCGCTTCAGATCTCATAGATAGCAGGGGCATGTGTGCCCCTGCTAAAACGCCGCTATCCCGCGGCTTAACGGGGTCCCTGATCCCACAAATCCCCTCTGTAATGCGGGGGAGTGCTTCCTGGTTGGGGCAGGGCTAACCGCCGTAGCCCTGCCCCACGCGCATCTGTCAGCGCGTATCTCCGCCTCTCCCCCGCCCCTCTCAGTCTTCCTTCACTGAGAGGGGCGTGGGAGAGGCGGCGATGCGCCGCTGATAGACGCGACTGGAGGCAGGGCTGCAGCCGTTAGCCCTGCCTCCAGGAGCGACCAAGTCTGCGACCAAGTGTTGCAGTGGGGGGTTTGGGGGTGAAGGGACCCCCGTTTAGCGGCGCGATAGCGGCGGTTTAGCAGGGGCACACATGCCCCTGCTAACTATGAGCTCTGAAGCGAGATTTATTCTCGCTTCAGAGTCTCTTTAATTAAGCCCGGTACACACTTCAAAATTTTGATTGGCCAAGCATTGGCCAATTTTACCAGTCCCATGTACTGTATATGAGGGCCAACAGGCATTGATAACTATAAGCAGATTGTGTAGGTAAGTTCTCATACTAAAGCCTGGTACACACTTTCACTTCAGTTCCAATCGCACAACCATCTGCGCTAATTGATGTGAACGAGGCCTAAGCCTGGTACACACTTTCAGTTATGACTGGCCAATCATAATTGAAAGTGTGTACCAGACTTAAAGAGAATCTGTACACTAAAATTCTTACAATAAAAAGCATACCATTCTATTCATTATGTTCTCCTGGGTCCCTCTGTGCTGTTTCTGCCACATGGTACAATTTTTCATTTGCTTTTCGATTAGATAATTTAGTTCGATTTTTCCGTTACATCGACTATAAATATTTTTCCAACATGCCTCATCAGATTTTTATAGAAAAAACGGGATGATGATTTTTGTTAATTGAAAAAAAAAGATTATTTTAAACTTTAATTTGATTCGATCGTTTTGGTTTAAAAAACGGGGAAAATCAAACGTTTTTATTGTACCGTGTATGGGTACCACCAGTCATACTTTAATATCCCTGTGATACAGCCAATATATCGGAAGCCAAACAACCCACCAGCAGACATTGGTGAATAGACGCACTTATTCTGGGTTTGCACACAGATATTCACACTTGGAATCGCAAACCGCGATTGCAATCACCTAGCAATTCTGCATTGAGATGTTTGCAATTTTGCTGAACACAATCGCCTGGAAAATGCTGCACTCAACAGGTCTGCAATTGGCAGAAATAGCAATCGCGCCGAAATTTGAGTAACCTCTTATGCTGGGCATACACAGTGAGATAATGTGCCAGAATCGAGCCAGCACTCGATGCCGGCGCGTCACCGCTCGTTTGTTCGTGCGCGCAAATCGATTCCCGCTCCTCCCCGCTGGCTCTTCCTTATTGGCGCTTCATTTTCTGCATTGTCCGCACGCGGGGATCGAGCGCAGTATCGATCCACCGCTGTGATCGGACACGTTGGATATTATCAATCGAGCCATCAGCGGCTCGATTTATAAGAAGTATCGCGCCGTGTATGCCCAGCATTAGGATTACATATACCACAGTGCATTGTTGGTCGCTAGAACTGGAAAGTGCCGAAGTGTGAACAGGGCGATTGAGCAAGAGAGTTTCCTTCACTGAAGTAATCATCAAATTTCCCATCTCTACACATCAATGTCTGTGTTCACACTGTGAAAGAAACTCTAGAGCCAGCCAGAGTGCTAATCACTACTGACAGAGGATACTGTGTACTTGAACAGGGCACATGCTGTCAACAGCCTCTGCATACCTATGCACATACTGTACTATTATATACTAACTATACTATTATCCATATATAAAAGCATGTCACTGTCAGCCCTGCAGCCAGCCTCTTCTTCCAGGTCAGAGCTCAGTGTTGACAATCTTAACAGAGTCACGTGCTCTAGTCTGCACAGTTACCGGAAGCCGGGCAACAGCTCCTCCGGCAACATCTCATAGCCAGATCTACCAACTCTCCGAGAGGGGTGACCGGAGCTGTGTACTATTAGAATGAAACAATATTTTAAGTTGAACTCAGCCAGAAACATAACGCAATACTATAACATTCTTTCATGTTTCTCTATTTACTTGTAATTCCGTGTTCAGCTATACTGCGCACTTCAGAGGAGAAACATCCGATAGCCCCCCCCCCTCCGCTCAGTGGTGCGGCCGGGAGCGCGCCAGTTCTGTAGAGTGCAGTGCTGCTGGTGGGACGCAGCGGTTCAGCATGGTGTCCAGGAGGAAGAGGGTCGGGGATGTGCAGAGTGATCAGTGGGTGCTCATAGCTCCAGGTACTCCCTGCTACCGCCTGCACTCACTGCTCTTACTGTCAGTGTACCATGGTTGTGCATGGCACAGTCAGCATGAACTATTTATTTTATTACCATGCTTTTCTGTAACTGATATTTTACACAACTCCATACATACATACATACAGAGTGCATCAAACACTTCATGTCACTAACAGTCCCCCAGAGGAGCTCATAGTCTATTGTCCCCACCAGAGATGTGCATTTGTCTTTTATTTTGCTGTTGTAACCAGAATTTCAAAGGGGCAAATTCATTATCAGGGCTCACCTCTTCAGAGAAGTACAGATGAGGTATTGCTACTTGATAATTCAAAATAATGCGGGATAATCAAGGCCCTTCTCAATAAATATGTAGTTTTGTGGGTGTTGTGAGATGGCCCCTCAAAAAAGTTTGACTCACTTGGGTCTTCTTCCAGCCCATAGAAGTGTTTATGCCCTTTGGTGCAGCTGTGGAGTCACCCAGTCATCAGCTGTTTCTTTCATAATGGAGTTTAGCGAAGTTTTGCCCCAATTCTCATTCAATGATTCAAGTGAATGAGAACGCGTTTTTTTTAAACTGGAAACCCAGCGCAAGCACAGCCAGTGGAAATTGGGCCTATGATTAGATTATGCTTTTGTGGTTCTCCTTCTACACTTGATCCAGATAACTTTGGCCTTTACTGATTATTGTACAATTTATACAGTTATTCCACATTGGTGAAGATTTTGTCTTTAATTGAATCTAACATTTAATCTTTTATTGCATAGTATGGGGCCAGCACTACTCCAAGTGTGGGTATTTTTTGTTTTAGGGTGGCTTCACAATGTTCATATTGCATAATGCATGTGTTATAATTCAAAGCCTGCATGCAGCGAGTTACAATAACATGATCTGTTACAACGCAGAAATGTGAACAGGCTTATAGAAATGTATGGGCAGTGAGTTCATATTCAGACTTATTCTGCAACACAATGCATATAGTGTGATTGTGCCCCTAGGGTGTAGGTGTGCCTTAAAGTGCACCCTTAGGCCACATACACACATCAGACCATAGTCTTTTGAAAATGAAAGATCACAGACCAATCTTACCACCCTTCATGTAGTATGAGAGCCATACCTACACAGTCTATTCTATGGAGCTGAACTCCCCATCAGCAAAAAATCTTTGCAAGATGCTGCACACACAGATGCTGTACAGACACAAAAGATCAGTATCTGCAAAAGATCTGTTCCTGCCAAAGATCCTTTCCTGCAAATTGCATTCATAGTCTATGAGATCTGCAGATCATCACACACCCCTTGTTTAACTGACATTCATCTGCCGATCAGACAATCATCTGCAGATCTGAAAATCCATCCTGGTGGATCTGATCTGCAGATGAATGTCTGTTAAACAAAGTGTGTATGATGATCTGCAGATCTCATAGACTATGAATGCATTTTGCAGGAACGGATCTTTTGCAGGAACAGATCTTTTGCAGATAATTATCTTTTGAATGTCTACAGCATCTTTGTGTGCAGAATCTTGCAAAGATTTCTATCTGATGGGGAGTTCAGCTCCATAGAATAGACTGTGTAGAGCATGGCTCTCATACTACATGGAAGGGGGTAAAATTGGTCTGTGATCTTTCATTTTCAAAAGACTATGGTCTGATGTGTGTATGAGCCTTTACTGTGTACATAGAAGAGTGGATGGTGGTAAAGGTACTTGTTAAGCCTTATAATTGCTCGAACATCCACATGTAATATCCCATGACACAAACATTTTTACAAAGTCGCCTCTAAATATTTGCAGAGCTGACTACTATTGTAATGCAAAGAAGTTAGTTGCCATGTCTTGTTTTGTTATTGCGTTACTATTTGTCAGCTTTCTGTAATTTTACTTTGTTTTCAGAAATTTTAAAGGATGATGCAAAGAAGCCAAGCGATAAACCATTATTTGCAAAGCTGCGCAATCCATCAACAGGTACTGTGAGTTTGTCTATTACCTAAAACAATATTCTGCTTGTTAGCTTTATGCTTCCATTATGTAACAGAATGTTTCCCTGGGTGCTGCTTGAATCACTTCAGCTTAAAGAGAGACTGAAGTGATTTAAAATACCTGGTTTTACTCAGCAGGCAGCTTCAGCGTTATAATCCAAACTAATTTGCCACATCCCTGCGGCACAACAAGGTCTTTATCCCCCTGAAATCCCGGGGCAAAATTCCACGACTTTCTAGTTCATGGATTTTCTACCCGAAGGAGGCAGAACTTTGCGCTGTAGCTCTGCCTCTGCTTCAGCCAATCTCTGCCTCTCCCCGCCCCTCTCAGTGAAAGAAGACTAAGATAGGAGGGGAGAGGCGGAGATTGACTGAAGCAAAGGCAGAGCTACTGCACAAAGCTCTGCCTCTACCCGGAAGGAAGAAGAATTTTGCCCCGGGGATTTCAGGGATTAAGACCTCGTTCTGCGTGCTGTGGGAATGCGGCAAATCAGTTTGGTTTATAATGCTGAAGCGGCCTGCTGAATAAAAACAGGCATTTTAAATCACTTAAGACTCTCTTTAAGGTGGTATGAAACTAAATTGTTATCTTCTCGAAAGCATTAAGACTACTTTTACACTTGTCACGTTGTAGTACTCACCCCTGTAAGGTCAATGAGATATGTCACACTTGATGCGGTGCAATGAAAGTGCTCCAGCTGACTCAGTCTGCAGTGTGTTACTGCTTGTTGTTTGCGGTAACGCACAGGTCCCGGAACCAATGTAAGTCATGCATGTTTTCATAAATGTTCTCGGTAGCGGTGCAGTGCGCAGTAGGGTTGCAATGGTATGAAATTTCACGGTATGAGAAGTCTAAAAAAAATACCACGGTATGACGGTATTATACAATTATTTGGATCCGCCCCACTCCCTCGGCATACAAATGATTAAGCCGCTGGGAGATTTGGGGCACCGGGTAAAACTGTAAAAAGGCTCACCCTGCTCCTGCAAAAGTCCAGGTGGCGTTAGTGATAGGTGTAGCCAGTGATAGGTGGCAGCAGCATAGGTAGCCAGGGATAGGTGTAGCCAGTAGTAGGTGGCTGCAGCACAGGCAGCCAGGGATAGGTGTAGCCAGTAGTAGGTGGCCGCAGCACGTGTAGCCAGTAGTAGGTGGCCGCAGCATAGGTAGATTAGGTATGTATTTGCTGAGTGAAAACTGATCCGATCAATCATTAATCAGATCCGTTTTCACTATGAACGGGCCACGGACTGAGCCATCCGGTGAAGCGGACACTGGATCCGCTCACAGGATCCGTTTTGGCCCAAAATGCAGATGTGAACCGGGCCTTAGTCTAAGCTTTTTTCAGATTTCCTTTATTTGGTTCAGATTTCCTTTAGATTTCCTTTATTTGGTTCAGATTTCCTTTAAGTGCCGGATCCAAGCAGTTCTGGGTGTATACAGTGATTGCTTGCTTTTTTTCTGTCCTTGATCACATAGTGGCTGTGTAGGCTGCCAGGATGTGGCACACTTCCTGTATGTTATCCAGTCAGATGGAGGTATGCTAAGGGCACTGTTGTGGAGTCCCGGAGGAAGTTGAGTAGGGGACATGAAGTGCTGAAGCCATTTACAGGTGGGCTACCTCAGTCTAGGCCCGGGGCCTTATTCACAGAATCAGTGTTACATTTTAAAAGAACATGGGTAATAGAAGCATATGGCCATAATCTAAAGCCAGTTGCAGTAACCCTATGAGCAGTGCCAGCTATGTTTCGGGAATCTTTTAGAGAAATGAAGCCAGTGCTATGAAGTCAATGAATTCTATCATACAGTGAGAATAACCAGGATTTCATGTATTGCATCTTTACAGAGACAGGCTCCATGTATCTCTTTATTAATTCTGGACAGCAGATCTGTGAAGTCAAAGCGTTCCAAGAGGAATATCGGTCTTGGTTCATAGGCCAGACAGTTCAACAAGGTGAGCTTTCTGAATAATCACTAAACTATCCACTGCTTTTATGTTAGTGAAGTATTCGGTGCAGGCAAAAGTCATATCTCAGTCTTGGCTGCATGCTGAAGTGATGAGCCATCAGCCTTGTGTTTTTTGAGGACCAGAGGAATGAGGTCTCTGCATCTGGTTTCATAATGTTGGAATTGGTGTTCTGTTCGAGCCAACGTTGACATTTCTGAGCTTGATCATTATAAAAACACACATTATATATACACATGCCTCCAAACCACTACTAACCATTTTGTTGTGCATTTCAAGCCCAGGCTATATGAATGGGGGCCATAATGTCCAATGTTTTAAAATGCTACTGACTTTTATTTTTTTAAAGGACAACAGGTTAATAGGCGGGCCGCCCTATTTATTATTATTTTAAAAAAAACAATACCAGTTGTCTGCTGGTCTATTTGGCTGCAGTAATGTCTGAATCACTCACCTGAAACAAGCATGTAGCTAATCTTGTGAGATCTGCCAGTAATGTCAGAAACACCTGATCTCCTGCATGTTTGTTCAAAGTCTTTGGCTAAAAATATTAGAGGCAGATGATCAGCAGGATAACCAGGCAACTGGTATTGCTTAACCCCCCTGGCGGTATGAAAAATTCCGCCAGGGGGCAGCGCAGCAGTTTTTTTTTATTTTATTTTTATTTATTTTTTTAAATCATGTAGCGAGCCCAGGGCTCGCTACATGATAGCCGCTGCTCAGCGGCATCCCCCCACCCGCTTCGATCAGGAAATCCCGTTCTTTGAATGGGATTTCCTGGAGGGCTTCGGGGCGACGTCGGGACGTCATTGGGAGTCCCGATCCACCCCTCGGCGCTGCCTGGCACTGATTGGCCAGGCAGCGCACGGGGTCTAGGGGGGGGGGGGGGCGTGCGCCGCAACGGATAGCGGCGATCGGGCGCGGGGCGGCGGCGATCGGTGTGCTGGCGCAGCTAGCAAAGTGCTAGCTGCGTCCAGCAAAAAAAAAATTATGTAAATCGGCTCAGCAGGGCCTGAGCGGCACCCTCCGGCAGCTTACCCCGTGTCACACACGGGGTTACCGCTAAGGATTTTAAAGGAGTTATCAGGCAAGAAAAAAAGTGTTTCACTTACCTGGGGCTTCTACCAGCCCCATGCAGCCATCCTGTGCCCTTGTAGTCACTCGAAAAGATAGAAGACCGAGAGCCCAATATAGTGTAGTATGTATTAGTGGGGGATGGGAATAATGAAAGTAAGTAATATACTCACAAGTCAGGGTTGCCCCAAGCGCAACCACTGAAAACGCAGGTGGGGAGAACAAGCCTGTCCCCACTCAGGAGTAAAACGTCGCTCTCTGTGGATAGAAGAATAGTAGGGCAGGTCACCCTTCCACCAAGGGTGGACTTCTGGATACGTCAAGATGTACAGAGGCGCCGAAAGAGTAAAAATGGCTAAAACGTTAAAATGTTTTGGTCGCGGTGGTGGACCGGCCGACCATCAACGGACAACAAGGCTGTTGTTTTTCAATACATATATACAAAATTTATTTAGAAAGCTCCCAGCAAATAGTCGCAACGCGTTTCACGGGCATCAACCCGCTTCTTCAGGCAATAGGGGGTAGGAGCAACAACACTGCAAATGACAGAGATACATAGCTAGCATCAGCAAACATACTGTGTGTGTTACATAGTACACAGTTAGTGAGTTATATATACACATGATTTTTCTGGTATGAATAGTGTTAAAAATTATATATTCACGCTGACCAGTCATAAAACATAATTACACCTGTGTAAAACATTGCTTGTTGCAGAATATGTGTCCTTAATGTAGGGACGTTTGGGGTAGTGACAGTGTATGATTACCGTGGGAAGAATCTATTTGTGGGCTGTGCTGGCTTCGTAGCACTAAGTGCTGCTTAATAATGGAGTGATGGCTACATGTAGTAGAGAGCGTGGTAGAGTGAGAAGGATACAACAACATGATAGTGCTATACTATTGCCTGGATGGGGGGGAAGTATACACTTACCAGCGTCAAGTCTGAATGAAGCTTGGCACCTCTGTGTCAGTAGATAGTGTGTAATGGGTTTATGAGGAGAATATGGGCGGTGCCGAGGGACGTGAGGGGGGTGTGGCGATGTGAGGGGCAGGATAGGCTGCCTACGTTGATTGGTCAATGCGGAGGGGATGGGCAGGGCCCCTCAGTGACCGTTATGTGTGCGCTGAGTCTAATGTGTGCCAGTGATCTGCGCGGGGGATTATGGGGCGAGTATAACGTGGCGCTGTGCTAGTGCGCATGTGCGTGCTACGTCACAGTGCTGTGGAATGTGTGGAACGCATCACACACTTCCGTACTTCAGCTTGGCCAGTCAGGGGAAGGGGAGGGGCGGAGAGAGGAGGCATGTTCACACATGATGAGCTTCAGTATACAGGCTATGTATACTGTTTAAGACCTCCACGTGGTAAAATAGTTTTTTCTAAAGGAAGCAATTAATCCCCGTTTGTCCCTATATTAGTTTTTTTCCCCCGTGTAGCTTTGTTAATATTTTGGTTATACTCTATATAAAGCGCTGCTGCCCTCCAGTGGTCAATATAAAAAAAAAAAAAAAAAAAAAAAAAAAAAAAAACACACCTCTTGCAATATCGTATGCTCTTAGGGGATGCATATACAACTACATTGTGACAATATGTTTAAGCCGGACATTGTTAATAACATACAACATTTATCCTCTAAAACTTAATAACACCCTGTCTGCTTTTGGGTGATTTTCAGGATCATAATTGACTTAAACCAAACATAAAATAACATAAGAAACGTAAGAACAGACGTAAAATGTAGACATAAAATAAGACATAAAAATTCGGTACAATTTGACATTAAAAAGTCTTGTGATTATTAAAAGGAGAGGACGAATAAAATCTGGACGAGATCTGTGATAAGATGATATATTAATATATTAATATATTTTCTCCAGCTGCTCATTAAGGCCGCCTGGAGTGAGTGATTTTAAGATTTGGATCCAATACATCTCACGTGCTTTTAGTAGCTCAAACGAGTTGAATCGGTTTTGTGGAATTGTATCAATGAGTGTGATGTGGAATAATTCCGGGTTACTGTCGTGGTGGGTGGTGAAGTGTCGCGATACGCTGTGCAGGGGGTATTTTTTGATAATATTCCTTTTATGTTGTCCAATTCTTGATCTTGCGGGTTGAGTGGTCCTACCCACATATTGGAGCTGGCATGGGCATGTGATGATGTAAATTACATATTTTGACTCACAGTTGAGGTGGTATTTGATTTGGTACTCTGTTTTGGTGACCTGGGAATGAAATGTCGAGGCCCGGTGGACAAAGCTGCAGGCCAGGCATTTTTTGTGATTACATGGGGCTGATCCTGTGGGGAAATCTATTGGGGTAGGGGTGGGGTCATCCTGAGGTGTGCGTAGCCTACTAGGAGCCAGTATACCGCGCAAATTGGGGGCACGCCTGTACGTGACCGCTGGTTTTGGAGTAAGGATAGGGCGGAGGTGGGGATCCTGAAGTAGGATTTCCCACCTTTTGTAAAGTATATTCCGGATGGATGAGTGTTGGGCGCTGTATTTTGTGATGAACCGGGGTATGTCATTAATCTGGGAATTGTTGGTGGGGGATGGAGGATTCTGCATTCTGGCTTTATGTTGTGCGTCTTTCAGTAGTTTTTTGGGGTATTTACGGTCTATGAATTTTTTGGTTAAGATTTTAGATTGGGTATTGTATGTCTGTGTCTCTGTGCAATTGCGGTATATCCTTCTATATTGGCTGTACGGGGTGTTTCTGGTCCAGGGTCGATGGTGAAAACTGTGGTAATGTATGTAATTATTGGCATCGACTGGTTTGAAGAAGGTTTTGGTTACTATACGAGACGAGTGAGTGTATAGGACAAGGTCCAAAAACTCTATAGAACCGGGGTCATGATGAAAGGTGAACTGCAGGCCTGCTGGATTTGAATTGAGATATTCGATAAAAAACGGGATCAGATTGCTTGGGCCTTTCCATATAAACACTAAATCGTCGATATATCTTTTGTAAAAAATGATGTTACCAATAAAGGGGTTATCATTGTACATTTTTAGCTGTTCCAGGTATCCCATTGCCAAATTTGCATATGAGGGCGAGAATGAGCTTCCCATCGAAACTCCGTTTACTTGCTGGTATATGTTGTCGCCGAATGTAAAGAAATTATTATGTAGAATAAATTCAACACAGTTTATAAGGAAAGTCTGTTGAGTTATGGGCATGTCGCTGTTCCTTTGCAGATAGTATTGTAGGGCAGTGAGTCCGAAGTGATGTGGTATGTTGGTGTAGAGGGATGTTACGTCGCAGGTCAGCCATGTATAATCATCTTGCCATGGTATATGTTGTAAAAAACTGATGAGGTGCTGAGAGTCCTTGATGTACGAGGGGAGGGTTTGTACATGGGCCTGTAGGTGTGTATCAATGAATCTGGATAAGTTGCTGGTGACTGAGTCTATTCCTGAAATAATAGGTCTTCCTGGGGGTTTATGGAGGTTTTTGTGTATTTTTGGAAGATAGTAAAAGAACGGAGTTTTGGGATGGGGATTAATGATGAAATTTCTTTCATTTTTGGTGACAATGTTATTGAGTAGAGCATTGTTGATAAAGTCTTTGAGGGTTTTGTTGAGATCTATTGTGGGGTCTGTGTCCAGTAGGGTATAATGTTTAGGGTCGCTTAATAGTCTGGTGGATTCCTCTAAATAGTCTGTCCTATTAAGAATGACAATCCCTCCCCCCTTGTCTGCGGGCTTGATAATGATGTCAGTATTGTTACGTAGGGTTTTCAGGGCTACCTTTTCGGATGGTGTAAGGTTGGATTGTGGGAGAGAGTCGGGGGTAAATAATTCTTGTAAGTCATTGAGAACCAGGGAGTAAAATGTGTCGATGAAATTACCCTTAGAGGCGGTCGGGTAGAATCTTGATCGGCCCTTTAGGTTGGTACTGATAAATTTTTCCACGGCCATGTCTGCAGGGGATACTGTAACTAATGGGATAGAGTCATTCGCGGTGATAATTAAGTTGGTTGGGTCTAGGGGTGGTGCGTCTTGGAGTTTCTTTATTGCAAAGTGTCGTTTTAAGGTGAGTTTACGGATATATGTGTTAAGGTCGCTGAATAGTTCAAATAGGTCAGAGTTGTTCGTGGGACAAAATGAGAGGCCTTTTTCTAGAAGGTTGGATTCTTGTTTTGTTAGGATGTGGTTGGACAGATTGAAGATGCTTCTTTTGTGATTTGTTGTGTTATTGGACGGGTCGGTAGGGATAATTGTTGCTAACGTTTGTTTCTTTTTTCTTTTGCCTCGGCATCCTCGTTTTCTGTATCTGATAATTGGCGTTTGGATTTCCGGAGAGGTTGCATTACTGTGCGGGTTGTGATGGGGCTGGGTAATTGGGTGGACAGGAGGTTCTGGGAGAGAGAAGCTGGTAGGTCTAAAAAAGACGAGGACATGTTTATGTTATGAGTTCCCTCTATTGGCGCTATTTCTGTGGGTTCAGAGTTTTTTTCCTTCTGAGTAGTCTGTTTGGGACTCAAACTGGTGGGTGGGTGATCTGGGGGGCACCGTGGTGGAGTAGGTTGACTCGGTGATGAGGTGGGGCTGGAGTCTGATGTGTAGGTACTAATTTGTGATATCCTTAGGTCGTTAATGGAGGGGTTTTCTTCAGGGTTGAGAGATGGTGGGGAGGGATGGTTAGCTATGGGGGGTATTTCGGCGGGGGTCTCGCTTAAGACCCATTTTTTGAAGCTAAACTTGAAGGAGGAAGGTAAAGTAACGTTTTTGACTGTTGTGTGGTCAACTCCAATATGTGGGTTCCTGGGGGTGATATCTGCAAGTGGAGAATTAGTGGAAGGTGGGGGTCGTTTAGAGAGTGTGGGGCGTTGAATCTTGGATATACCTTTATCCTGGATGGGTTTTGTGTAGTTGAAGCTGTGAGGTGGTGGTGCTGCAAGTGTGGGTTGGTTCATGGTGCCTGTGGGTAACGGAGTGTGAGGTGGTGGTGGATGTGTTGGGTCGGCCGCTGGGGTTGTGAAGGTGAGGGGAGGGGGTGGGAATGGTGGATATTGGATCTGTGTGGGCTTTGGGATGTTCAGGCTCATTAATGGGGGTGGTGGTATGGTGGGACCAGTGTTCGGTGTGGGTGGAACTGGAGGGTTTGGTATAAATCGTGGTTTGCGTTCCCGCTCTCTGTGTTCGGCATATGCCAACCTGTCACGGTTTAATTTCTTAAGTTTGGTTTCGGTGGTGTCCTGCTCAAATCGTTTGAGTCTAGAGGTGAGGTTGGATAATAGTGGATAGTATTGGGGATTGGTTTTGTGTTGGGCTATGTAGTCTTTACAATCATTAATATTTGGTTGTAGTTCAAGAACAAGGGATTTCCTTTTTTTGATAATTCTCTCCATGATGCCCTGGGTGCATATTTCTAAATAATTATAAAATTCTGTGGTGAACACAGTATCTTTTGGAAATGCAGACAATGTTTTTATGCGAATGCCATCTGGGGAGATTTTTTCGCTTATATATGTTTCCTGCATGGCTACATCAGCTAGATTGAAAAATTCATCTTTCAGGGCAGACTCCAATTTTTGGAAAGTGGGTTTCAAGTCTATATGGGGAATGTTATCGGGATTTGGGGAGTTAATAGTGGGTTCTGTTGTAGGTGAATTGTTCATTTTAAATTGTGCCAACAGGACTTTTCTGTGTATGGTGTGTTCTTCAAGGAAATCCATTTTCTGATGGGCTGCAATCGAGTCTGGGTTGCCGTGTAGTCGTCGGAATACTTGGCCAAGCGTACTTGCAGAATATGAAAAGATAGAAGACCGAGAGCCCAATATAGTGTAGTATGTATTAGTGGGGGATGGGAATAATGAAAGTAAGTAATATACTCACAAGTCAGGGTTGCCCCAAGCGCAACCACTGAAAACGCAGGTGGGGAGAACAAGCCTGTCCCCACTCAGGAGTAAAACGTCGCTCTCTGTGGATAGAAGAATAGTAGGGCAGGTCACCCTTCCACCAAGGGTGGACTTCTGGATACGTCAAGATGTACAGAGGCGCCGAAAGAGTAAAAATGGCTAAAACGTTAAAATGTTTTGGTCGCGGTGGTGGACCGGCCGACCATCAACGGACAACAAGGCTGTTGTTTTTCAATACATATATACAAAATTTATTTAGAAAGCTCCCAGCAAATAGTCGCAACGCGTTTCACGGGCATCAACCCGCTTCTTCAGGCAATAGGGGGTAGGAGCAACAACACTGCAAATGACAGAGATACATAGCTAGCATCAGCAAACATACTGTGTGTGTTACATAGTACACAGTTAGTGAGTTATATATACACATGATTTTTCTGGTATGAATAGTGTTAAAAATTATATATTCACGCTGACCAGTCATAAAACATAATTACACCTGTGTAAAACATTGCCTTGTAGTCACTCACTGCTGCTCCAGTCCCCCGCCGCTAGCTAGTTTTGTTTTTGCTGACCTCGGGTTCGGAGGGCCGCATTGCGTACATTTTTACGCATTCCCGCTGGTGCAGGAACATTAACACATACATTTTTACGCGGTATTGGTTTAATGCGTACAATTTTACGCATTGAATTACCAATGCATAAAAATGTATGTGTTAATGTTCCGGCACCAGCGGGAATGCGTCCCGGCGACCCCGAGGTCAGCAAAAACAAAACTAGCTGGCGGCGGGGGACTGGAGCAGCAGTGAGTAACTACCAGGGCACAGGATGGCTGCATGGGGCTGGTAGAAGCCCCGGGTAAGTGAAACTCTCCATTTTATTTTATTTTTTTTTGCCTGATAATTCCTTTAAGGACTCTTTCACAGACGTTAGTCACACGTTATAAAAAATTATAACGCAGACGAACTGTGCGACATTGACAGTGCACACGTTGCGTTGTGTGTAACGTGTAGCAATATTTAGGAAGTGCTGCATGCTGTGCGTTTAGCAATGCATTTGCTGCGTTGTGTGTTGCACATGCTCAGTAATGTGTTTTTGTTTTTTTTACTGTAACGCATGCGCCGTTTTCGTTCCATCAGTATGCGACAAAAACGGCGCACCAAAAGACACAACGCAGTGCAATATAACGTCCAATTTCGTAACCTACATGCGCTGCGTTAGGGGCACGTTGTGCGACTTTAACGTTGCATCAAACACAATGTCCCACTGTGAAAGAGGCCTAAAGGACAACTGTAGTTAAAGGTATATGGATGCTGCCATATTTACTTCCTTTTAAGAAATACCAGTTTCCTGGCTGTCCTGCTGATCCTCTTCCTTTAATACTTTTAGCCAAAGACTTTGAACAAGCATGCAGCAGATCAGGTGTTTCTGATGTTATTGTCAGACCTGACAAGATTAGCTGCATGCTTGTTTCTGGTCTAATTCAGATATGACTGCTGCCAAATAGAGCAGCAGAGCTGCCAGGCAACTGGTATTGTTTTAAAGGAAATAAATATTGCAGCCTCCATATACCTCTCACTACTGTTGTGCTTTAAAATTGAATAATTATGGCATCTTCCATAGCCCTCTCGCTTCAGTTGTCCTTTAAAACGTGCTTTTAAATTATTGCCTCTACTTATGCAGGATTAAGGCTGTATTCACAGTGAGACGTTGAGTTTTAATGCAACTTTAAAGTCGCAACGTGTCTGTGTTAAGAGATAATGCACTGCAAGCAGTAAGTTACCACAACACATTTTTTTTTTTAATAATTTTTTTTTATGCAACTTTAAAGTGAACCTAAAGGCAACACAAAAAAATGAGATTAACTCACCTGGGGCTTCCCTCAGCCCCCTGCAGACGATCGGTGCCCTCGCAACCCCGCTCCGATGGCCCAGGACCCGCCGGCGAACACTTCCGGTTTGGCCGTCACCGGCCGACAGGCATGGGAACGCGAGTGATTGTTTGTGTTCCCAGCCTGTATATCGCCCCCTATGCTGCTAAGCAGGAGGCCGCAATAGCAGCATAGGGGGCGATATACAGGCTGGGAACACGAACAATCACTCGCGTGCCCATGCCTGTCGGCCGGATGACGGCCAAACTGGAAGTGTTCGCCGGCGGGTCCTGGGCCATCGGTGCGGGGCTGCGAGGACACCGATCGTCTGCAGGGGGCTGAGGGAAGCCCCAGGTGAGTTAATCTCATTTTTTTTTTTTGTTGCCTTTAGGCTCACTTTAACGTCGCACTGTGAACGGCCCATAGGATTAGTATTGCAGTGCAGTAAGCTGCGTTATAAGACTTTATAACGTGCGACCATAACATCCTACTGTGAATGTGACCTTAACCAATCTCTGATTTTATTACCAGATTTCAGTTGACACGCTGATAATATCTCCAAACATTTAGTTCCCCTCCCCCCCCCCTCCTTTTTTATATAAAATCTTGCAGAGATAAGCTTGTGTTTTAGATCAAAATCAGTAATATAACTATATTGCATTATTGGCCC